>NW_026782194.1:0-377765 GCF_031769215.1 Ylistrum balloti
CATTCACGGTGTACAGAGTAAACAATCATTCACGGTGCACAGAGTAAACAATCATTCACGGCGCACACAGTAAACAATCATTCATAGTGCACAGAGTAAACAATCATTCACGGTGCACAGAGTAAACAATCATTCACGGTGCACAGAGTAAACAATCATTCACGGTGCACACAGTTAACAATCATTCACGGTGCACAGAGTAAACAATCATTCACGGTGCACAGAGTAAACAATCATTCACGGCGCACAGAGTGAACAATCATTCACGGTGCACAGAGTAAACAATAATTCACGGTGCACACAGTTAACAATCATTCACGGTGCACACAGTTAACAATCATTCACGGCGCACACAGTTAACAATCATTCACGGTGCACAGAGTAAACAATCATTCACGGCGCACACAGTAAACAATCATTCACGGTGCACAGAGTAAACAATCATTCACGGTGCACTGAGTGAACAATCATTCACGGTGCACAGAGTAAACAATCATTCACGGCGCACAGAGTTAACAATCATTCACGGTGCACAGAGTAAACAATCATTCACGGTGCACAGAGTAAACAATCATTCACGGCGCACTGAGTGAACAATCATTCACGGTGCACAGAGTAAACAATCATTCACGGTGCACACAGTAAACAATCATTCACGGCGCACAGAGTAAACAATCATTCACGGTGCACTGAGTGAACAATCATTCACGGTGCACACAGTAAACAATCATTCACGGTGCACACAGTAAACAATCATTCACGGTGCACAGAGTAAACAATCATTCACGGTGCACAGAGTAAACAATCATTCACGGTGCACACAGTAAACAATCATTCACGGTGCACTGAGTGAACAATCATTCACGGTGCACAGAGTAAACAATCATTCACGGTGCACACAGTAAACAATCATTCACGGTGCACTGAGTGAACAATCATTCACGGTGCACAGAGTAAACAATCATTCACGGCGCACACAGTTAACAATCATTCACGGTGCACAGAGTAAACAATCATTCACGGTGCACAGAGTAAACAATCATTCACGGTGCACAGAGTAAACAATCATTCACGGTGCACACAGTTAACAATCATTCACGGTGCACAGAGTAAACAATCATTCACGGTGCACAGAGTAAACAATCATTCACGGCGCACAGAGTAAACAATCATTCACGGTGCACACAGTAAACAATCATTCACGGTGCACAGAGTAAACAATCATTCACGGTGCACACAGTTAACAATCATTCACGGTGGACAGAGTAAACAATCATTCACGGTGCACAGAGTAAACAATCATTCACGGTGCACAGAGTAAACAATCATTCACGGCGCACAGAGTGAACAATCATTCACGGTGCACAGAGTAAACAATCATTCACGGTGCACACAGTTAACAATCATTCACGGTGCACAGAGTAAACAATCATTCACGGTGCACAGAGTAAACAATCATTCACGGTGCACAGAGTAAACAATCATTCACGGCGCACAGAGTAAACAATCATTCACGGTGCACAGAGTAAACAATCATTCACGGTGCACACAGTTAACAATCATTCACGGTGCACAGAGTAAACAATCATTCACGGTGCACACAGTTAACAATCATTCACGGTGCACTGAGTGAACAATCATTCACGGCGCACAGAGTAAACAATCATTCACGGTGCACTGAGTAAACAATCATTCACGGTGCACAGAGTAAACAATCATTCACGGCGCACAGAGTAAACAATCATTCACGGCGCACAGAGTAAACAATCATTCACGGCGCACAGAGTAAACAATCATTCACGGTGCACTGAGTAAACAATCATTCACGGCGCACAGAGTAAACAATCATTCACGGTGCACAGAGTAAACAATCATTCACGGCGCACTGAGTAAACAATCATTCACGGCGCACAGAGTAAACAATCATTCACGGCGCACACAGTAAACAATCATTCACGGTGCACAGAGTAAACAATCATTCATGGCACACAGAGTAAACAATCATTCACGGTGCACACAGTAAACAATCATTCACGGTGCACAGAGTAAACAATCATTCACGGTGCACTGAGTAAACAATCATTCACGGTGCACACAGTAAACAATCATTCACGGTGCACAGAGTAAACAATCATTCACGGTGCACACAGTAAACAATCATTCACGGTGCACACAGTAAACAATCATTCACGGTGCACACAGTTAACAATCATTCACGGTGCACAGAGTAAACAATCATTCACGGTGCACAGAGTAAACAATCATTCACGGTGCACACAGTTAACAATCATTCACGGTGCACTGAGTGAACAATCATTCACGGCGCACAGAGTAAACAATCATTCACGGCGCACAGAGTAAACAATCATTCACGGCGCACAGAGTAAACAATCATTCACGGCGCACAGAGTAAACAATCATTCACGGTGCACAGAGTAAACAATCATTCACGGTGCACACAGTAAACAATCATTCACGGTGCACACAGTTAACAATCATTCACGGTGCACAGAGTAAACAATCATTCACGGTGCACAGAGTAAACAATCATTCACGGTGCACACAGTTAACAATCATTCACGGTGCACAGAGTAAACAATCATTCACGGTGCACAGAGTAAACAATCATTCACGGTGCACACAGTTAACAATCATTCACGGTGCACAGAGTAAACAATCATTCACGGCGCACAGAGTAAACAATCATTCACGGTGCACAGAGTAAACAATCATTCACGGTGCATGGTGCACTGAGTAAACAATCATTCACGGTGCACACAGTTAACAATCATTCACGGTGCACACAGTTAACAATCATTCACGGTGCACACAGTAAACAATCATTCACGGTGCACACAGTAAACAATCATTCACGGTGCACACAGTTAACAATCATTCACGGTGCACACAGTTAACAATCATTCACGGTGCACAGAGTAAACAATCATTCACGGTGCACAGAGTAAACAATCATTCACGGTGCACACAGTTAACAATCATTCACGGTGCACAGAGTAAACAATCATTCACGGTGCACAGAGTAAACAATCATTCACGGTGCACACAGTAAACAATCATTCACGGTGCACACAGAGTAAACAATCATTCACGGTGCACACAGTTAACAATCATTCACGGTGCACAGAGTAAACAATCATTCACGGTGCACAGAGTAAACAATCATTCACGGTGCACAGAGTAAACAATCATTCACGGTGCACACAGTAAACAATCATTCACGGTGCACACAGTAAACAATCATTCACGGTGCACAGAGTAAACAATCATTCACGGTGCACACAGTTAACAATCATTCACGGTGCACAGAGTAAACAATCATTCACGGTGCACAGAGTAAACAATCATTCACGGTGCACACAGTAAACAATCATTCACGGTGCACACAGAGTAAACAATCATTCACGGTGCACAGAGTAAACAATCATTCACGGTGCACACAGTAAACAATCATTCACGGTGCACAGAGTAAACAATCATTCACGGTGCACAGAGTAAACAATCATTCACGGTGCACTGAGTAAACAATCATTCACGGTGCACAGAGTAAACAATCATTCACGGTGCACAGAGTAAACAATCATTCACGGTGCACAGAGTAAACAATCATTCACGGTGCACTGAGTAAACAATCATTCACGGTGCACAGAGTAAACAATCATTCACGGTGCACAGAGTAAACAATCATTCACGGTGCACACAGTAAACAATCATTCACGGTGCACAGAGTAAACAATCATTCACGGTGCACTGAGTAAACAATCATTCACGGTGCACACAGTAAACAATCATTCACGGTGCACAGAGTAAACAATCATTCACGGTGCACTGAGTAAACAATCATTCACGGTGCACACAGTAAACAATCATTCACGGTGCACAGAGTAAACAATCATTCACGGTGCACACAGTTAACAATCATTCACGGTGCACAGAGTAAACAATCATTCACGGTGCACAGAGTTAACAATCATTCACGGTGCACAGAGTTAACAATCATTCACGGTGTTAACAATCATTCACGGTGCACAGAGTAAACAATCATTCACGGTGCACACAGTAAACAATCATTCACGGTGCACTGAGTGAACAATCATTCACGGTGCACACAGTAAACAATCATTCACGGTGCACACAGTAAACAATCATTCACGGTGCACTGAGTGAACAATCATTCACGGTGCACTGAGTAAACAATCATTCATGGTGCACAGAATAACTTAATAGACTTTCCCAACAAAAAACATGCATGCATACAGCTGGGTTGAATGAACTAGTGAAGTGCCAGTTTCCTATGACCCAAGTCACAGCTTTAATATAACTGTATCATTTCCTGTTTATTTACATCCCTTTTCCAACAAAAAATATTTAACTTACTCAAGATTTGTTTAACTGGGCAGTTGTTGCTAGTAAATGTGCAAACAAAATTTTCATCAAGGAAAACAGAAAGAGAAATTTACCTTCAACATCATAGTCCACCTCGTCTGTAGCCTTGTACAGCTTCTTGTCCTCAGCGAGCCATTTCTGTGTTATCTATAATCGAAGAAAGCACCAAAGTCATTTATATCAGTTGTCATGGATCTACTGGTTTGTTAAATTAGTACTGTGCATAGTTCATGTTAGGGGAATCAATCATTGGTAATAAAAGTAAACAAGAAAAAGAAACAAAGAGAAATAAAATAGCTACAGTAATCAGACTAGAACCAATTCCAGTTGGAGATATTTCCGAACAATCCAATGTTACCACATTTCAGCTATTTTGTTTTTATGATTAGTCTCAAAAGAAGCAGGTAACACCAGGGACCAAGGACAACTTATATAGGATATTTGAAAGATTCAGTCAAGTCTTCTCAACAAATAGTGATACCACACTCCTTATACTGACCTCTATAATAGACTTGTGGTCATCAATAACCTCTTCCTCCATTTCCTGCATATGGTTGACAACTTCATGGAATGTCAGCATTTCATCTGTTACCTCCTCCTACAAAAAACCCAGAATATTCATTCAACCGGTATACTGGAAACACCATGCAAAATGCATGACACAGATCAGGACAACGTGCATAAACCTCTGACAAAACTGGGTTAGATATGACATCTGTTGGATTTTAAAATATGAACTAGTAAATGTACCACCTGCAGACTGATCCAGAAGTGGCCCATTATAACCAATTTCCTTTACCAGAGTCCTAGAACAAGGGGCAGAAAAGTTTGCTACCTTGGTATGCCTTTACAAGCCAGCTCTTAATCAAGCAGAGGGGGCTAATAGTAGTTTGCATATCCCAACCCATGAAGTGAATAAAGTGTGGCTAAATCACTGTCAATATGAGTTTTTTTTTATTCAATTATTTTCAAACACTTGCTAGCGGAGCTTACACTGTATAACATAAAATAGGAGATTTTGGATGTGGATTAAGCTTCGCTTCATTTATTTGGCACCTTGTCTGAAAGTGCTTACATAAAATATAATTCAATACTTTGTCAGTATTAAAATGCAGATTCTTCTGCAATACAAGCAGGTTATTTTGTAGCTCAAAAAATCTGACTTAAGTATGACAAGAACCCTAAAATCAAATACACAAAAAAAAAAAACCCCGTCCAAACATCTTCCTCACAAAATGTTTCAAAAAGTGAAGAATTTATGTAACATCAATGTGATCATGGTTACTTCATCTTTGTAATAATATAGGTCACATGTAAATAGTATCTGTATGTAGTTGCAATAGAAAAATCAATCATCAATAAGTTTTTGACAGTTAAACATTCTAAAGCTGCACCTGTATACAGGCAATATATGGAACTGATTCATTACAGCATACTGATTGCGATTTTCGTTGAACATGCACAGGGTTAAAAGTTGGCATCCTGGACATTTGAGAAATGTAAACACATCCTATCTCAATATCTTGAAATTGCCATTGAAAACAAACATCACTGTTAACAGGTTATTAAATAGTACATTTTGTATCTACATAATGACGAGTATGGTGAACCCAAGACCTACAACAGGCTACAGCCATAGCACAGTCCTAGTAGTGACAGTAGATATTCTGTACTGGTATTGGCAGCGAATTGTACACAATTACTGTTACGTTACTTACATTAGAGGTTTTGAGCATCTGTAGATCACTGTTCTGTGGAGACATAGCACCAAGGTTGTAGTTGTTGGGAAGGGCTACCTCTGATGGCTTTCCTTCTACAGGTCCTCCCGGCCCCAATTCCTTCACTCTGAAACAATAACAGTCAACATAACAAAACAATCATGATATTTCAGTTATTTCTTTCTTTTAATCAAAATGGAATTAAATAATAATGAAAAAAAAAACACTGAAAAAAATCATACCTGATACCAAATATAGATTAGTATGACTTTTAAAACCAGGAAACATTTGTTACCTAACATCATCTGCTGTCACTTGTATCAAGTTGATCTTTCTCGGGTAAGGTAAAATGACTAACAGTAATGTTGATATTTCAATGATGGATAAAGTACCTATCATTAAGTAGATCATTTAATGTTTGGTTATTTAACTGAGATCAACAACTCATAGTGATTGTCTTCACCAACTTCATCCATACATCCTATTATTACTTCACATTTAAAAATCCTTGTTACTTGTGTTTATGAGGAATACCGAAAATCTAATAAATTGCATCGTATAATTTTCTTAATTTTCTTTTCTGTATGCTTATAATAATATTCTGAAAAACTTCATGCAATATATACAAGAGACACTGATTTCTTTACCCTGAAGAAGAACTCTAATTTGAAAGGCAATCAAGAATCGGTCTCTAAAAGAATATTGGTCTTTGCTCAGCTATGTGCCTGAAATCTCAAAATCACCCCATCTGAGGATATTTATATATAAGTATCAGGTTTTCTTTTTCAAAAAGCAAAGGCCAAAAAGTTAATTTTGAAATTGAGGACAAAAATTGACATACATTTTGTCGTGATATCAAATTACTGTTGTGCATAGGAGCCTCCATACAATACAAAGTGAACATAACTATGACATCAATATAAACTACATCTAATATGGGTGTTCATGCAATGTCTTAAGCTTATATGGAAACCAGTACAACATTCTTAATACAAAATACTGTATAGAATGCGAAATGCTTATTGCAAAATGTTTTGACATTAAAGTAGTTTGATAGGAGATAATCTATTGAGACAGGTTACACAAATTGTCCATGGTTCCTTGTAGGCCTCAAGCTGTTATAAGAGTATCCGGAATTTCAATTACTAGAGGCCGTTTCATCCAAATTTCGCAATCAACATTTCGAAAAATGTTTCTTAACCATTTAAGCGTGATTGATGACAAATAGAAACTTGCTAATTTATTAAGTAGATATATGAGTAAGAACTATTCTGTGGAGGTTTCGTGAGCTATCAAGCCCATGGTGTTTCTGTTGTAATACAGACACACAGACAAAGCAACAACTCTATGCCTTCATTTCTTAACAAAATATTTCCAGCTGTTTGGCAGTACTAACCTGTCTGCATATCTGAGTGTGTTCAGTGTGTGTTCACAGCAGCTCATCCCAGGAGAGATCATGGAAATCTAGGAACATGAAAGAAAGTTCAATAGCCTAGAACCAACAGCCTGCGTAAAATTTGCATATACATATTAGAATGGCAACAAAAAGTGATCTACATTGAAGTGACAAATCCCTGCTGCAATGGAAACACTATAGCAGGGTAAAAATGACTTCATTTGAGGAAGCACACCTACTATATAGATAATGTGCTTGTTACACTAATCACAAGATTTTCACTTATAACTTAAGATTGCTGTCTTCTGATGTAGCAATGGTGAATCGGATATAAAACAGTGATGTGCTAGTTGTGATCGGATGTTGCTGCAGCTTTGGCATGTTATATAAGCTATGTAATGACAGAACACATATTCTTTCAGGCCCCACAACAAAGGCAAATGCTGTCATGACATGTGAGAAAACCTAAGCGTTTGTTGGACCCGATATGAGGAGATTTACTGGTATGTTAAAATGATCATGTCAGTCTGTCACCCTAATGCAATATCACATGATCATTCACAATACACATTCTGGAGTTGTCTCCCATAAATTGATTGTGTCAGTCTGTCACCCCAATGCAATATCACATGAGCACTCACCATACATGTTCTGGAGTTGTCTCCTATAAATGAATCTCTCAACACCTGGGTCAGCTTGCTAGCACGGAATGGCTGGTGAGCTCCTTTTCTACTTAATGCTCTGATACACTCCTGCAAATGTAATGCAGATCAAATAATAAACCTACAGAAACATATCAGTTTTCATCAATTCCCAAACTTTTTGTTTTTTATTTATCAAAATCTGTATCTCCTGAAATCAAATTCCTACCTAGGTCTCCAATGAAGACCTTGTCAAGTTCCTTTATATTCAATTCATCACAACTTTTTTCAAGAAAGCAACACACAGATAAATAAACAGGGACTGACCTTCAATGCCAGGAGACTTTTGTTAATTTCAGCACCTTCCATCCTTGTCTGCCTGTCAGCACTGGACGTGTCTGCTCCACGTTCATTACCTGAAGTAAACAATGGACATAGATATGATGAACTATAACAACAGCCTTTCTAAGGAGAAGAATTATATTACCTACCTGAATTTTGCACAAATTTTTCTGAAGTCTATCTAATGCATTTTTAACTCGTCTGGGGCCTTCAAAGATTCCATACATAGGGTCTCATGCTACTTTTGGAAGTATGCTTTACAATCTCTCCACCAGAATCTGTACTTATTAATATTAACGACTGCCTTTGCTAACAAATTTCCTAGTGCATAATGGGTTTGTGAATACTGGTCTATAATTCCATATTTCTTCCTCTGTGAGCTGTATTGAAACTACTAGGTATTCACATCATAGACATGCATGGTGGCTGTTTTAGATAAACTTATTGTCTGAGGATCTAGTGATGAATTTCATGTCCGTTTAGAAACATGTCTTTATCTTTCAGGTAAGATACATTACTTAACAATGAAATAAAAAGAACTGGTACAGGTATTTAAGATTTCACTGATAGTGTATGTACCAGTGTGTATGCTGTCATGGTGGGGCCCCTGTCTGATTTTTCTGCCTATTGATCCCAGTGGGCAATAGTCTATTGCAAACTTTTGCCATGCCTTCTTGTAGTTATGAAAGTTAAGGAAATATCATTGGGACCCATATTCAAAGTTACAATTAATATAATTCATGAGATTGTTATTTTCATTGCAGTTGTATACTGCCTTTTGTCAAACTATGCTGTAAACAATGACAAATGACTGTTCTACAAGATCAGCATTTACTCAGTTTTACAGTCACAACTATGTGGTGGGCAGGTACACACAAAAACATAATAAATTACCTAATTTTTCATGAAAAATTTCACAGAGCAATATTCACTAAATACTAAGTATTTAAATTGTGTATATTGTAGGAAAACAAATAACTACATTAACAAGCAATAAAACGTACCTTGGAATTTATCACACACCAATTACCTAAGTTTTTTTTTCTATCATTCTTTTTTTGGTCCACATACAAGCAGCAACAATTTATAAACCATATTTCTGACACACACAAGACAGAGTAGTGGCTTAAAAGCCAAAGAAAATATGTTGTTCAAATACTTGACCATGGAGTAAATCATAAGAGGACATGATCACTGTTGAATAAAATTATTGAATTCTTATTACTTTTTTTTTTAACTGGGATAATCTATCTGCTGGACTTGCTTATAACCTAGACCGTAAAATGATGAAGTAATGCTAAGTGGGAATTTCTATCTGCTATAAAACTGAATTGTCTTCTAACAGTAATGCAATATCAGTACTGTAAGAGATAAATGGCAGGAAATTTGACATCTGAGAAGTCTTGTTTTCCAAGGGGCACTACAAATGTTAGTTTGAGAGAATACTTGAGAGTGTAAATTGACAAAGTCTTACATTGGAACGAAAGTTTTTGGATGAAAGCTACCAGCTTAAAGCTTTAAATTTCTGTTTACGTAGCAAGCACTTTATACAGAATCAAAATTTAGTTTGCAATTTTCAGCCAATACAGAAGTTGTTCTTTCCTTTGTTATGTTTCGTTGTGTTTCAAATTTCGACAAAATTAAAAACCACTGTTAAAAATCAACATCCTTAAACAGATACATTTGAGTCAAATCATAACATCCTCTTCACATTTGTCAACTTTTAAAGACAGAGGTACAAACCTGCTAAATCAATCAGTGAAAACTTCCCATGAATCTTATTTGAATTCCTGAAAAAACAAAGAAATCATTTTCAATCACCATTAAATACACACAAACAGAAATTGCAATATCTCTTTCCTTAGTGCAATGGTCACTCGGAGTCTTTATTTTAGATGGTGAGGAAATTCAACAATTTTCTCAAGAATTCAGAGATTAGGTCAGATGTAAAGCACACAAATAGGATTTTTAAAAAAAATTCATATAGCGTGAGGGTGTATTAATCACTGTGAAAAAGGCACCTCTCAGAACTTACTGTATAGGTGCTTGATTTTGTCGTGCTGTTGGCTTCAACTTGCTATAAATATAGGTAAGATAATTTCAATTTGCTATAAATATAGGGAAGATAATTTCAATTTGCTATAAATATAGGAAAGATAATTTGAATTTGCTATAAATACAAGGAAGATAATTTCAGTTTGCTACAGGTTAAAATGGGAAAATGCCTGGTTTTAAAAAAACATTCCAATTCATATAAATGTCTTGATGCTCCTTTATTCCATTTGATAACTGGACAAAGGATAAATTTGTTAACAAATATTAAAGTATAGAGCACAATACAACAAGCAAATGCTACTTTAAGTCAAGACAACATCCAATTCAAACTTAATGTAAAACATCCTTTTTTATTGAAGAAAACATACCTTCGTCTGAGGATAATTTGAAATACTGCATGAGACCTAGAGGAATGCTGATTGGCTGAGGTTGTTCCAGATGTCCGAACATTGTTGCCATGCTGAATAAGACGTAGGACATCATCTGGATTCGATATTGGCTCTTCTTTTAGCCCCACAACTTGGACCTGCTGTTTGTGATCCTCAAGCACTCGTAACTTTTGCTTCTTATTTAACAGATCAAAAACCTGAAAAAGCAACACATTGGCATGATGTCTGACCGCTTTTCCTTTTTGTTTTTACTTCAGTCATAATCAACTGTTAAAAAAATCTAGTGCTCACAACACTTGCTGCATTGTTGGTTTAAAGTCGAAATAACAAACCCAGGATTTTTTAACAGTTGAATTTTAGAAAATAAATGTCTTGTTCAATACACTAAACAACACAGTGGTTAAATATAATATCAATAAGCAGGAATAGTGCTGTGTGACACCATCATTGTAGGGGTACAGATTTAATAACTGGTACACAATCTAAGAAACTGGCTTGTCATATCAGCAAGCTGAACTAATATCTTTCATTTAAGCAAAGTTCTTAGCAGAGCAATTTACATCACTTGTGGTCTTACACCAAACAAGAGCACACCTTCATCCATTACCTACAGTTTCATTTAGGTCACTATAAAACACTTACAGAAATGATTCATTATTTATCAACAACAAAAGCCAGCTGACTGTAGTCAGAATACTGTCAAGCAAGCAAAAGTTAACCTCAAAGTCAATATAATATAGTTCAATTGTGGAGCAAAAGATTTAAAGGAAGGATATTCAAAAAGCTCTTGGGCATAATAGCTAAAGAAGCTGATTAAATAAGTAAGAAAAATATCTGAGGGGCACTGTAAAGTGATAACAAATATTGACATGGTCAAGTTTCAAAATTAAGAAAGTAAAGGTAAATTTTCTAAAAACAAGATAGTTTATGGCAAGTGAAACCAAAAACAGAATCGTGTAAAATAAATGTGATGATATTTATAATCAAAGGATTCACGGACAAAATACATTATCTTTCATGTTTGGATCAGAATACCTGCTAATAACATAAATTCTTCACTAGTATCCAATCGCTTTCATGGGTTAAAAAAAAATCCCAAGTTGACAATCACACATAAGGACACATTATAATTTTCTTCTTCAAGGTTTCAAGTGGTAACTCTTTCAATGTATTAACTTACTATTAACTTACCTTTCCACTATAAATTTCAAAGAAGCTAGCTCCCACCGCCAATTCTTGCTTCTTGTATTTGGTATGTAGCAACTTGAAAACATCCCTAGCTGAAAGTTTAAGTGAGACTGTATTATGCAAAATTGCAACATAAAAAGCTTCTATCAGTACTACGTATTTGATTATTGCTGTTCCTGACACACTCTTTGCCATATGCTAACTTCAAAAGTTGATCTTTTTGATCATTCCATATTCTGAGAAATGTTGTTGACTTTTATTATTTTCATAATATGCCTCTGAAGATAAAGACTTGCTATAAATCATCGTAACTTAATCAGGACTAGATTTGAAGCCTTTTCTCTCACATCTTGATATACCTATGAATCCAGTTACCAAAGAAGAAAACACATAGACTTCTGAGTATTTGTTGAATGTGTGTACTTACCAGCTAAACAGTAAATTCCTTTTGAACAATCCTGCTGTCCCTTGACGGAAAAGTCACCACCCATCGTCTAAATGTAACAAAAAGGTCATACATCAGGATCTTTGAAGAACATGTGTTCCTGAAGGTCATTACATTGAATGACAAAATTCCACAGTCATTATAATTTTGATTTTGAATTGGACATCACAGTCTCAGCCTTGTTTTCTCTTTTCTTCTCTTATTTGATTTTATTTGTACAGGCAAGTGAAGCTTAGAATTTAACACACATGATTATGGACAAAACAGGAACCTACCCTACACATGCAATTCAAAACAATGTATCAAATGCATCATGTGAAAAAATATTGATAAACTTTTAATCATCTGAATTCCAAATGGCCACCTCTCGGCCGCTTTGCTTTTCCAATCAGTCTAAAACTGAATCATGCAGTAAGGAACCTTATTGAACCTGTTCAAAAGTTTCATATTATCTCTGGATATAGCAGTCAACAATTTCTATCGTCGAAATCCAATATGGCTGTTGGCAGCCATCTTTGATATATTTGATCATGAACAAAATTTTGCATACACAAGGACCCATGCTAATATGCACATGGAGTTTCTGGATAATTACTTCAGTAGTTCTAAAGATATATAGTAATTGCAAGATTCAAATGTCCACATTTACGAGAGCCACTTGTAGCCATATTGACATTTCAGAAAGATCCTTTCATCACTTTGCGTGTTCACAAAAAATAGAATGATGGACAGGCCATGCAACCTACCAACCAATTTCATTGTTGGGGACAGAACTAGTCACTATCTGTGTATTGTGATATCTTCCATTACTTACAACAACACCTACCAACAAATTTTAGTGTAGAGGACAGAACTAGTCACTATCTGTGTATTGTGATATCTTCCATTACTTACATGGGTTTTACCACTCCCTGTCTGCCCATATGCAAAACAAGTAGCCATTCCACCTTCAAATATGCACTCCACTAACGGTTTGGCAGTGTACCTGCAGGAAGAACAGAAAGAAACTTAATCACTTATCTTATTGATATGTTTAACAAATACTTAACTACCTTGTGATTTTTATATATTTTTTTTGAAATGTCCTCTATGTGATCTAGCTATGTACTAAGTTTTGTAAAAGTTGGACTTAAATGTTTTGAGCAACAGATCAAAATGCAAAACTTTAAATTGAAATACTAGCAATGACGCTGTTATTGTGGGAAAGGTGACAGCAGAGTCTTCCTTCTAAGACTTTAAGTCACATGCAAGAGAAACACTAGTTCAGGGATCATCACAAGAATGAGGATAAACTTCCTCACCAGAGTAACAGTTTATTCCCAAACCACAAGGAGAAATCATTTTGGTAACATTGAAGCACAGTTCCATTGGATACAGAATCATAGATACATTAACTTGAAAAGTAGTTTTCAAAGTTTACCTATACACCATCTCATTTGTGCTGTTCTCATCAAAAGAGTAGTCAAAACGAAAGTTCTGATTCTCCAGATATTTTGTAAGGTCCACCTTCAGTTTTGGTTCATGAACTATCACATTTTCCTTGTTAGGGACTGTTATTACATCAACATCCTTTTTGGTCAATTCTGTTGGACAGAGAGGGAGATAAAACAAAAATCTTATCTATAGCATAAAATCACGTAAAATTCATTAACATATAGTAATAAAAAAATTAAATTTACTCAAGTCTTCATCAGATTATCAGAAACACACTGATATCCTTCACATCTAAATTCATTTGTAAATCAGTTGTAAATATACATCATATATTGCCATATGCTTAATTTTTTTTTTTTATTTAATTTAATTTACAACTTTTAAAAAATTGTCATTAAGATCAAAGTGTTAAATTAGAAATTACCTTTCTTGTTCATGGGGCGTTTACGGACACAAACAGATATTGTATGGTTGACAATAGGATCTGATGACGTTAATGGACGGAACTCTAAGCTTGTACGGTATTCACTAGGGAATAAAACAGGTTAAAGTCATTAGGAAATATTTTACTTCATTTTAAAGTATCATTTGAAGGTTGTTATTCCTTTTTTATGTCAGGCATCAGAAATTTGCAAGTTCCTTCAACAAATACAAAGCCAATTCTATTATACGACACTGAAACTTATATCTATGGCAGTCCCATCAATTTCACTAATCCTTCCCTCTACGATCTTGCTTTTACTGGAAGTAGATATTAGGTATATGTCTGTGTACAGTTCCTAGGTGACCAACCAGGATATGTACTTCATCTATTATTCATGCAGAACCACTATCCCTTGCCACTGGACATGCAGACATTTAAAGCCTATAACCTCCAGCCATCGACATCAATAATTAATATATGAACTGATTGTGCTCCCACATAATGCTAACCATCTCAGCACCTCAATGTATCGACCTATCTTGCTCAGGTGCTCTTTATTTCAACATCAACAGTTAGGAATCAATTTTAAATATTAACTTTCCGATACATTTTCATTATTTTTCTTAATAATGAGTTTATTTTTTATATGGAAAACAACCCTGAAATAATAGAAAAAACAGCCACTATTTTACTAGGATATTTAATACAGATTTTGTTTAGCCTTTGACTAAAAACACATTATAAAGATCTGTAGTTGTTTAAGAGGTCATTCTTACTTAATCATTGCTATAAACTCCCAGTTTGGATCATTCAGGTCGTATTCATTTCCTCTTTCTTCCTTGATGGCGATCTGCTGGGCTCTGCGTTCCTCTCTCTTCAAACGGATCTTATCGACCTCTTTGACACAGTTAGATTTCCTGCGAGCTACAATTTCAACCGTCATTAGACTATATCTGACTTCTGACATCAAAGACAGCTCAACGCAAATCTTAGAAACAGCAATATGACGGCCTTAAAGTCTGATCTATCCGAAATAAATTACAGTTGAATGCATTAATCAGGAAAAAAACATTCACATACATGTACTTCAAAATTAAAGTAAAAAATAAATTGTGATACAGCTCATCTATGTAAATATTCCATTTTAACATAAACTGTCCAATAAAGGTTTAATATTAGCCATTTTAGACTGCTGCTGGTGGTCTCTAATTAATTAAAAATAAAACCAATTAACCTAACACTATTCCCTAGGGACAAGGATATAACCTTTTTGATTTAGCTATATCTGTTGGTAAAGAGTCTCCTGGGTATCTGTCCTGCTAGATAGATTCCAAACAAAATTAAATGTCCATCAGAAAATCTACACTTAGCACTGTCTGATAGCATAGATATGCAGAAATGTTGTTCAGAGAAAAGACTGATGACAAATTTGAGATAATACTGTAAAGTGTAACCATCTCGTAAACGTCCTAAATGAGAATCTCCATTTCTACTGACATATATTTTAGAAAATACTGGGTATGACCTGAGACATTCTATACAGACCTGCAGCATCCTTTGATGCAGCTGATGCTGCTGATTTGTCTGAGGATTTATCCGCTTGTCCATTTTGTGCTACTACAGATGGCTGGGCATTGGCAGCATAGCTACGTCTTGACTTTGCTGAAAGGGGTGCTGTCAACCAGAAAAATCAGATACATTCAACTACATTAAAAATGAATAAAAGAACGATCACATAAAATAATTAAGATAGAATAAGTAGGATAACCATTGCAACAAGTCTAGAGTAATTTAATATTATGTATTGTCGACCAGTTTCGCCTAGAACTGTGGGCTTCATCAGGACATCCAAGTAAGAAAATTTTCTCCCAAAGTATTCATAATGTGGGCAAACATATATTGTGACGTTAATAAAGTGTGTGACCTTTGACCTTCTATAGACTTCTCCCTCTTCCGTTTTAGTTCTTGACTACAGATCTCCTCTTTATCATTTGTTAGTTGGGAATCCGAACGAAAAATTGTCAGGCTACTAAGGAGAACTTTGAAGATTCTTTTGTGTTCATATCCTTGATAAAAGCATATTCATCATGAAATAAAATTATAAGTTCTGCCTGTTAAATGGTAAAGAGTAAATGAGCAGAGAGGAAACTGTAACAGAATGACAAAAACCGGTAACACAGTATGATTCCAACTGTGAAATGGCGAGAACATAAAGATTAATGATACTGAAAATTGTGCATTATGGAGGCTGTACTGTACAACAGCAGGTGCAACTGTAGAAGCATGATTAGGCAATAAAAGACATGTTGTCCATTTAATATTGCACTTCAGCTATTCTTGTTGTACCCAATTCCATGCCCCCGCCGATCTAGCGTCTTAGATCCAATAATGTCCTTTATAATTTTAGGTAAAAATCCATTCATTTGTTAGTAAAGGGAATTCTTTTCAACATTGACCTTCAATGAACTCTGTTTATCTATCCAAGTTTTAACACAATATTGAGCTCCTTTTTCCTATCAGATACTCAAAATCCAATAGGATCAAAAATCTTCTTATCAATTCAATTCAACCTTAATTTATCAGCACAATTATAATAACAAGTACATGTGTAATGTGATGGCTAAAACAAACAGCATAGAAATAATGAATTAAAGTCTACAAATGTAGAAAAGAATTTTAGACAAATAACGGTAATACTTAAATTAAAAAAAAAAAAATTCAAATCCAATAACAATTTTCCCTTCCTTTCCTTTACTTCAATCTCTACATGACTTGTAAAGTCAAATCCTAGCATCATTTAACACGAAGTCTCTTTCCTTTATACCACATCAGATTATAGGTACTACACTTTGATAATTCACATTGTTTCTTGAAAATTAAGTACAATTTTTTGTATGTTACGGATTCATTTTAACTTTTGGTAACTCTTCAAATCTGAATGAAATATAGTGTCGTAACACTTTGAACAGTTTTGGAATAGGTGTTTTTTAATCTATATGGCTTCATCCAGACCCATTTTTTTCTTTTCTCAGAAGTTGTTTTTCACATACCCAAAACATCACAATACATAAAAATTAAACTAAGAACTGATAGTAAAAGAAGAGCTCCTAATATGTTGCTATTTCTGTTTAATTCTAGACTTGTCAAAAAACTGCTAAAGAGCGATTTATTTCACAATAAATAAAGGAATACTAAAGTTCCTGTCCAGCTGGCGCTATATGGATAATTACAATCATGTTCAATTTTATTTGATTACTACAGACATTTCTACACAATTTTCAGTTAATTTGATCACTACCCACCTTTCTACACAATTTTCAGTTAATTTGATCACTACCCACCTTTCTACACAATTTTCAATTAATTTGATCACTACCCACCTTTCTACACAATTTTCAATTAATTTGATCACTACCCACCTTTCTACACAATTTTCAATTAATTTTGATCACCACCCACCTTTCTACACAATTTTCAATTAATTTTGATCACTACCCACCTTTCTACACAATTTTCAATTAATTTGATCACTACCCACCTTTCTGCACAATTTTCAGTTAATTTGATTACAACAGACCTTTCTACACAATTTTAAGTTAAAAGTAATGTTTCAAGACAATTCTCAGTTCAGTGGCTATCAAGATTTTCAATATATGGCAGCTATGAAAACCATCTTACAGGTGAAAGGTCAAAACTTCACTTACAGCCATCAGTGACCCGTACCCCATACATATGAATGGTGATGATATTCCTTTCTTTATACAGAGAAGTAGAAATCAGGATTTCTAAGATGGCTACCATCCTAAATGCAGCTAGGGGGTTCTAATTTTGGCAGGTACCATATGTGGACCACATCAGTCATTAGCATAATATAGGTGCAATGTAATTACCTTTTCTACCAGCTTTTGGTCCATCTCCAGACTGTGCATTTGGTATTCTGGAGCTCTGTTTAAAACAAGTCAGAATGTTAATAAGTACTTCTTTCTAATATTATATACTTCGGCAACAAGTGCTAAGTTTGTCTAATCAATGCTAAAAATAAATTTTAAAAATTGCATCCCGAGCAAGTAAATTAAAGAGTTGGAACATTGTATTATTTTTAAGTATAACTTTCTAGTTTCTTTCAGTTTATCTGGGATAACTACAATTAAACTCTAGTAAATAACTAGTAATACAAAATTCACCACTGTTAAATTATTATTATTATCCCTTAACCTGAACACAATAGAAAGTTAATCCTTATATTTACAATTTTTCTTCATTAAATAGCTTCCATTTTAATAAATTCAAAATTTACATACACTGAAATCATGAAAACATTGCTTGTTAGCATTAAACTACCACCATGGCACAGCCTTTTGTTTCAGTCTGTCTTATACTACAGCAATAAAATGAACCACACTTTTTTGTCTATTTATCTATTTATGTATTATACACTTAATACAACTTTATTTTGCAGTGGCATTTCAAAATGTACGAAATTCAAGCCCAGTGTGTGATACAATGATGTAATGTGGCATTTGATCATTCAAAATATGAATCCACTCATGTTGATTAAGTTGGGAGAAAAAAAGAATTTGTAAAACCATGAGCGAAAGTTGAATGAAGCACTTTTCTTCCTCTTGTAAACTTACCTTTGAGGATTGACTTTCACGCACAGGTTGCACAGGTGTTTGGAGATCTGGGTTTAGAGCAAATATTGCTTCCACCTCAATCTGGAATTGATTGTAATTTACACAGGTAATACTAAATTTCATACAACACCTCTCTAATATGGCCCCATACACCAACAGTAATCATATTACATGGTTAAAACGGCTATATCAAACCATTTAGCTGGTACAAGTAAGCAACAATGACATTTTAGGTGGATCAAGCTGGACCAAAGTGTAATGGCTGGGCAATCATAAATGACAAATAATGGAGATATCTCCACCAGATGATAAAGACTTTTTAGTTAAGCAAAATTTTTGGGAGTGCTGATGAACTTCAAAATCCCATCCACAGTGTTGAGATTTTCATGCCAAAATCAAATTTAAGTGATTTCTCATTTTTCCCTCACACTTCCTGAAAAGGTTGTACATCAGACAGTAAGTGATGTATAGAACGTGTAAGTTGATGATGCTAGTCTATTCTGACATGATTATCTTACAGAAAATTATTAGCTTGACCTTCATGCCAGTGATAAGTTAATGCTTTTACTTTTTAGTATACCCAGAATATAAAGGCACATGTGTAAGCTATCTTAGCTTGGTCAAAGCCCCATAACACAAGAAACACCATGTTTACATGTACTACACCCAGAAATACCAAGTACACATGTACTACACCCAGAAATACCATGTTTACGTGTACTACACCCAGAAATACCAAGTACACATGTACTACACCCAGAAAGACCATGTTTATGTGTACTACACCAAGAAATACCAAGTACACATGTACTACACCAAAAAATACCACGTTTACACATACTACACCCAGAAATACCAAGTTTACATGTACTACACCAAGAAATACCAAGTTTACTCGTACTACATATAGAAAAACAAATTTACATGTACCACACAAGAAATACCAAGTACACATGTACTACTCGAAGAAATACCAAGTACACATGTACTACATCAAAAAATACCACGTTTACACATACTACACCCAGAAATACCAAGTTTACATGTACTACACAAAGAAATACCAAGTTTACTCGTACTACATCTAGAAAAACAAATTTACATGTACCATACCAAGAAATACCAAGTACACATGTACTACACCAAGAAATACCAAGTTTACATGTACTACACCAAGAAATACCAAGTACACATGTACTACACCAAGAAATATCAAGTACACATTTACCACACCAAGAAAACCAAGTACACCTGTATCACACCAAGAAATACCAAGTACACATGTATTACACCTACAAATACCAAGTACACATGTATTACACCCACAAATACCAAGTACACATGTATTACAACAAGAAATACCAATCACACATGTACTACAACAAGAAATACCAGGTTTACATGTTCTTCGCCCAGGAACACTCAGTATACATGTACTACAACATGGTTGTATATATATGTTACACAATTTATGTATCTTCACTGTAAGAGTCCATGTTTTATTTGGCTACAGTCCAATAATTATTACCTCTTTTCCTTTGGTTTCTCCCTTCTCAAACCATTCAACTGTGACACTCCTCATCTCAGGATTCACACCACTGATCACAGCTGAATGGATACGACCTTAAAAAACATTTAAACTCATATTAAAAATCAGAGAGATTGTTGAATTTCATATAGGAGTATGGGTACCAGTTACCTTTTGGGATACCCAGTGTCAAAAACTAGCTATGTTACTTGCCTTACTTTTGGAGTTGCATATCTTATACATCTCTACCACTTCTTCATTTCGTTTTCAAATAATACACTTCTTGGTCATTTTCTAGTTATGTCTTCTCAAGCAAATAAGTATACTTCAATTAACATGTCCAAAAACACTGTCTTGTATGTAAGTATGTTGTGATTGGATTGCCAAATTTTTGTATGTAATTACCACTTGGAATGACAGTGTCAGAACTAGTTGAACTGTATGTGTCATCGTCCCATGACATCACTCGCAAACTATCTTATATCCTTCTGCTTATATATTACACCTAATTTTGGCTGCAGGTAGCGTTTCATTTACCATTTTGAAACAACAGACCTACTGTAATTTCGTATTATAGCCTACGTACAAATTTGTAGTAATTAAACTGTCAAATCTTTGCCATTTGACAAATGCAAAACTAAATTTATTACAGTCAGGAGGTAAGAAACTAATAGATTTGATAATCTAAATATCCCTTGCAGTCAGATAATGACTCTCAACATGAAGAAAATGCCAAGTATTCATTCTCACCCTGGCCCTGACACATATTTCTCTAACCAATATGCTTTTATACTGATGAAAAATAAAGTTAGTGACAAAACACAAACAATGTACATATACACATATGCTGCCTTTGACAGGAAAAGAATCTGTCAAAAGTGTTGCATCATTTAAAACACTTGAGCATTGTTGGATTACAGTAAAACTTAGTGGTGGTTCATGTGTTTCATAAATTGATGAATTGACATGATTCTCTTTCCATTTTCTGTAAGAAGGTGTGGCATTGGAGGGAATCAGTACTTGGCAAACAAATTAATCAATCAATCAAGTCTGTGGGAAAGATTTTACCAGGCATAACAGGCAAGTTTACAGAGGTTGTCAACACTGATAATCAATCATTATCAATTGATCATACATGGGAAATGGTACATTAGTATATTATATTTACAAATCATAAAATATTAATATTGCACATATATTCAAGGGAGAATCTATGAGGGGTCATGCTCCTCATTTGGGACAAGGAGGACGGGGAAGAATTTGAACAAATAAGGTAACGTAACATGATGTCATAAGGCACTTTTTGATCTTTACATACAAATATTATGTCAAATTTTAAACCAATGACATTGTCAACCAGACGTCAAGTGCTACTTGACACTTTCCACTCAAATATGATAATGCATCAATAATTTGCCTCCAGTTTTCATTTCTTATATTCAACATTGACCGAATATAAAGCTTCACTAATCATTCACAGTATAGCAAATACGTGCACAAAATGACAGGCCTATTACAATCCTAATTTGACATAAATAATAAAAAAAACATTCGATGCAATCGACTGCCATTTGAACCGATTTGAATATTTTACATTCATGCAAAAGTTATGAATGGCATACAGGGAAAAGATTGCACTTTGAAAATGTAAGCATACAGTATGTGGGTCGCAATATACCCGGCTCCGATATAAATATTCTCAGTAGCAACGAAACCCGCGACTTTTCTCCCGATTTGTTGTCAGACCATCTTACCGTCGGTCCGCTGAATGTCGACATTAACGCCGACTTTCAGACCCGCCATATCCATGATGAAACAAAGTTGTTTTCCTGAAGAGGAAGCAAAATTCCAAAAAATTGGTTTTAGAATTAATTATATGAGAAAATTCATGCGAATATTCACATGTCCATTGGGTCATCCGTTGAGAATTTCAAACTCTATGTACGCATGCGCACGATGTTTCGGAGTAAATATTACTTGGTCCAAGTAGCCTGAACCACACCGTTCGCGCACGGTCTCTATTGATTGGTGTGTTTTCATTGAAATTTTTGTCAAATTCAGTCCTTACAAAATAACAGCATTCATTCTCAACATTGAAACGAATACATATGCATATGATGTTGTCAATAAATCATACGTACTGGATTTATTTATCATTTATTGCTGAAAAATATACTTTAAAGTTGATTTTCGGTCTATATTTTAGCGTACTGGTACAAGATGTTACTAGATGGGATCATTCATTTGAATATGTGATTCATGAAACGGTTCTGCAAAGCGGTGGGGCTGTTGGTGTGAGTGTTGAGAGTGGTAGGGGAGCTCGTTTTAATTGAATGTAAAAGGGATAACGGCTTTCAACCACGTAAAATAGTTCACGTGAGTTGTTTTGAATTTCAAACCTCAAAGTGCGACCAATTTTTAACGGTATCTAAAAGGGGGGCATTGCACATAAAATGATGAAATGTGGTTCAAATATCAACAACGTCAGTAGAGTACTATTTTTTTCTTTATGTTTTTACTCAATATATCTCTATTCATAATAGTATTAAAAAAAGAAACAGGACAGAATTATTATATTTTGTCGTATATACCTAGATTAAGTAACGTTCAAATCAGAGACGTTTATAACACCTCAAACAGCGACAGTAACTACGGATATCTCCAATACTTTGTCAGGCCTTAGGTCCTCACACAGCTACAGTAGCTACGGACATCTCCAATACCTTGTCAGGCCTCAGGTCTTAAGACAGCTTCAGTAACTACGGACATCTCCAATACTTTGTCAGGCCTCAGGTCTTAAGACAGCTACAGTAGCTACGGATATCTCCAACACTTTGTCAGGCCTTAGGTCCTCAGACAGTTACAGTAGCTACGGATATCTCCAATACTTTGTCAGGCCTTAGGTCCTCAGACAGCTACAGTAGCTACGGATATCTCCAATATTTTGTCAGTTCTTAGGTCTTAAGACAGCTACAGTAGCTACGGATATCTCCAATACTTTGTCAGGCCTTAGGTCCTCAGACAGCTACAGTAGCTACGGATATCTCCAATATTTTGTCAGTTCTTAGGTCTTAAGACAGCTTCAGTAGCTACGGATATCTCCAATATTTTGTCAGTTCTTAGGTCTTAAGACAGCTACAGTAGCTACGGATATCTCCAATATTTTGTCAGTTCTTAGGTCTTAAGACAGCTTCAGTAGCTACGGATATCTCCAATATTTTGTCAGTTCTTAGGTCTTAAGACAGCTACAGTAGCTACGGATATCTCCAATACTTTGTCAGGCCTTAGGTCCTCAGACAGCTACAGTAGCTACGGATATCTCCAATATTTTGTCAGTTCTTAGGTCTTAAGACAGCTTCAGTAGCTACGGATATCTCCAATATTTTGTCAGTTCTTAGGTCTTAAGACAGCTACAGTAGCTACGGATATCTCCAATACTTTGTCAGGCCTTAGGTCCTCAGACAGCTACACTAGCTACGGATATCTCCAATACTTTGTCAGGCCTCAGGTCTTAAGACAGCTACAGTAACTACGGATATCTCCAATACTTTGTCAAGACTTAGGTCTTAAGACAGATACAGTAACTACGGATATCTCCAATACTTTGTCAGGCCTTAGGTCTTAAGACAGCGACAGTAACTACGGACATCTCCAATACTTTGTCAGGCCTTAGGTCCTCACACAGCTACAGTAGCTACGGACATCTCCAATACTTTGTCAGGCCTCAGGTCTTAAGACAGCTTCAGTAACTACGGATATCTCCAACACTTTGTCAGGCCTTAGGTCCTCACACAGCTACAGAAGCTACGGATATCTCCAATACTTTGTAAGGCCTTAAGTCCTCAGACAGCTACACTAGCTACGGACATCTCCAATACTTTGGCAGGCCTTAGGTCTTAAAATAGCTTCAGTAACTACGGATATCTCCAATACTTTGTCAGGCCTCAGGTCTTAAGACAGCTTCAGTAACTACGGATATCTCCAATACTTTGTCAAGCCTTAGGTCTTAAGACAGCTACAGTAGCTACGGATATCTCCAACACTTTGTCAGGCCTTAGGTCCTCACACAGCTACAGTAGCTACGGATATCTCCAATACTTTGTCAGGCCTTAGGTCCTCAGACAGCTACACTAGCTACGGACATCTCCAATACTTTGTCAGGCCTTAGGTCTTAAAATAGCTACAGTAACTACGGATATCTCCAATACTTTGTCAGGACTTAGGTCTTAAGACAGATACAGTAACTACGGATATCTCCAATACTTTGTCAGGCCTTAGGTCCTCAGACAGCTACAGTATCATTGGATATCTCCAATACTTTGTCAGGCCTTAGGTCCTCAGACAACTACATTAGCTACAAATATCTCCAATACTTTGTCAGGCCTTAGGTCTTAAGACAGCGACAGTAACTACGGACATCTCCAATACCTTGTCAGGCCTTAGGTCTTAAGACAGCGACAGTAACTACGGATATCTCCAATACTTTGTCAGGCCTTAGGTCCTCAGGCAGCTACATTCACTACGGATATCTCAACTTTCTGGTATGCGGTAGGTATCTATGTATATTGTGAATAGCTTAATTATTGTATCGATGTATGTATATATGTGTCATTTGAAACATACAAACCACTTTGCTTTGGTGTGAGATTCACTTGATAAAATAGAATCTCAGTTTGTTCAATACAGACAATGGAGCCGACCCATTATTATGTAAGTTTCCAGCAGAGCGATAACCCTAATTATTTCTGGACTGTTAACTCTGAAAGCTGTCAATACGTATCATCTACACTAACAAACACTGTTGACAATCACTTCATCAAGCATTCAGAATCAGACTTTGGAATGTATGATACAATTAAAGGATTTATTGAGGGTTTTTTTTATCAATATTTATTTTTCAAGAAACATTTAACAAATTACAGCTACAAAATTAAAGATGCTTTGGTAATAATTATGGAATTTTAGTGCAAGTAAACAAACATTATTTAACCCTGGTAAAAATACTAGCCGCAATATACCATTCGGATAGAGAGAACTTCTCTTTAGCTCGATTGTTTGAGCGTCAGAATAGTAAGTTAGGGGTCACGGGTTCGATTCCTAGCGGAGATATTGATATCGATAATGACCTCTGTTACAATCACATGACACCTACTGAAGGAATTATTTCAAATGAGACAAATCGTATATGAATTGACTTACAACTGCAGTATTGATATAATTTGACATCAATGTAACACGGATAATATCATCTGGTATGAATATCTTTTATAATATAGTCTTTACGTTTTGATTACTGGGTAGGGACAACCTAGTCTATATTTACACATTTTAACTTATTCTTTTTCATAACGATTTAAATACACTATTTATATATTGACATGAAGTAGTGGCCGATGTTGTATCAGATTTGGTACAATGACTACCTAGAGTGTAATGTGCCTAACATAAGGTTATAAGTCGATCTGAACACACAGAGAGGGCATCTCGCCAAATATGATACCAAAAGTCTACTATCCACAGGTGTGTGCCAACAAAAGCAAATGTTTAGGTTATTGAGCAGCAGTTTTAATGTCAATCTAATGTCAGAAAATTAATGAGACTTAAAAGTTATGAATGTCGCGTATTTGTTACTAACTTCCTATACAAATCTCTCCAACGTGAATACAGTGAAAGTTAGACGACTCAAGAAAAGCATTAACTAGTGTTAAAGGTTGTTTAAATGGACGGAAAGTGGTGGAAGAATAATAAAAGGTAACCTACAGGTGGGTTCAGGTCTATTACTAGTTAAGGTAGATTAAATATTTACAATAAAAGCAGGCAGGTACACACAACACGGGTAGCCGATAGGTGTTATTGTGGAGACCAGATTAACTATCGTATTTGTGAGTGATCAGTTTCTATTACTGGTATACACATTTCTTCTGCATCGATCAATGACTGCGATAAAACAAAATATCGTTTACTTCTCGTTTCGGTCCAGCTGAAGGATGAGAATAATGGACGCACTGGAGCTGAATAAGTCTTAGTGTTGTGAAGCAGGGCAGAGCTAGGACACAGGATCAGCTGAGCGATGTGTATTACACATAGGGAAGTGATTCATGTGACCTGAAAAACTGGTTTTCTAAATCGGTTTGGAATGATCGGAAAACATGACACATTCATATAATCAAGTTGTATTCAGGTATTTCATTACACCTGAAATGATACAGAAGGCAACAAAATATAATGTTTGTAGATGAATTTACTGAAACAAAATATACGTGTATGTTGCTACCTGATAACGTACATCAACACGTCGGTACATTGTATCACATCACATGCACAATGGTATGGAACTGCTGCTGTACCTTATGACTTACAAAATCACACATATGTACTTTTGTACCTTATGACGTACACAGTCATACAGAAGTACTTTTGTACCTGATGACGTACACAGTCATACAGAAATGCTTTTATACCTTATGACGTATACAGTCATACAGAAGTACTTTTATACCTGATGACGTACACAGTCATACAGCAGTACTTTTATACCTTATGACGTACACAGTCATACAGAAGTACTTTTATACCTGATGACGTACACAATCATACAGCAGTACTTTTATACCTGATGACGTACACAGTCATACAGAAGTACTTTTATACCTGATGACGTACACAGTCATACAGAAGTACTTTTATACCTGATGACGTACACAGTCATACAGAAGTACTTTTATACCTGATGACGTACACAGTTATACAGAAGCACTTTTGTACCTTATGACATACACAGTTATACAGAAGCACTTTTGTACCTTATGACATACACAGTTATACAGAAGTACATTACTAGAAAATATACATCTGTTTTATCATGTGGACTTTGAGGTACCGATTAATTTTTTCTCTCGGACGTTTTCAAGAATCCTCATGTTACGTTATGAATACATCAATTCGAATTCAAACTTCATTCTCTTTAATTTACACGTGATTTTTCCAGACTTTTCAGTTCTCTTAATGGTCAAATTAGATCAAAGTGTGAACGGTGTTTTGAGATAAATAAATATATAAAATAATAAATTATATAATTTATAACTATAAGAAATTAACAGGCTAAAGTACATACAGTGTAGCTTGGAGGCAATTAAATCCGTCAGCAGGCGAAAGAAAAATCATTACTCACACAAAGGAAATACTAAGATATTAGATACTTCTCATACATTAAATTTTGTTGATGAATAAATTAGTTAAGCATGTTGCTTAACTACAGAGTTTCTATAAGACCTATTAACCTTTCTATATATATTTGGAGAGAACATTTTACAGATCTCCAAACTCTTGTAACAGAACGGCAAGAATTGGACCACACGTAAAGACCGTGCATGAGTTTTCATTCAGACGAAATTTAGGAAATTCGTCATAAAGTTTTCAATTCAGTAACGGAAACGACAGATGACGTAAGAAATTCTATTTACCACGTCATTTTACTTTGCAAACCTTCGCGAAAATAGCATTTTATTTTAATGATACGAAACCGAAAATAGTGATATTTTCACTCAATTAGCTTCGTATTATTTAATGAAATTCTGTTTTCACGAATGTTAGCTAAAACATAAAAATTGTCATGTTTGGTTAACAGACTCACAGACAGACATCCTATAAATAGTCATATTCGTCATTTAAAAGACAAACCGTTCGAAACAACGATCTTACTTGACAAATACTTAAAGAGATTCGACCTTAGTCGGATTCAGAAAAATGTTGTTAGCCTTTCTTGTGTTCATTTCATATTGATTATTAGGAGCCCGCAACATCATAGCGTTTCGTTGTATGTATCTCCGCTCCTCTCTCTTTAGCAATCAGTTGTGAAATATTTAGTTCAACAATATTCACTACAACAATATTCTTTCCTTTGTGATCGCATATTTATATATTTTTTTCAGCAAAATCTAACAGCTGAAAACCACATTATGGTAATGTATCACGCTATTGAAAAAAAGAACCACGCTAGACAAAAAGGAAATTTTCCTGTTTTCTTTTTTTTTTTTTCTTGAAAAAAAATGATAATGACTAAATACGGAAATCCTAGAGAAAGGGACGTGAAAAATTTTGTGATTTCCATATGACATATTCAATATAAGCTACATACCAAGGGGGACAACTCTTTTAAATATGTGTTGACTTTCTCCCTTGGATTGAAGAAATGACACAAAAAACTTAAAAAAAAAAAATACTTTAGTCAAAATACCCAGGAAATTGCACCCGCAAAACTATTTCTTTCTTTAACACTCCATATGAAATATAAAATTATACTTCAAACCTATTCATCAGCTATTTTATCTTAAAGATCTGATTCCATCTGAACTACAAAGCGTTCCACGACAGTTGATAAATAAGACTATATGAGAGCCTACACAACGTGACGATTTCTTGGTCTTCTTTCTGGTTTTATCTCAAGGCAAGCCTTTCAAGTTGGCATTTCTCGATTCGACGGTGTTTCTCATGGAGAACACATGATCTCCCTACCATGCCACAATTCCCAGAGAACCAGCCCGAGATTGTAAACGTCCGACATGGTGGTATGCCTTGCTGCTGGTTTTAAAAGTTCGGGCGTACACTGACTAAAAGCTAGTTCCGAAAGGGCTAATTTTGACAAAATTTAGGCATGAAATTAACAAAGGACGATAACTCCTAAATTATACAAAAGAAAGTGATTGGCATGTGGTGACACCAAAGTAAGGTGACACTACCCAAAAAGTAACACTTCTGGAAAAAAAATTGTATTTAAAAATTCTTTATCAAAACTTACCAATTTTTTGGGGGTCTTCTATTTTGGTTATGATCTCCATTTCAGATTCAAAATTTGAAATAATAAAAACATCCCTGATAGTCATGCCATTCGGAAACACAATCATTCCTGTTTTTAAACCATGAAAAGTGTTACTGAAATTTATATTTTTGAAAGATAAGTGACTGATATTAATGAGAAAGTACATGTAAGTAAATTTTACAGAATAAAGAAAAATATTCAAGATTATGTCAATCATTTCTATAAATAAACAGAATGTAAAGGTGTTCAATTTTGGGTACCCTTACCTGTTGAAATATATAACATAATCTGGCATGTCTTGCTGCGTTCTATTTATATTTTTTAGTGCGTCTCAACGACATCAGCAATAGTCGCCATCTTTGCTTTCCATTTTGATCAATTTCATACAAACCAGAATGATCAGTATACCAATCAGTGTAACGGGAAGTCACGTGATTTTACTAATTGACTGCCCTGATTTGTGTACAAGTTTGATAAGTGTAGAGATTACAAAAGGTGTAACTCATCAATTCTAGATCTAATCTAACTCTAATCACACACGTACTTTAACACGTGTAGACATATGAAATGATATGAAGGTTTTGGCAAACTGTATCGATGATTTTATCTGACCTGCCCCACCCTCGACCAGACAAGCACACTGATCTATTTTAAACTTAAATACGTTAATAGAGTCTTGAAGTTAAAAAAAGGTTAAACATACTTCATTGTACCAGTGTAATGAATATGTTATAAAGATGTATGGATGGGTTTGATTAAAATTTATTAGACAACGTTTTGGCTAAATCGGTGATTTGTAATGAAACCTTAACACAATAAGTGGTTTGGAATAATAAAAAAAATTGGGGGAGAAGAGACTAATTTTCTCACTGATTAATGTGGCATTACCTTTTTTTTTGGATTGACCGAGATTTTACATCGTCGGTGTTATCGCAATGACAGATCTCATTCTACCTTTCGGAAAACTTATCTCGGTCTACTTTTACTTATTCAATGGAAAATGCCTTTTCTTGATATTTGGTCCTAGATTTATCGATTTTGAGTTAGAAATTATGACATGCTATTAATTCGGTTATTTTCTTGTTGTTTTAGTATCCGAAAACCCATCGGAGTGACGATATACCAGTGGGCCAGGTATGGGAAGAAATTATGTTTATTTTTGACTGCCATTTCCTTTTTTCAACCGATATTATTATTCATTTTATGTCATTTTGACATGGTGTTTGTTTATTATGCACGTGTTTAAATACATGTTTATCTCTACCCTGCTCCTCTATTATCATCACTATACATATATTTATTATTCTGTATAAATATATAACCTGGTATAACGACATAATATGATAAGATTACAATTGAACATCTAAATAAAGAAAGCTTATCAGGGTCGCTAGTTAGATAGCCGGGATTTATATTCAGGGCTCGTGACTTTGTTCTTAACAAAATAAAATAATAATAATAATAATAATAATAATAATAATAATAATAAATATTTTAAGTTCTTGTAAAATAATAAATAAGCCAAACTGATTAACAAGATACCAAGGGACTTTCCCGAGGTAAGGTTCGATGTATTCCTAGTTTGAAGGAGACTTTTCTGTAATGGGTAGGCTGTTGATGTTAGAAGTCATGTCTCGGTGAAGGAAGGAATACACATTCTATTCATTAGGTCTAGTCACAGTGAAGGAAGGAATACACATTCTATTCATTAGGTCTAGTCACAGTGAAGGAAGGAATACATATTCTATTCCTTAGGTCTAGTCTCGGTGAAGGAAGGAATACATATTCTATTCATCAGGTCCAGTCTCGGTGAAGGAAGGAATACATATTCTATTCATCAGGTCTAGTCTCGGTGAAGGAAGGAATGCATATTCTATTCACTAGCCCTAGTCACGGTGAAGGAAGGAATACATATTCTATTCATCAGGTCTAGTCACAATGAAGGAAGGAATACTTATTCTATTCACTAGGTCTAGTCTCGGTGAAGGAAGGAATGCATATTCTATTCACTAGCCCTAGTCACGGTGAAGGAAGAAATACATATTCTATTCATCAGGTCTAGTCACAATGAAGGAAGAAATACATATTCTATTCATCAGGTCTAGTCACAGTGAAGGAAGGAATACATATTCTATTCATTAGGTCTAGTCACAGTGAAGGAAGGAATACATATTCTATTCATCAGGTCTAGTCACAGTGAAGGAAGGAATACATATTCTATTCATTAGGTCTAGTCACAGTGAAGGAAGGAATAGTCACAGTGCAGGAAGGAATACATATTCTATTCATCAGGTCTAGTCACAGTGCAGGAAGGAATACATATTCTATTCACTAGGTCTAGTCATGGTGAATGAAGGAATACATATTCTATTCATCAGGTCCAGTCACAGTGAAGGAAGGGTTACATATTCTATTCATCAGGTCTAGTCACAGTGCAGGAAGGAATACATATTCTATTCATCAGGTCTTGTCACAGTGCAGGAAGGAATACATATTCTATTCACTAGGTCTAGTCATGGTGAATGAAGGAATACATATTCTATTCATCAGGTCCAGTCACAGTGAAGGAAGGAATGCATATTCTATTCATCAGGTCCAGTCACAATGAAGGAAGAAATACATATTCTATTCATCAGGTCTAGTCACAGTGAAGGAAGGAATACATATTCTATTCATCAGGTCCAGTCACAATGAAGGAAGGGTTACATATTCTAATCAGCATGATATGTAGAATATTTATTGATATATTATTAACCAGAAAACATCTGTGTGAAGAAAGTGATAGATTTTCTCTCCACTAGATAATATTTCTATGAATCAAACACGTTTGGGTGATGGTCATCATGAAACAACCAGGAAACGGATTTTTTTTTCTAATTCTGCCATTTCTGGACAAATATTGTTCTGTTTTGTTTTCTGACACGTTCACCTATCCGTTTTATAAAGTTTATAAATATATCATGTATGATTTCTGTACATATATCAGTACACAACTTCACTCATTATGACAGGTGCTACAACATTTGTTTGTTCTTCGTTTATCTGTTCATGGGCCACGTGAATCAGCAATTTATTATCAATTAACAGTATAGTTAGACTTGTACAAGGATATGTATCGCTTAGCACGTATATTCCCGAGGATTCTTCGTGTAACAAAAATTTTCTGTAAATGAGGGCGTCCTGAAGCTTAGGGCATCATAAGTTGAGAGAAGGTAAGTAGATTAGTTTTCGTTCAGTGTATGAGGGCGTCCTTCCGGAAAACCTGGTCTTATTCTCTTTGTACTTTTCCAGGAATCTCCGTGTAAATCTATCTTTTGTTCATATTTTGCCCTTGGTTTATTGAATTTCAGTTAGGATTATGTTAAGGTTGACATGTTGGTATTTTCCTGATTTTCATAAGAACGGTGTAGTATATACAAATGTAAGCGTGTTTTATAAACGTGCATCTGTGTATATTGAAAATGCCGTATAAAAGATTTCATAGAAAACACTCTTCATAGATGAAATTTATTCCATCGTACAGTGCTCTGTGCGCCTCTTCAGTGATGCTAGTAATCAATACATGTTAATTCAGAAAGTTAATCATTCTATACAATCTTAATGAGTAAATATAAAAAACATAATCATATCGGATTAGTTTTAATGAAAATAAAACAACTGCATTTCCACTGAACGAGTGGTATTTGTACGGTTTAAAACCTACAAAATAGTTACACGTTGGTGAAATTACTTCCTGGGTCATTCAAATCCCTCTGTCCAGGGTAGATAACAAGTACTTGATATCCTTGATAACGCTATTGTCATTCGGCCTGAAGTCGTTCAGTGCACAGATAAAGGGATAGCCTGCATTATCTCTGGTTTTTACAGAGAAATGAAATTTCTGTCATAGGTTTTACAACGAAGCTTTAAGATAAATTCTAAATCTCATTACTGAGGCTGAATTACAAAATCACACAGCAGGATAAAAATCAGTTAACTGAAGCTGGTGACTTTTGCACGTAGAATTCAGAAACAACATGAACAGAAAAAAATTTCAAGTGATCAATGTCTGTGTTATATCAGTGCTATAAGTATTCATACATATCCCTTCTTATACTTTCAATGTTTCAATATTGTCGATTTTATCAAGTATCAGTACAATTTTCATATTATATGTAAAAGAAAGTGTTTATTGAAGTTGAAGATTATATATTTCCAGCAATAGGTATCAATAAATAACACCAAGTTGATAACATTGGAAAATACATTGTGTTGACTAATTACATTCAATAATGAAAGTTAAAACAAATAACGTTGTTTAGATAAAAGTAATAATAAGCATATTATTTTTTGTTGTTGTTTTGTAAAATCGATTTTCCCCTATACTTTCTGTTGTACCAGGGTATATCAATATCCTTTTAAATATTTTGTTAATCGTGATAAAAAATTCTTCATATTAAGTGACTAGCTGTATTCACATCATTCATGAAAGTAATTCATAAATCAATGATAAAGAATCCCTTATAGAACATGTATACTTCAAACAGCACATATTATGCCTCATTTTTTATAGAAAATTATTGCTGAATTCAACCTGGGTGGTCTTAAAGAAAACCACTTGATTAATTCTAATTAAAAAAAAATAGAAAGTATTTGTGATTATTTTCATTTCTATAAAGAAAACCAATTTCAGTCGCAAAGGGATAGTTGGTTTTTCCTTCACTCGAATACGTTTTGCTGGAGCATTAGAGTAATGATCTGACTTGTTATGTTAGAGCATTCTCTGTGTTATCTGCTTTCGAAATATTTGTTTTTGTGGTGCAATAGCTTAATGACTTGCTTTGGCCTGACTTTTGTTCTAAATAGACATGAATAGTGCATAATATAAAAATATCGCTTTCTTTTATATTGTTTCCTTACTATAAATGACAGCACACACAACTCCTCGAATGAAACAAGCAGTATCCGACGATTTGCAGAATGTGACTGACATAGTTAGGTTGGAAAGTAAAACCAAAAATATGACATCCTGATGTTTGTTTTGCTTGTGTGGACTTCACATTGGTATGAAAGGCATTCAATATAAAAATTCTGTAAGTAGCTATTCTCTGTTGCTCAAATAGTTGAAAAAATAATATGCTGGTAAGAACTAAATTGCTACCGTATCCTTTTATATTAGCATTCGGTGGTAAACTGATCGTATAAAATCACTTTGATATTTACTGACGTCAACTGAATTTTTTCAATATAGTAGAACGCACGATTTCTAGTTACAAGCATCGATATACGAAAGTTAGCAGAGAAAAAAAGTTCTTTCAAAATGCTAAATATCAAGCGTACACCATAACGTGTGTGAAGACAGATAATTGTACAAACGTCACACAGGTGAATAGGACCGTTCATACAAATATTAAATAAGAAGATTGAGATACGGTAGAAAAATCAGGTTATGTATGTTAGTCAACACGAGGTTAATGTATTTATAAACCGATCTATATTTACGAAATGACTACATTGCATCCACAGTTTGTGCAAATCCATGGAAAGCAACATTTACGGACTTCCGTGGTTCATCGTTGATATCGATATCTTACTGATTTTGATAAAAATGAATAGAAAAAAAATTGTTTTAAAATCAAGCGATATACTGACACCAATACTGTTGTATTCTTGTCAGATGGCACGTCTCCTACAAGCGTTCCAGTATCTGGAGCAGTTTTATGGAGAGTGTTACGATCTGTATCATAAAACTCTCAGCATGCTCAACAACGAGAACAATAGTGACATTTTCAACGTAATCACACTAAGTATGCTGAAAAACAAGGTGAGTGACAGAAGTGTGAATACCACTAGAGAAATGCTGGAGACGAGGATGAACGACTTAAAACCTGCTGAAGATCTAGAGAGAACTAACCCAAAAACTTTGGAATGGAGTCAGTCCGAAAGCTCACTTTCAAATAGTTTCTCTAGCTCCAGTGACGAGAGTGCTTCTATACGATCAGGGAGACCTAGGGAACTGAAAATTATGCTAACAGGTAAGTTATTATCACTAATTATTTCACATGTATATTATTTCCATGTGATGCCGTGTTTTTTCGATAGAGACAAAGTAAGGCCTCATCATGGGCCATACTATGTAAAAGGAATTTATGGTTGACAATATCCTCATTGAGGTGATAAGAACATCCAACAGAACGTTGGCATACCAATGGGAAGAAACGATGTCTCTCTCTACTGTCTAATTTGAACAGAACAGATAACAAAGCCCTTGAAAACTCCCTCATTCAACTTAAGATACATTGATGATGTGTTGTCTTTAGATGACAAGATATTTATTCCCGATGTAGATCGTGTTTACCAACCAGATACACGTCGTAAATTAAAATTTCCATTTTGTGAATCTTACTTCAACCCTGCTCCATAAAACCACTGATGTCACAGTTTATTCCATATTCAAGAGCTCGTTCCCTATATCATAATTTTCGAGAAATATGTCGACGACTAGCGAATAAATTGAAAACGCAGAGTTTTAAGATAGCAGGTCATTGACAATTATAAGAAAGTTTTATGGTTGTCAAGGTGATCTTATTGAGAAATTCCATTTCCTTCTGTTATATGAAGTTGGATGCTTGGTGATTCCACGGTTGCCAACATTGTCTCTATTTGGGAACATGACACTACTTGCATGTAATTTGATTGGCCAAGATTTACCTAACAGGTGTTGATGACAAAGCTGAAAACGCTTACCCTTCCGGGACACCCGGTCTTATCGTTCTTGTACTGTTCAGGAATCTTTGTGAAACCCTTTCTTTTGGTCAGGTTTATTTATATCGGATTTTAGTTCGAATGGTTTGAATGGAGATTCTGTTAACGGTTGTTCTTTGATGTTACTATAGTGGTGCGCCAAGCAATACAGATAAGAGGCAAGAGTGTTTCACAGGAACGAGGGAAGAAATCAGATACACTATTAGCAGAATAAATGTATAATTCTCTCCAGTTGCTTAATATAACATTTAAAATTGTATATGCGTAACTCTTTCGTGTAATGATTTCAGTCTATTTTGCGGCATGAACATCCAAGACCAATTGTGAAATCTATGATAAAAATAGAATAATTGTCTTGACTGTTTTCACAAAATTACCACTTATTATTTTTTATCAGATTCACCTATCATTGGAGTATAATCTTGATCTTCAGCAAAATGTTTGCTTTGTTGTATCTACTTTTTTAAATTGTACATTCTAATGATGTCAAATTGAAATATGAACGTCCGTAAGAAACGCAGATGTAATATCACATTATATAGCATCTTATTCACGAAAGAAACTCATCTTATTTATCTGCAAAAAGTTTATGTGTAGAACACCTGTATTACTTTGAAGTTGAGGAATAATGTGTGGTTAATGTAGGTGACGTTGATGCTGGAAAAAGCAGTGTGTTGAATGTGCTAATGGGCGGTCGTTACCTTCCATCTCACAACACGAAAACTACGTCAGTGCCTTGTGAGATTCATAACAGTAATCACAGCTTCGCGCAGATATGTTTTGAAGGAGATGATTGCAGAAAAATTGAGTTGTCGGACTACACCTCTGACAAGTGTTGGAAGGTTCTCGGCGAGATGATAAAGAAAGGAAAGGATGGAGACAAGACAGTGTCGAGAATTAAAATTTTCTGGCCAATTTGCATTTTACGAGTAAGTAATCATCACTTATGTTCTTTTCAAAACTTAAAAAAAATGCTTTCTAGTTATTTATTGTTAAATAAATGAAAGATTATAAATCATTACTATGAAAGGAAAACATGTGTTTTTCAGGATGTCCACAACTGGAAGTCGGTGAGTTCTACTTATTTATTAACAGTATTCATATATATACCCTCCATTACCATTCTTTAATGTAATTACGTATTTACCGTTATATTTTTAATTTCATACGTTAGTTTGTATTCTGTATCTATTAATACACATCATGATGTGTTCTGTATCTATTAATGCACATCATGATGTGTTCTGTATCTATTAAATGCACATCATGATGTGTTCTGTATCTATTAATATACAAATGCACATCATATACATCATGATGTGTTCTGTAACACACATCTATTAACATACATCATGATGTGTTCTGTATCTATTAATACACATCATGATGTATTCTGTATCTATTAATATACATCATGATGTGTTCTGTATATATTAACACACATCATGATGTATTCTGTATCTATTAACACACATCATGATGTATTCTGTATCTATTAACACACATCATGATGTATTATGTATCTATTAACACACATCATGATGTATTTCTGTATCTATTAATAACACACATCATGATGTATTCTCTATTAACACACATCATTAACACACATCATGATGTATTCTGTATCTATTAACACACATCATGATGTATTCTGTATCTATTAACACACATCATGATGTATTATGTATCTATTAACACACATCATGATGTATTCTGTATCTATTAATACACATCATGATGTATTCTGTATCTATTAACACACATCATGATGTGTTCTGTATCTATTAACACACATCATGATGTATTCTGTATCTATTAACACACATCATGATGTATTATGTATCTATTAACACACATCATGATGTATTCTGTATCTATTAACACACATCATGATGTGTTCTGTATCTATTAACACACATCATGATGTATTCTGTATCTATTAACACACATCATGATGTATTCTGTATCTATTAACACACATCATGATGTGTTCTGTATCTATTAACACACATCATGATGTGTTCTGTATTTATTAATGCACATCATGATGTGTTCTGTATATATTAACACACATCATGATGTATTCTGTATCTATTAACACACATCATGATGTATTCTGTATCTATTAACACACATCATGATGTGTTCTGTATCTATTAACACACATCATGATGTATTCTGTATATATTAACACACATCATGATGTGTTCTGTATCTATTAACACACATCATGATGTGTTCTGTATCTATTAACACACATCATGATGTGTTCTGTATATAACACACATCATGATGTATTCTGTATCTATTAACACACATCATGATGTATTCTGTATCTATTAACACACATCATGATGTGTTCTGTATCTATTAACACACATCATGATGTATTCTGTATCTATTAACACACATCATGATGTATTCTGTATCTATTAACACACATCATGATGTATTATGTATCTATTAACACACATCATGATGTATTCTGTATCTATTAACACACATCATGATGTGTTCTGTATCTATTAACACACATCATGATGTGTTCTGTATCTATTAACACACATCATGATGTGTTCTGTATCTATTAACACACATCATGATGTGTTCTATTAACACACATCATGATGTATTAAGTATCTATTAACACACATCATGATGTGTTCTGTATCTATATTAACACACATCATGATGTGTTCTGTATCTATTAACACACATCATGATGTGTTCTGTATCTATTTATACACATCATGATGTGTTCTGTATCTATTAAAATACATCATGATGTGTTCTGTATCTATTAACACACATCATGATGTATTCTGTATATATTAACACACATCATGATGTATTCTGTATCTATTAACACACATCATGATGTGTTCTGTATATATTAACACACATCATGATGTGTTCTGTATCTATTAACACACATCATGATGTATTCTGTATATATTAACACACATCATGATGTGTTCTGTATCTATTAACACACATCATGATGTATTACGTATCTATTAACACACATCATGATGTGTTCTGTATCTATTAATACACATCATGATGTATTCTGTATATATTAACACACATCATGATGTATTCTGTATCTATTAACACACATCATGATGTGTTCTGTATCTATTAATGCACATCATGATGTGTTCTGTATCTATTAAATGCACATCATGATGTGTTCTGTATATATTATCACACATCATGATGTATTCTGTATCTATTAACACACATCATGATGTATTCTGTATCTATTAACACACATCATGATGTGTTCTGTATCTATTAACACACATCATGATGTGTATCTATTAACACACATTCTGTATTATTAACACACATCATGATGTGTTCTGTATATATTAACACACATCATGATGTATTATGTATATATTAACACACATCATGATGTATTCTGTATCTATTAACACACATCATGATGTGTTCTGTATATATTAACACACATCATGATGTGTTCTGTATATATTAACACACATCATGATGTGTTCTGTATATATTAACACACATCATGATGTATTATGTATCTATTAACACACATCATGATGTATTCTGTATCTATTAATACACATCATGATGTATTCTGTATATATTAACACACATCATGATGTGTTCTGTATCTATTAACACACATCATGATGTGTTCTGTATCTATTAATACACATCATGATGTGTTCTGTATCTATTAATATACATCATGATGTGTTCTGTATCTATTAACACACATCATGATGTGTTCTGTATCTATTAATGCACATCATGATGTGTTCTGTATCTATTAATATACATCATGATGTGTTCTGTATCTATTAATGCACATCATGATGTGTTCTGTATCTATTAAATGCACATCATGATGTGTTCTGTATCTATTAACACACATCATGATGTGTTCTGTATTTATTAATGCACATCATGATGTGTTCTGTATCTATTAATACACATCATGATGTGTTCTGTATCTATTAATACACATCATGATGTGTTCTGTATCTATTAACACACATCATGATGTATTCTGTATCTATTAATACACATCATGATGTGTTCTGTATCTATTAATGCACATCATGATATGTTCAGTATATATTAACACACATCATTATGTGTTCTATATATATTAACACACATCATATTTTTATTATAGGAAGTTAGTATAAGTTCTCTTTTCTATAAATACACGTTAGTATGTGTTCTGTATCTGTCGATATACATTATTATATAATCACACAGTACCATGTTGTTTTTATTTAGTTTTGGTGTTCAGATATTTGTTCCTTGTAAGATGTGATATCGTTCATTACTACAGTATTGAGCAAGTTTCAGTATCTACACATGTTTTCAAATTGATGTTGAACACAGGATCCCGAACACACACCAGCGAAGCAAGTCGTGGGCACGGTAAGTATTTTACCATTCCAAAGTGGACAAATAATTTACTCTTTAAATTCATTATCAAACCTTTGTCTATGAAAGAGTTGAAATGTCAGGTTTAATAGCTGCCCAATCCTATGTGGTAACATCAATGTTATATTTTAGATCCCTGAACGAGAAGAAGAGGTGGAGAAATCTGGCCCAGTAAGTATCATTGGTTTGGTTTTAAGATAAAAGGTTGATAATTGAAATCCTCGGTTTGTTTCGTTAGTAAAAACACTTATGTGAACTCAATTCAGTGTCCTCCTATGTTTCAATGAAAGACGAAACTGCTATGTACTGTAGGTTAATTCATTATTTGTCTCTAATTTCATATTTTTATTCGATGATGCAGTTCGGTTGCGTGTTATTAAAAAATAACATAATTTTCATGTGTTTAACATTTAATGTAAACTTTGTTTCATTCCAAACAGAAATATAAACGCAACAAAGCAAGTATATCATCGAAGGAATAGGAATTGGAAACAAGTTGATAACAACTTATATAAATCCGTTTCCATTGTTTAACATTTATCGACTAGATATTTTTATGTCACAACCAGAACAAGATTTCGATGGCTATACTGTCACCTTCATCAGACAAATGGATTGTATGGAACTTATAATGCAGAGGCCAACACTGTATGGGACAGAAATAAAATCACAATACCTTTCGGTTATAGTATGATATATTATGATATATAATATAGTATAGTAAAGTGAATAGTGGTGTGACGAGATGGTAAAATATTGTACTGGCGAGAAAGGTGACATTGGAATAATCGAAACGCCTTGCAATTTCTTACAGGTTTTGATTCAATATTAAACGCTGTCAATAATTTTCATTAAGTATTTTATTTTCTGAAATCGAAGATCGGTCTATGTCTCCATCGATTCCGTATCTACAAAATAGTAACATAATATATTATCTTATTTAGACCTAATTAACATATGATAATAGCATAAAAGTCATCTTCAGATAGAACAAAAATCTGTTTCACAATATTTACACTTACAAACGCCATTTTATTTTTAAAATTGAAAAAAAAACTCACGTGAACAAGTTAATCTTAGAGAAAATAAGGATGCATTTTGTTCTGTTTATAAATGTATGCTAGGTTATACCAGTAGTGTTCCTTGACCTGCCTGGGATACTGGACGAAGAGGTGGAACAGGTGCTGGAACACATCCCCGAATACCACCATTTTGTAATTGTTGTCGACTGTACAGCGGTCATCAGAAACACGGTAGGGATGTTTACTTGTTTCATATTATCATATACGTGAAAGTAAATATTCATAACGATTGTCTGAATAATTTTATTCTGCAATCTATTGTATGTTATACAATTATAATTTTTTCAGAAGATATCAGATTTTCTTTAAAATTGATTTAACAATCGTGGGCGTCAAGGGAGAATCTATCAATGATAGTAGCATCGAAATAGATTTTGCACGAAAGATGCAACATATTTCATTAGCAATATTATTGAAGTAACGGTAGCACTAAGGAAAGTAACATATCACAAAACAAACAGTGTAGCTTGAAGATGTTAACTTAGAAAGAAAAAATGATCACAGCCTACTTTTGTGTTGTGGTCGTCATAGTGATCTCACTAAAAATATTCTATTTCTTTGTGCGATATGAAGCTGTACGTGTTTCATGCTTGTTGATTGGTTGTTGGTTCCATCGTTGTATATATCATGTCCAATTTGAGAACGTGACATTACTTACTTAAAATGACCAGGATTTACATGAAGAAGAAGACACTTACTCTTTCGAAACACCCGGTCTGATTTTCTGTGTGTTTTCTTCATTATTCTCAATGTAATTTTTTCTTGTTCGAAACCGAATAACAACACAAGAAAAAAGAGATTATGATAACGATTAAAGAAGTGATTAAATAACAGTCATATGAAAGCGGTTCCAATGAGATATGAATTAATTATCTTTGTATAAATGACTGCTTCAGCTTGACAAGTTGTTGAACGGCATAGAGGACAAAGTAAGACAGCATGGTGTCATCTTCGATCCAACAGCTGTGATATTCTTGCTGAACCGTTCTGATCAGTTAGATGAAGATCCAAGCAGCAAACCATTGAAGACCGTTATTTTGGAGACAATACAAAAACGCTGGCCTATCGTGACAGACAGCCAGCTTCACAAGATAAGCTGCAAAGAGGTAGAGTATGATAGTTCGTCAAATTATACAGTTTACTTGGAGGTTATTTCAACTCCGGGAAACATTCAGTTGGATCAAATGACAAAAGCCTCCTGACAAGATTTAAAATTGGGAGCCTGAAATGGTGTTTGTCCAACTTGAATCTTAAAGCGACAGTCATATTAGATTTCATACCCCGGAATTGTCCTATGGACATTGAAATTAATCTGCTTTAAAGAGATATACATATATATCATCAGCTTTATTTCCGGGGCAGAAACATTGTTTATAAACACCACAACGTTCGATTAAGCCCGAAGTAAGCCGAATGATCACATGGTTTTGTTGATCACTTGACACGTCCACGCTACTTGCACTGATGAGGCACATGTGAGCGCAAACAAACGCACGTGTACAAGGTACAAAGTACAACATGTGTAGTTCCCGCATTATTCTGACTGGCTTTGTGATTACGATTGTCATACAATGCTGTAATCGAATGGTTTTTCCAATAAAGAATAATAATCGGTTATGAAAAAATGTCGATGAGGGACTACATACAGTTATGAAAGTAGTTAATAACTTTCTTGATTCTGAAATTTTTGGTAGCATTTTACGTGAGAAACCAATAGAGTCAATAACTTTCTTGATTCTGAAATTTTTGGTATCATTTTAATCTATTGTTTTACTCTCTTGGTTTCTAACGGGTATGGTGCAACTATGACCGATGCTAGGCCTTCTTGATTCCATAAGGGATTGTGCCACTCAGGCTGTTGTTTGGCCTTCTTGATTCCTAAAGCTTTGGTGCCACTCAGGCCGTTGTTTGGCCTTCTTGATTCCTAAAGCTTTGGTGCCACTCAGGCCGTTGTTTGGCCTTCTTGATTCCTAATGGTCTGGTGCCACTCAGGCCGTTGTTTGACCTTCTCGATTCCTAATGGTCTGGTGCCACTCAGGCCGTTGTTTGGCCTTCTCGATTCCTAATGGTTTGGTGCCACTCAGGCCGTTGTTTGGCCTTCTCGATTCCTAAAGCTTTGGTGCCACTCAGGCCGTTGTTTGGCCTTCTCGATTCCTAAAGCTTTGGTGCCACTCAGGCCGTTGTTTTGGTATTTTTGAATTCCAAATCTCCTCGTTCTTTTTTTTTATATCATTTAAAAATTTTAACAGCAGTACATCATATCACATTTTTAATCATCTACATTTTTAAATACATGAGAAATCATATCTCTTAGCATATACTTGTACTATAATACATGCAACTAAAGCAAATGATTTCAAGTTGAAAACAGCGCTTTGTATTGTTTCTAGAAAAAAGAAAAACAGAGAGAAGAAGACAGTTATTGATAAGAAAAGATGGATGAAAGGACAGAGAAAGAAGGCTGTTGTTTGGCATTTTTGATTTCCAAATCTTCTCGTCCTTAATAAATGTAGCAATCGCTATTTTTCTCATGCGGAAAGTAATCAAAGATAAATGAAACCCAACGAAAATGCTTTTGAAAGCTCTTCATTGGGTAGAGGTAAAATAAGTATATAAAAGTGTGAAAAAATCAAAATTGTGTAAGGAACGTCAGCACTGACCAGGCTGGTCATCAATAAAAATGGACATAATTTGTTAATGTAATGTTTCATTTTACAAATATCATACTTGGACTGAGTAGAATTTCAAATAATGAAATGTCACTACAAGGTTCAAGGAGATAATTCGGAAAGAATTTGGCCGGATACATCGTAACACATCATTAGTTTAAACTTTAATGAAAAGCATCATTATATGAATCAACTACGCTTTACACCAGAGGAACGCTGGCTTTCCACATTCTGTTTAATTGAAATGGGTATTGTCCTGTTTCTCTCAGGTCAAATTTTCACTGTAGCAGTTTTCAGTTGATAGATTTACTTTTTTTTTTGACGTCGAAAAAAAATCTTTCTCTCTTTTTTTTTTATTCCATTGACAAAAATAATGAATTGTTTTCAGTTTGATAACGACATCCCTGCCTCGTATTAACACCTAATCATCCGTAGCCCATGGGTTAATTAATCAATTTCCCCTTTTGACTGAAGGCTTGCTAAATATTACACTGGGTACTGAAACCTCTCTGGCCACGAGATGGTGAATGATTCCTTACTCAGCTCCCACCCCCGCCACCCCCACCCCGCCACCCTATCCTTATTGCAATGTTACGTTGTTGACATCGTATTTGTGGTTTACTAACGTCAATATTAACCCAGTGACCCTGTTGAATTTATTTGACAGTTTCGTCTGAAATACTTAACTGCCGCCCGATACACATATATCTTTGTTTGTCTAGATGCTGAAAGGCGAGGGAGATATAAAGAGATTCAAAGATACCATCTTGGACTTCGTTGGACTGATCAACCGTCGGAACCTTGAGGAACATTGCTTGTATGTACAGTTATAATTTACATATTAACGTTTCTTTTCTAACATGTTTTTGTTCCTATCACCGTTTAATACATACTTCACAAAATACAGCGGGATAAATAGTGTTACTTTTACCTGGGAATAATTTCATTTCATTATGCTGTAATGGTTGGATTCTTCAATGGTTCAACTGTTTTGAGATTTTCATCAGCACTTGAAAAAAAAACCCGACGTATTTTTCATGAAAGTCATGAGATTGACAAGAGGATTTTCCGTAAATCTTATTCTCAATGTTTCTGTTTTAGGATTTTTTATCTGGTCGTCGAAAATAGGGAAAAATGAAACCAATCAAGAATAGCAACTTTAACAGTATATATTTGTGGTGAAGGTATATCAAATATCTCCTTAATTTTCCATCATTTATGCAAACATTTATCTCTTACTGTGATGAATCAACGCACATCTCCATCTTGTGAGAATGCCTTTCACTTCTTCTTTGAGTGTCAAACTTTCAGAAATGAAAGACGCACTTTGTTTCATAATCTGGCTGAATTAGAAGTAGATTTGAATTTAAAGCTTCTTTTGTTTGGTAGTATTGATCTTTCTGAGGACCTAAACTATTTTGTCTTTACACGTGTGCAAAATTTCATTAAATCCAGCAAAAGGTTTTAAAGATTCTTACACAATGATGTATTTATGTCTGTGTGTGAATGCTTAATATGTATAATTTATGTTTAAGCCTATATCTGTATAAGCATGTATTTGAAAATGTATGATGGGAGAGGGCTCCAATAAGTTGTAATAACTTGTGCCCAATTCCCTTGTACAAACTTATTTTGGCAATAAAATATGTTTAAACTAAAGCACATCTCCACAGACTAATAAGCGTTGTTAGATTTTGGAGATTCTGGGTAAGATTTAGTGCTAAATGATGGATAAAGTTCATCACAAGTAATGTTCATTATTGAACAATTTAGGTCAAACGGTCAAACTTTCAAAAAGCAATTACCACATCTCATCCTAAACGTTTATGTCAAAATTGTGATGCTGTAATTCAGTGACACTGAATTGTATGAGAAGTCTGTTGTGGTAGTCAGACCTCAGATTGGATCACTTCATGTATTGTATCTTAGTGCTGTCCTAAATTATATTTTCACAGTTGGCTTACTAAACTGCTAGAGGGCGTTGCTGCCTATTTCAGAACAGGATACAACTGGTCGTATTTCGATCAGTGCTTGAATGGGATTAAAAAACATGCAGAGACCGACAACAAATGTCTTCAAAACGAACTTGAAAAACTATGTAACGGAAAGACGTCTTTTTGTGTAAGACTGCTTGAAGTAGCACAGAAAAGAAAAAGAATGCTCAAAACACATTTAACGACAGAAATACAAAACAGGCAATGGAATTTGGATACTTACGCCGCAATATCAGATGCTCTGTTATCAACGGAATGTGTACAAATCAATGCGGAATATGAATTAGAAAAACAAAAGCTTGTTGACACTTATAAAAGTGATTTGAAGAAAAAGATCAAACTGGTTGAGCATTTGACAGATGGAGACATCTTATTACCAAATTACGTCGCTAGAAACGAGATAATTGTCGCCGTAGGTAGACTTGTAATGACCCATGTTGCAGTGGTACAGGTGCCTGTGAGAACACTTGAAGAAGAATTGCAACACATTTGTGGTGCAGACAGAAGTAGAGACAGAAACGTTGTGGTTAACCTTCTCTTAGAATGGTACGAAAAACAAGCAGAGATTGAAAGGCAAAGAATGATTGGGATGTTACGACTACAGCGTGATGTAAGACTCAAGATTATGAATATTCAGCCGATGTCTCAACCTCAGAACACCGATAAACATAGGCGTCTCGCAAGTATTGCAGACAAAGACGTAAGAAGACTTCATAAGATATATGTACAACACGTGTTAGAGCATGAGTTTCGGGGCGGATTCGAGGAAGCGTCAAAAGACTGTTTCGTCCGATACCGCCGGGGGAAGATGCCAACTTCAGGTGGATTGCCACAACATACCGATATATACCGGGAAATGAACATGTTGAGGTAAGTCATTCTTAATAATCAAAAATAATAAAAAAACTGATGTGTTGTTGTGTAGTGCTGTTGGATACAATATTATTTGAGGTTCGGTTACCAACATTTACAAATTGTCATGGTCACACAATAGAAAGTTTGATTTAGAATTTACACGATCACTTTGTTTGACAAATATGGCCTTCATCAAAGCGTATAGGTAATGTGAATAAGTAACAATACTTCTTTATCAATAATAATTATAATCTTGCATTGCTCCAAGAAGTCAAACGCAATCACGCAACTAAACACCTTTTGATATGGTCAGAACTTTCAGAACTCTGTTACAATAAATAAATAAATAAATATATAAATGACCCCCGTGTTACGTATGTGGTTACTTGGTTATTTCAGAGCTTTGACCAAAAAAGAATTAGAAGAACAGGAGAAGAAAGGTCATTTTCTGTTGATGCAAGGCACTTCGTCCTTGGTCCAGGAACTCGGCCGTGTGCTTGCCATTTTGATGGAAAGGTGCGACATTCCATTGAGCGATTTCATCCACGACCTCGACACTCACAACATTTACTGGAAAAGTGACAGACAGAGGTTGGAGTATGCGTTAGGCGCAGCAAAAGGGCTACAGTTTATGCATGAAAACGGATTTGTGCATTGTGACGTGAAACCTGAAAATTTTCTGGTATTTATGAAATATTTTTCAAAATCGTTGTTGTATATAGTTATATGTGATAAAGTTAGTAATAATTGGCGTTGTCAAAGAGAATATTTTGTAATAATAACAATTCACTGAACATAAGGTACCTTACCCGAGGAAGTGGAAAATATGTGCGCTGCAGTGTATATGAAAAGTTGTAACATGAAGGATACTTAAAATTTTGTATGATATCATGTGCATCGTGAATGTGATGAATACGGGAGTGGGGATGGGGGATTGGACGATTTATGCACAATGTTTAATACTGAAAGAAAAAATATGCATGTTGCATGGATATAGTAAGACCTGAATATTTCAAAATATTGCTACTTTAGGTGAAGTTTGGTTGCGATGGAGCGAAGGATTTGGTAAAAATATGTGCTGTTGGACATACCGCAGAGATGATTGAGATGGCAGAAGGCTATGGGACCAGAGAATATTGTGCTCCCGAGGTAATCTCATCAGAACTCTATTCCACCAAGTCTGACGTATACGGCCTTGGTCTTGTATTATGGGAGATGTGGTATTGTACAAAGATAAAAACAGGTGAGGAACCCTTGCTGGAACCGGAACCGGAAGGAGTGTTTGGAATTATTCTACCGCAGTGTTTGGATCCCTGTCCAAGAAATCGACCAGACTGCTCATTCATTGTAGAGGAGTTGGAGAAAGAGCTCGCGGCATTATAGGATGTTGTGGTAGACATTTCACTTTATTGGGTGTAAAAAGAAATTGCATATCGCAGTTTAACATCAAAGAAATGGGAAACTTAAAATCAAACATACATTGAAAACTCCTACTGCTTGTACACCTCATATCATTGAACGCATTTCGGAAAAAAAGTTTCCGGGAAAATACAAACTGAGCTCCATTTGCCTACCGATAATCAAGATTCTAATCTATTATTTTGACGGTTTGGAAACATGTTATAGAGATTTTTTTTTGTCCCGGATGTGCTAAGTATAAAAGCTGTGCTGACGTATCCACTGACATCCCTATCTCCACACCTATATGTTCTTAGTCTGGTGACGATGTCCTTCGCTGGTTACATTTAATCTGTCCACTAACATCCCTATCACCACACCTGTACGTCCATCACCACACCTGTACGTCCTAAGTCTGTTGACTATGACCTTCGCTGGTTACATTAGACCTGTCCACTAGCATCCCTATCTCAACACTTGTTTTAGGGCTGTCGACGATGTCCTTCACTGGTTTATCGTCCTGTCTGCTGAAGTCCTTTCGTGGTTGTCTTTTCACATAAACATTTTCAAGATCCTATTTCTGGCCTCAAACATGTGGTTTTATCAAGGAGTCCTGTAGAGTCGTTATCATTTCTCAAATATTAAAATAAAAAACCCACAATACTGGTATTAACTTAAAAGCTTAAAAACAGAACCTTTTATCTAAACATCAACGTAAAATTTCATTTTGAACAAGTTCCATTTGTCTATATGTAATGACAAATTTGTTTCAATTTCCGATCTTTTCCCGCCACCTTGAAGAAATTTTCTCTAAAATGGTCATAATTTTTTTTATCGATATTTGACTCGGTGTTCCGCTAGGAACTGACAATAAAATAAAGAAAATAAAAAGATATCTGAAAATTGACTTTATAAATAACTTCAAAATTTTATGATATCGTTCCATTTGTTAGATTTTTTTTTTTTTTTTAAACTTAATTATGAACTTGGATTCTATTTTTTTGTTCATTCTCGTATACCTTGTAAAATAATCTGGATTATTTCCCTTTAAGCGAATGTGTATTTGAACGTTTCTGTCAGTTGCCTGCAATTGCCATGTTTGTGATACACAATACAACAAATAAACACGCTACATTGGAGTTAACAAAATAAAAGGCGCAGTTAAGAAAATAGAAATAAACTTGAGGTAATTTTGGAATCACTTAATGATGAAAATTACGAAATTTATTAAATTTTGGGGTAAGTAAAGCGCCTATATGGTTATTTTTCAATTTTTTTTTTCAACCAATTTTGATTTTGTTCAGTCGCCTAATAAGTTTCATCAATTTAGGGCCTTACAATCACGAAACAGATCTAAACGCAGTTTCATTAATTATCTGTCTCTTCAGTATCAAATTGAATTAAATTGAAAGGTGATACGCACTTGTGTGTGTTTTTGTATACTCACTTTAACAGAAATACAATCAAATACTCATTTTATAGAAAAAAAAATCACCAACAAATACCATACAAAAAAAAGGTATATTAATATTCATAAAATGATTTCTACTTATATTTTATATTTATTTACATTCATTTCAATTTAAATAGTATTAGTTTAAGCATAAATTTATCATAGCGTTTATTACGACACTGCAAGATCATTATAAGTAAATTAACAAGAACTGGGATACACAAACTACTGCTCATCATGGTTGTAAAGAAATAGATATTTCTATACCGATTCATGTTTCTTATGATATTTGTCAATGTAATAGGTAATGTAATAGTTAAGTTAATGTGATAGTATATGTAATAGTTATGTCAATGTAATAGTTCGGTTGATGTAATATTTAATGATATAGCAGTAAACGGTACCAGAAGTACCAGCAGTGATGTGATACGATTGACGTCATACAACTAATTATTTATCATAATAGAACCACGTGTATTACTATGTATTACAATTGATATCAAACTTACTACTTTGTTTTACAATTGGTGTCAAACGTATTACAATGTATTACAAATAACGTTATATATATTATTATTTGTCAAGACAAATTCAATAGTATTACTTTGCATTACAATTGATGTGAAATACATTGTAAGTGACGTCACATGTTAGTGACGTCACATGTCATAATAAATGACGTTAGAAGTATTATTAGCAACATCGTATGTATTCTCATAGACTTTTTTAAATGGTAATTAAATATACTTGTTGTCAGTGATGCCACTTGTCATCCCTCGAGTAACATTTACTTGCATTATTTTGAATTATTTCATGTTTGTCACACTTCTATTTGTCTTGCTATTTATTGTTTAACGTTTTTAGTGACGTCACATACCCGAGACATATAATACATATGCTTTAATCTACCATACTTTGGTTTTCATTATAAAAGTGAATTTGCATGTTGACAATCGCACTTACAGTCTGATTAAAAATGTTTCATGTAGTTAGTTAACTACAAACATTCAGGTAGCGGATACGACTAGAACCAACACAGTCTACCAAACATCACCATAAAGTCTTAATGTTATTTAGTATTTTTTTAAACAATTGTTATGTCTGTCTGTCTGTCTGTCTGTCTGTCTGTCGTGCTGTCCGTCAGGCTGTCTGTATGTCTGTCTTTCTCCACGTATATATTTGGATTTTGTTTCCACGGTGTTAAGTAGGAACACAACGAGCTGAAAAACATGGCCGTTTTTATTTTCGTCTTCAGATGTTAAACATCGATAAAATTATGAAGTCATCAATAGTGATACACGCTGTTCATTAAGTGACGTCATATTGAGACCGGAGATTAGTATTAAAATTTTAAAATAACGTTATCTAGTCTCGTATTCAATGTGTTTTCCACCTGATTCCAAGTGTTCTTGATCTGATGATACTGTGATACTTATGTTTTGTTGTTTATGTACACAAACACGGGCTTATAATGTGTTCACCGGTGAAAAAATCCCAGCTATCAGGACACGTTAAAACATAAATGACACTTTTTGTATACCATGACATAGGGGATGTTACGTTAAACTTGTTAAAATTTTTATATGCCATTATGATGCCGTTTGATTTTTTTCCCTTAAGACAGACTTTCGTTGTAATCAGTATGTCGGACCAGACACACATGTGATTATGTGAACCGGACACACATGTGATTATGTGAACCGGACACACATGTGATTATGTGAACCGCACATGCATGTTATTATGTGAACCGGGCACACATGTGATTATGTGAACCGCACATGCATATGATTATGTGAACCAGACACGCATGTGATTATGTGAACCGGACACACATGTGATTATGTGAACCGGACACACATGTGATTATGTGAACCGCACATGCATGTGATTATGTGAACCGGACACGCATGTGAATACGTGAACCGGACACGCATGTGATTATGTGAACCGGACACGCATGTGATTATGTGAACCGCACATGCATATGATTATGTGAACCAGACACGCATGTGATTATGTGAACCGGACACGCATGTGAATACGTGAACCGGACACACATGTGATTATGTGAACCGGACACGCATGTGATGATGTGAACCGGACACACATGTGATTATGTGAACCGGACACGCATGTGATTGTGACGGTATAATGTTTTAAATACCCACGTAACATTCAATTGAATGTTAACATGTCGTCAAATTGACGTACTACAAACAACATCCAAGATTATAGCTATCTAAATCATGATGTTTTAGAAATAAAGGCGATAGCTTATCGACAGAAATGTTCCGAGTGTTGGTCAATCTAAGCTTATCGACAGAAATGTTCCGAGTGTTGGTCAATCTAAGCTTATCGACAGAAATGTTCCGAGTGTTGGTCAATCTATGAAACGTGAGTGTAATGCAACAGAAGAGAAATGGTAACTGTTTTTGGAAAAAAAACAAAGGTCATTTGGATCTGAAAGAACTTTCTGGTTGATTTTTTTAAAGAATAAAAAGTTCAAATTCCTGAGAATGTTTAGACGCTATAAATCAATAAAAAAAATCTAACAGCCTAGCGATGGATATAACGACGCCATCCTTAAGCCTTCTTTGAAATTCCTAAGATCTTTTCTGGCCCAACACACCAGGCCATTTATCACATAGACACAGGAAACGCCTACTCTCCATAGTACCAATTTCTGTTTCCTCTTCATGGCATATCTTCGTATTTTCCATGTCTAAAACTCTAGCTCGGCTTTGTTTTGTATCGATAATCTTACATGGGGTTCCATTCTTATAAGGTTAATGAAACGAGACTTAAAATATTTCAATTCACTTGGTAATAATAAAGATAATAATAATGAAATAGTGACTAATTTCGTAATTATTAGAAACGGAAAGCAGTGTAAGATTCTGTTTATCACAATAATTAAACATTTCAAAATGAAAATAGTAATTTGTTAGAAGGATACAGAAACTAAACTGCTCTCATTCTTTAGAATTGTCTCTTCAATAACATCGCAATAAATGTTACTAGGCCAAATTACACATGTTTTGTAGCCAAGATTTAATGTAACAGGTGTATTAAACTGATATCCGTGTCAGAAATCAATTTATGATATTACACACATGTCTATAATCAACACCAATCACAAAACAGAGGAATACATATTCATAACATCATTTTATTGAAGAAAACCAACATTAAAAATCTGTTTCTTTCTACAGAAATATGACGTCAAAGTCCTATACGGAATGTTGTAATAGCACTAAGCTGTAGGCTGACTATTTTTTCCTCACACCACGCCTATATAACATTTTCTGGTGGTCTGTGCGACAGTCGACGGGCTGAAATAAACAAAATTATTATCAATAAGATTCAGATGTACATCCAATTTTGTAATGCGTTATTGTTTTTTCGCAAGAAAGATGTAAACATTTATGATTTTCGTTGGTCAGTACCATGGCGTCTACAATCGATTTATTTTACTATAATGACGTCAACTATCAATTTATTTTACTACAATGACGTCTACTATCAATTAATCTTACCAAAATGACGTCTATCATCAATTTATTTTACTACACTGACATCTACCATCAATTTATTTTACTACAATTACGTTCACCGTCAATTTATTTTACTACAATGACGTTTACCGTCAATTTATTTTACTACAATTACGTTTACCGTCAATTTATTTTACTACAATGACGTTTACCGTCAATTTATTTTACGACAATCACGTCTATCATCAATTTATTTTACTACAATTACGTTTACCGTCAATTTATCTTAAATTTATTTGATATAGAGGTGGACCTTGTCATTGTCATAATTTGTTAAACATAAAGAATGGATAGGTACACGCGATAATTAATCTTAATTTTCCCACTTCTTTGTTAATTGTATATCGGTACGTCTCGTCTTTGGTCCGGTCTATAATGTTAGTTCCACCCCGTATAACACAACAGAATATCATTATATACAAATAAATATTTACCTTTCCGTAAATATGTATAAAATAGGGATAAGTATATACTTTATAAAAACGTATACAAACATTTAGCGATAGAGAAGATATTTTTAGGATTATTTTGGGCGAGGTGTTTACTGCTAATTAAAAAAAAAATTTTAATAAAAAAACTGTGATGCGATAAGAAATCATCATCATCAGCGAGATACTACTTGTATCATTTGGTATAGGATTATAACAGACCTGAGGATCATATGGACGGGGCTACATGCGATGCGGTAAACCGTCTTTAAAAAACTCCAATATCATAGGGATTTATCTATCTTAAGAAGAGAGTATGATGTTGTTTTTTCGTTTGATTTTCATAAACAACCGGTTGCCACGCATTTTGCAACGTATAACTCTCCTTGTTTGAAAGGAACAAGAAACATCGACACGTCAACAAAGTCGATCTCTAAATTAATGAAACGATTGCAAAACATGTACAGAACAAAGATTTACAAGGACTATCGGGGACCAGGTTCTCTGGTTCATTGACGCTACTTGCCTTGTAGATACATGTTATTTCACCATGTTCTCAGATAAGATCAAGGCTGCAACAACGAAACCACCAGACAGACTAACAATATTGGACACATGAACGCCATATCACACAACGTAACCACCAGACAGACTGACAATATTGAACACATGAAAGCCATATCACACAACGAAACCACCAGACAGACTAACAATATTGAACACATGAACGCCATATCACACAACGAAACCACCAGACAGACTAACAATATCTAATACATGAACGCCATATCACACAACGAAACCACCAGACAGACTGACAATATCTAATACATGAACGCCATATCACACAACGAAACCACCAGACAGACTAACAATATTGGACACATGAACGCCATATCACACAACGAAACCACCAGGCAGACTAACAATAATGAACACATGAACGCCATATCACACAACGAAACCACCAGACAGACTGACAATATCTAATACATGAACGCCATATCACACAACGAAACCACCAGACAGACTGACAATATCTAATACATGAACGCCATATCACACAACGAAACCACCAGACAGACTGACAATATCTAATACATGAACGCCATATCACACAACGAAACCACCAGACAGACTAACAATATCCAACACATGAACGTCATATTATTATACACCTGAGTCCGAATAAGTGACAAGAAAATTCACGGGCACATAAACGTAGATTAGAATATCATAACGTGCTTTCAAATTATTTTCTTGGTGATGAAGTCGCGTGAGCTGTTCCTATTGTGCTTTATAAATATCACAGTTCCGCTACGATGTTAAACCGTGTCCATATTTAGTACCATTTAAAAGTAAAAAAGTGTTTAAATCAGAAGTTTTTGTCACAATTACAATATCAACGTCACAATGACAATATCGACGTCACAAAGACAATATATACGTCACAATGACATTATCTACGTCACAACGACAATATCTGCGTCACAATAACAATGTCTACTTCACAAAGACAAAGTATACGTCACAAGTACAACGTCTACTTCACAATTTACGTTAAAAGGGCAATGTCTACTTAATTGAAGTTTTAAAATGGTTGATGTCAATAACAGATAATCTACTCATCTTATAATAGTTTCCAGAGTCAAGTTGATGTTACATTTTCATTTAATTAGTTCCTAACAAATCATGTAACATTAAACATATTACAAAAAACACGAAAATGAAGAATACCTTTCAAGATAAGTTTCGATTTAGAGACTGTAGAATGAACTTATGCTACCATGTTTCGTCCTTCTAGGACTCGTCAATGATGCTGCATCATACGAATGTTTCGTCCTTCTAGGATTCGTCAATGATGCTGCATCATACGAATGTTTCGTCCTTCTAGGATTCGTCAATGATGCTGCATTATATAAATGTTTCGTCCTTCTAGATCGCGTCAGTGGAAACCAAAATTGATCGAAAGAAATGTCAGAATCTAGCTAAAAAGGCGCACCAGTCTCATAAATATATTTGATAACTTCAATGTTCACAGCAAATCGCGGGAAACGAATGTCCATCATTAGTATCTACCCCTACAATCTTGAACATTGTATACAAGACACACAAGTAATTTGCAACGTTCAATACAAATTTAGAAAAACTCGAAAAAATCGTTTTCTTCGTTAAATATCGTCTTACAGAAAGACAACTATATCTCTCTCTGACACACGTGAGTTGATTAGAACCTATCCAAACGACACATTTACCAACAACTTTTGTTTTTGTGTCGGTTTTTTATTACTTACATGTTCTTGGGTTGACCCATGGTTTACAAGGCGGATATTGTCGACCAAGCAGAAGACGCTTACATTTTCGGAACCCCTTTATACTTTACCAGGAGTCTTTGTGTACGTCTTTCATAATTTGCCCTAATGTAATCTTTAAGTTTGAATTTAGATCATGTTGGTATATTCTTTGTTCTTATGGTAGCCTCGGATCATTTTGCTAACAGAATGGTGACTTTCATGGTTCATGGCAGGATTCTGATCAAATTAATTTCTAGGGAAGTTACTGTAAGCATTATGTCTTACAACAATTATCCAATGAATACTCAGAATAGTTCGAAATAATTTAATTCAGTAAAAATAGTGTTGTCAGCAGGATTACACAAATTCTTTACTGAAGTCATTGGCAAGAGAGAAACATATTTTACAAAACACTTGTTGTAGTAGGGTAACCTTGAAAAGGTGCATTGGAGTTTTTTCATATACCAGATGAATCTTTTTTTAAACTAGAATCTAATTTGAATTGAAACTATAAATATTTAAATCTGTAAATATGAATCAAACTAGAAACAGAACAAAAAGTGTCATCCCTTGATAACAGAGAAATGTTAAGTTTGTTAATAAACACACATAGGTGAGTGACGCCATGACAGGGTGTGACGTCATCACTGAATGAAACGTAGTGGCTGAGCGGGTGAATACGTGTTATCTGTAAATATTAACACAGACGGGTGTGGTTTTACTTGTTAGAGTAACAAACAACAGCTAAGTTAGTCATTATACTTACACAGACGCCTGGTCCTATACTTTCAAAACAGCTAGGCTGACAACTTCCTGTTGTCCTTTGCGCATGCCACACCAATAGATCCAAATGTCCATTACCATGCCACGTGACGCTTTAAGGTGCTGTGGTTTAGAGTTAGTTCTATCCTCAGCACGGCCTTACAACACTTGTTAGGTTTACACACACCACCTCAAGTCAGTCGTTCTAGGCTAACAAAGTTCTGTGATCCTTTGCGCATGCCTTAACCCTATGTCTTGAATTACTACGCTAATATTGCTTTGGGAGTTTTCGGTGGATGTATAGCCACTTATACGTACATGTATGAGTATCATGTGTAATAGATACACCATTTACATAATTCAGCAGTGCCCCATTTCTGACGGGCTAATGATGTGTTGTACTTTACCGCTGTGAAATTCATCATTTTATTAACAGAGACGACTGACAAAATAATTAATCTAAAAATTGTGTTCTTATAATAAAAAAAAAAAAATCAAAACACGCGCAGTGATATTTTGGTAGCGTTCATTAGGATTCAATGTTCCTGAGATTTTTTTTCCCTTTCTTTTTTTTCTGCGTGAAACACACACACTCTGAAACCGATACGTGTTCAGCAAAAATGTGATATCTTAGCAGCGTTACAGACGCCATGAATGTATAGCGATATTACAACGATGAGTTATTTTTAATGAATTTCAATGTCAAGTCAACATCTGGTATGCTCGGTCGCAAGAGATATGTTTCAGTTGAAAGAGTTTGTTGAAGTAACCGGGTAATTTAATACGTTATAATTTACTAGTATGAATGACTCTCTAGCTCCGTCAGTGCATTGCTATCACCGTTTCTGAACTTGACCTGTAGGCGGTGAATTTACTTGATACATTTCATCATTTGAATTTTTTTATACAACATTTTACCCATGTCAGTATCAAGTACTACAATAACTCCCGCCCAGCCACACCCTACTAAACACAGTGAACAGTGCATTAAGCTGGATTCAAGCTGATTTTCTCCAGAACAGCCCATCAATGTTTCAGGTTTGCACATATGACATTGTTCAGTATTACGAAAAAGTGACAATTTTTTATACAGATTTCAGCTTCTAAGTCAAATTTTCATTATGATTTCTTGACTTGTGTAAATAAATCATTTTGATTTTTCAAAAGACATCGATCGTGGAATTTTCTTATCATATACATTACAATTTTCTGATTACCATGCACAGCGTGTAGAGTGATTTCAGTGCTTAGCGTGAATATATTGCTAATACGGATTAATACAAAGAACACAAATTACTGACTTCATCGACCAAATCTCTTCATATCTCTCTCTTCGATTGATGGTTATTATGCCAGTGCTGAATAGAACGAACTGTGATTTTGTAACGTGTGATGATTTTACAATCTGAAGTGTATTCTGCTCCTGAAAATGGCTTCAAATATAATTAATTTGACCCCGTATTCATAAAAACCAAACTTCGCAAAACATGTTTTTGCCATTTTGAATTCTGGTCTGATACCATTATGAAGACATTTATTTGTCTTTCCACGTTAGATTGCCTTACCAAAACAGGAATCTTTTCACTAAAAAAATTAACTTGAATATGCAGCAAATTTGGTAAAAATGTTTTTGATTAGACTTTACAGAATGTATTTGCCAACAAATTCAAAATCACCGGCACTGAACCATTAAATGCATTTTAAGGAGAAATATAAAATTTGTTCAAGAACGCGCTCTTTTTGGTCGCTTATATATATACCTCCTTGATTAATGCAAATTTGAGGCGGTAACCATGGCAATTTTAGTTGAATCAACAAATAAATGTAATTACAATGGTATCAGGGAAATATTTTGAAATACAGTGATTGTAGAGTATAAAAAACGATGAATTCGGAGGTCACAAAGACCGAAATCATACATACGGTGTAGTTTTTCGTTGTTGTTTCGAGATCGTTTGATATGATAAAAACCAGAAGTTATGTTTCGACAAGAAAATGTCTACTGACGACAGCAAAACAGTTTTATTAGTCAAACACAAGATAAACACGAGACAAATAACAAATAACAAAAAATTGGTCAGTTTACTAAATAAGCATTAGAATGATAATGGACTAGATTGCTATCGTTTGCTTTGGTTTTGATTTTGGTTTTTGAGGGTTGTGAGTAATTGGTTAAGCTCCTTTTCGGACCCGAAGCGTGGTATCCGAGAGTCGTGCCTAAGTCCCTCTACTTTATACTGCATAGGAGATGTTCGAACTATAGTAGATCGCCGTAACTCATATTCACTGGTGGAAAACAGAGATTCGGATCGGGGTCTTTTCATCGGCGGATCACACATGCAGTGCAGACAAAACCTACAACATGATTGGTTCTCACCATCGTTCATAAGGTTAGCCTTCTGGATGGTCAGTTCGTAGTCCGGTTCATTTTCTCGGACTCCAAACAAAAATTTGATGCCCTGGATAACCTTCCAAACTACTTCCCTCCTCAGGAGGATGTAGACCCAAGGATCAAGGATTTGATTCAGAGACGCAAACCGGATCATAAGTAAATCTGTTTTGAGGTCCGGTTTCACTCCTGTCTGGTTGATAAGTATACGGACCTGCAAAAGACAACAGGAGAAAAATGTACTTATGTCGTATTTTGTTTTAAATTGGTAAAACTGCAAATATTGATGGAATTTATTGATAAATATTTTAAAATCATCAATGTAAATTGTATACAACACTAACTATACACAATCCCATGGACAATAAAAAAGGGTTATTAAAGATAATGATCTGTTATAAATCAATTTTACGATAGTAAACCAGGGACTTTTTCAAAGACCGACATGACAATTGTCATACCACACAAATTGAAGACACGTTCTTCGTTGTATAATAATGCTCAGCAATGCCGAGGTCATGCGTTTGAAACCAGCAAATCATCTACATAACCTGTAATTACGTACTTAACAGTGAATGTACCATCAATGATGTTATTACATAACTCTCAGCAAGGTGTCCTTGTTGTCAATTAGAAGGATTACGGGACAGTGACTGGTCTAATGAAAGTCTATACAAGTACCTTAGTTGTGTCGTGACTACTTCAGACCAATGCACGACCATTCAATGGTCAACGCCAGAGTTGTAACACTCGTTAATACATAGGTAGTCAAGTGGTAGCGTCCATATGAAGAACAGATTTTCTCTCAAACTCTAAGCTCCAGGCTGATGGCCCTCTGATTGGCGATTAGCATTGATAACTAGAAGGCGTATCAGCATGATAAGTTAACCCTAAATTTGATTTCCAGAGAATAAATGACATTCCTTATTAATAAATATTCGACAGGACACCTAATATGGACGTAATTGTTGTTGTTTGGTTGAATAGAACTTAGAAACTTATATTAGTTTTCCTTTTGAATGCGTGTTTGTGTGTGTGGTGTGGTGTGTGTGTGTGGGAGGTGTTCTAACTGCCAGTACAAGTTTCTGAGAGGGCTTTCTCCCTCTACCGAAAAGAGCGATGGTGATAACTATATCTGTAACAATTCTGTAAAACAAATTTGTTTTTCTTTTATTTTCTCTTTTTTTTTATCTAGAAACTAAAAAAAAAAAAAAAATTAATCTATTTCACTCACTTCTTTTTCTGGCCCCAGATAGCGGAAATCAATTAGTTCAACAAAAACAACAAACGAGATCGACCTCCATTTTTATAAAGTATGTCAGCGCCAGTTTATTACTTACAATTAAAAAAGTTCTTGATTTTTATCTACTCTTTAAATACTGTTGCGTTGTCAAGGTTATGTCATATAAATTACCAGTTTATGGTTACATCGAGTCCGTTTTAAATCAGTGATCACATGGAACCCTAACACAATGTAAACATAGCTTTTCAGTTCATGTGTTTTGTATTGAAGTTCCATTAGCACATTGTCAACATGAACTGGAAACGGAAGGACGGATATCAATAACTTCTCCAGCTGAAGCGTTAGGTACCCATACCCTATTAACTTGTACGGGTACTCGAGGGAGGGCGTTAAGTGGTAGTCTACCTTCCTATCAGCTGGCTCTCTCATATCAGTAATTGACAGTGATGTTAGAAAAAACAATGTGAAATGAAAACTAAACAAAACCGGCTGTTCATTCGGTGGAGACTCGTGCCACCAGTTAGTACCCGGATGTTGCAGTCATTGTGGTGTGTTCGATTTGCCAAGAGAGTGGTGTTACATCAGTCGTTTACGAGAACGCGGAGGAAATTTGTTAGTCACGACTTTGATAAATAACTCCCAAAAAATAGTGGTGCTTTATCTGGAACTGGTTTTCATTAATGTCCACATCTCCCTCATCTAAATGTGATAACATTGTTATTCAATATCTACCAACATGTACAGGGCGAGAAAACTTGAATTACCACCAACAAGGTTTAAAAGTGTTGAAATTATCAAACTAATACACTCATAAACAAACTAATATGCCAATTTACGAAACCGATGCTGCTGTTTATAAACACAAGGAATGTATTATGTAATGTGTTTAACCCATCATCTAAGCCTCGTTTTAGGAGGAAAAAAATAACCATGTATGAGCAGACATCGTAGAGCGAAATGAACTTAACTACATCATACAACTGTTTCCTACTTCTGGGATTCGTCGGTGATGCTAGGGACCTAATTGTTGAAGCCTCTGTCAACATTTGCTCGTACATTTAAAAACGTGATTTTGACAAAACATGTTTATAGAAATAAACCAACACAATCTTTATACAGCCGACTATAAATTGTGCATATACTCCTTAAATTTATAATTGAATAAAAATAACAGCTTTAAACATAAATTCATTTATTTTCAGTAGGTATATTTATTTAAAAAAAATACCTCAATTTACAAAACATACTCATGGAATAAATAAAGCATATATATGCGTACCTTATGCTCAGTGCCTCGTTAACTTTCAACACTTTCTTGCTGGTTTTTAATATTTGTGAGTCTTCTTTCGATTATCACAGGGTTTGTATACCATAATAAAAATAAATACATAGAGGATATTCATTATTCAGTAATAAAATATATTTCATGAGTGTGTCTAGTATTTTATGTATCGTTCACGGGTGCTAAATGTTACTTATTCAATCAATGTCACTAACAGACAAGATTTGCTGTAAAACGTTCAGAAAGTTAAACCTGTGACAAGTTACTACGCGGCTAAAAAATGTCGGCAACGTACAGATGGCGCTGTTGACAACAGGAATCCTCTTGAAATGTCTAACGTGTTAGCTCTGCATTTTAGACGTAAGGCTGGGGATTGGGTTCGATTTCTGATAATGTAATTTTTGTTACATTGTTTACTGACATTCATGGAAATGAAAGTTTACCATGGAATTGAATTGTGTTACTAGTAAACAAATCCTTCAGGTTTCTGGTTTTGTGTTTTTTTGTACCGGGCTTTATGATTTGTCAATTTTATAAGATGCTTTGTGTTCTCTCTTTTCATTGGTGTAAATCTGCAAAAGTGTTTTTTTTCACTAGTAAAAAGTAACACATTTATCAATGAGATATACGTGTAACTTAATATTTCACCAGCAAAATGTAATAAATCGTAGTTACATTTAGTTACAAAGTACACCCCTGTAGTTACATGTAGTTACTAAGTATACCGTAGTTACATGTAGTTACAAAGTACACCGTAGTTACATGTAGTTACAAAGTACACCCCTGTAGTTACATGTGGTTACAAAGTATCTGAGAACCGGTTTCCCAAACAGACATTTTGATATAGATCACAATCACCAATTAATTACAATTAAGTAGAATATATGCTGACATACGCGAATCAATCCGATTGTCCAGGTGTGAGTGACTTTTGCGCATGCGTGACCTCACGGGTCTCCACACCAAGGAGTCAGAAACACGTCAGATTCTGGCTTTCTAACGATGCGTATGACACCGATGCTCATGCGCAAATCATCACGTGTCGTCCGTGTGCTTGAGGGTTCGTTTGAAACAGGGCCTGCTGGGAATTCTAACGGTAAATGACAGTTAAATATGATGACGTAGACACAACTTCTGTGTACATAATCAAGTCTGCTGGGACAACACGGTCGAGCGTAAAATCCGCATAGCTTGCGATTAATTTACAGATTTCATTCAAAACGGACCAAATAGTCACAGATTAGGACTTACAATAATAAACGACCAGAATTATTAAGACAATGATTCCAGTATGCTGTTATCTTTAGCTTTGAAATCTCAAGAAATGAATAGTATTTCATTATCATCGGTTGGTGCTCAAATAACGGAACCAAAAGCCGCACTGGACCTTATTGGTAAATATTTTACCACGCCGCAACCACATGATGGCGCCTAGGGGACATAATAATATAGTCGGACAATTAGTATTGCGGAAAACTCAACATTTTATAAAGCATGTCAAACATTTTATAAAGTATGTCAGTGAGTTTTGGGATACTCCACATCTTTATAAAGTATGTCAGTGAGTTTTGGGATACTCCACATCTTTATAAAGTATGTCAGTGAGTTTTGGGATACTCCACATCTTTATAAAGTATGTCGGTGAGTTTTTGGGAACTCCACATCTTTATAAAGTATGTCAGTGAGTTTTTGGGATACTCCACATCTTTACCAACTGTTGTTGGAAAGCATGCCAACAAAGGAACTCCAGATACTAGTACTTAACGGAGACATGTGAACAGGCTCTGTCGAATTAGCTGTGAGAGGTGACTTTCTGATTCTTAAAACCACGATCTGATGTAGAGTAGAGAATTAGTCACTACATAGAAAGTAAATGGAACGTTTATATCTGGGGAACAGAAAGTTCCTTGTCATGAAATTTAACAGACGATGCAACTTACAAATAATGCGTTGTACTATTTCTTTTGATGCCAAACCTTTTACAATCTAGGCATGCTGTTTGAAGATTCATCTGAAGATATTTTGAGCTCAGAATGAATAAGGTGTATCAAGCACATAGTAAACTGAACTGCATAATTGATGTTTGGGTAATAGTATCATATTCTGAAATGAAAAAAGACCTATATTTCTGTATATAATTCCGGGAAAAAATTTAATTGACGAAGATTAGAGAACAATGTGCCGTATGTTTCAACTTTTAATTTTTTAGAGCAAAAAGTTATCATACAAGACAGTTGTAATCTCAACGTGTCTATATAATCATGAAGCTTCAAAATCATGTCGTAAAAAAGTTTGGAATTCTCTGTGAAATTGATTTGAATAGTTGGGTGAAGTAAAACAGAGGTTTTGATTAAGATAATTTTTAGGACTCGTCAAGTGCTGCCTAATGTTCTGTTTGTACCAAACATCATGTAAATACACGTAACACCATCCTACCTTCCTTTTCTTTTACTAATTCTCTGTACAGACATCAAAGTCACCGTTAAATCAAACATCGTCATTTAATCGTCTTTGTGCGTAAAGTGATGCTGAAAATTACTTGATTCCACGAAATAACTTCCCAGAGCACGCTACCATAATCAAGTCAGTGTGATAGATTCCGTACTATTACCGTTTTAAAGTGTTGTGGTATCTTTAAATAGTCACAGGTAAGGTTCTGTACGTAGTAGCTGCTACCGTAATGAGGAGACATTTAGTCCCATGATAAAACGGAGTGCTGAGTACAATTAACTAATACAACTGAATTGTCTTTACCCATGAGGCAATCTCATTAAATACACACCGGTTGATGTTCGGTAACGTTCGGGTTTTCCAAATACTCCTTGATCTTTGACGGAAAGCATGTGAAAAACCACCAACTTATATTTACATGTTAAACGCTGTACTTCGTACTGTGTCATTCTATATTTAAAGGAATTTGCACGGAATCACGATAATGACGTCACCACCATGGTGTGATCTAGTTCGTAACCCATATTTCAGGATCAAACTGACAATCTGCTAGAATTTACGTTTTATATTTTTGTCAGAGCCCAGTACGACAATTTTCTACACGTGTTTCATGTGTTGTTTTAGGCTATTGATAATAGATATGTGTTTGTTTTGTCTCACAATTTAATTATATCCTTTGTTCGTGCGACATTTGAAAACAAACATATTCACGTATCTATCGAATCACAAGTATGGTAATCATATTTGTGCTGGAATACAGAGCTCGATGGCTGTGTTTTATCTACATTTCTGATATAGCAGAATAAGGGGTATATGAATCTGTATTCATGAATCCCACAGAAACTACTGTGTAAATAAATAAAAGAAATAATAGCCATTTCCTTGTCGTTGAATGAATAATTACATGGTCTTTCCAACTAATCCGGTCAATGTGATTTAATGATACACGTAAAACGAATTCCCTAACGCTAACTAGCACTCCAAATCTCCGGTAGGTCACATGTCAAAATCGACAAAATCCTGTACATAGTGATTAACGAATCGTTGGAACCGTCCTTACATTTAGTGATTTTTGTTCATTTCGGAATAGTTTATAGATAATTGATAAATAATGGAATTCGGCAACTTACGAAGGCTTACAAAGAGTCTCTCCAAATGCACACACCAATCAGCCGGTTGGTTTGTTATATATCTAAATGAGTAAATTTTATTTCATAAGTTGTGATTTTAATGACGCTGAATGATTTTACAACGGTAACAAAAATAGTCCTGAGATCACATTTGAAACGGACTAATTGTCGCAAGGCCCATTCGTGAGTTGACAAAACAGACCAAAAATTTGTGACAGTATTTGTGTTAAATAGTTTGTAAAAATGACGCCCGGTATCTAACAGATTTCTTAATCAACTCAAGAATGGATTTAAGCCTGTGTGAACCTCTGAATGTTTAGAGGGCGATTAACGTGGTGAGAAATGAATGAATCCAATTTTTAAAAGATTGCTTGCAATTTTCTGTCTCAACGGTGTTGAACATCTATACCGGTTTGTAAGAAAATTCTTTATTCTAAAGCATTAACGTGAAAAACATTCTATTGGTTATTCCATTCGCACGCGCGCGCGTGTGTTTGAAGTAGGAAGGTGTGTGTTTGTGTGAAAAGAGTAGTAATGTACAAATGGCTTCTGAACTATTTGTAGTTTGGTAGTTAAGTGGTAAGGAACATGTAGTGGTGAGGGACATGTTGACAACTGTATCATAATGTTCAATCATTCGAGTCATGTTTTCTCGTCACACGTCTAATTCTAATGCCTAACATCAATACAGCGTATTATGGTACTAATACTGGCTTATGTGTTTTCACAGTTCGAAAGTTCATACTATCTGTCGCCAGGAAGCAGATATGTCCGCAGTAATACTCCACGCCATTACTAACTAGCTCTTTAAATGAACGGCATTCCCAAACTCTCGTCTATCCTGACGAAAGGTTTGTTATCGGCAAACACCTAACCGTTCCTGCCATATGGTCAACTGTTTAACTAAACAAAAATAAGCAAACACGACAAGAAAAAAATATGCCTTGCATTATTCAGTCATCATTACTGTTTTTAAAATGAACTTATTTGTCTGTGATGCAGTTACAATGATATCAAGTTTATTTCATCGATTCGAAAGAGCGATAGAGAGTTTCTGAAATGAACAGGACATGGAGATGACTAATCTTTTGTCAAACACATCCAGGACATTGACTCTACGGCGCGTGAAGCAGTTTTGTCTCATCCAATCACCGCAATTTCCTTGTAATTACTCTACCAAAGCTCTGTTGTGGAGCATCAATTTCGTAATATCAGAATTCCATTCGTCAACAGGAATTCACGGCTTACTAAGCACAAATTACAGTAAAGCACAACATATTAGTCGGAACATAAGTAAATCTCGATAGCTATACCATTTTAATCCACAGACAATATCACATATCATTAAAGATGTTTGACCTTAAATTGCTATAACGTCTTTGAACCAGGACGTAACGACAGCGTCTAGGTTTGTTGTCCACTTGTGGAATATTTTTACATAAAGTTGATTGAGTTTGCTTCAATAACAGTAAATATATATCTTTTTGTTTGTTTATATGAATCATCCACAAATCAGAATCGCGTGATTTAAGGGTGGATATAGGACACCAATATAACAGGAATCATTTACCACTTAACCTCAAGCTATACAACGACAAACACGCTATCCCTAATCGCATGAGAGGAAAGGCTGATACTAAAAACTGGGTCCGACTCAAAATTCTTTCTAATCTTGACTGAGTTGATGTAAACAAACTTTACCGTAATACCAAACACTATATATAGTCAATTTTGAAAACTTCTTCGTCCAGAGGCAATGAATGAAGCAAATATGCATTGACACCATAAAGTATAAATTTCGGCGAATTATGAGTTTGAAGTTAAACGACCTTGTATCTTCATACACGGGTTAAATAACACAATCCTTCTAATTTGCATATCTCAACACTTTTTCACATCAGTATTGAAAAGATATCAAAGAAGAAATATATGTTAGCACATTTGTAAATGCATAAATCAATATCAATAAGATTTTTACATGCATGATTTGAAACTATCATGCCAAATTAAACACAGTCGGGATATACAGAGATCGCGCGAGATGTATAGAGACCAAATGGTGATACGAGGTTTTGTGTCATGCATTTCAGATCTGCATGTGCCTTTGTATCTAAAAGTTGTTCAAAACAACGCCGTGGATTTCTGGTTGGTTTTGACAACGATGTCGCAGCAAAATGGTGGTTGGTTCCAACAACTAAATCGGAAAATTTGGTTTTTGGTATAAACTTTTTGAATGGGAAAAATGGCAGTTTGTTTGATAGAGACTGAAGTTGGCCGTTACAACACCGTCGGCGGGAATCGTCGTTATCAAAATGTTTTGATGGGTCGTCATAGGGACGTCGGCGGGAATCGTCGTTATCAAAATGTTTTGATGGGTCGTCATAGGGACGTCGGCGGAAATCGTCGTTATCAAAATGTTTTGATGGGTCGCCATAGGGACGTCGGCGGAACATCGTCGTTGTTCCTTATATGTACGTCGAAGTGAAATTGTGACAGGTCATTCTAGAAACGTCGGCATGGCTTTAAGGTATGATCCTATAGAAATTGTATCGGGATATTATGGTTGATAATTATTGATAGGTCAGTGGAGAATGATGATAGATTGTTATGAATAGCAAATGAATAGCACCTTCCTATACAAAGATTGTACAAAAGACACAAAAGTGAACATCGCTTTCTATTTATAGATTGTACAAAAGACACAAAAGTGAAAATCGCTTTCTATTTATAGATTGTTCAAAAGACACAAAAGTGAATATCGCCTTTCTATTTATAGATTGTGCAAAAGACACAAAATTGAATATCGCCTTTCTATATATAGATTGTACAAAAGACACAAAAGTGAATATCGCTTTCTATTTATAGATTGTACAAAAGACACAAAAGTGAATATCGCTTTCTATTTATAGATTGTACAAAAGACACAAAAGTGAATATCGCTTTCTATTTATAGATTGTGCAAAAGACACAAAAGTGAATATTGCCTTTATATTCAAATATTGCACAAAAGACACACAAGTGAATAACACTTTTTTCAAGACAATTGAAAATCGGATATAACAGTGCTAAATCCTAAATGAAACCGCACCACACAGGTGTTTCGTCCTTCTAAGACTCGTCAATGATGCTGCATCACACAAATGTTTCGTCCTTCTAGGATTCGTCAATGATACTAAGGACCTGATTTTTTAAACATAGGGGGAACTGAGGAAACCAAAAGAAATGTCAAAATCTAGCCGAGAAGTAAACACTGACTAGTCCCATAACTGAACACATTTGGCAGTTTTCATTAATCTGAGTAATTGAGGTATACGTATGATATAATTGGCATTGGATGTGCAGGTTTGCACGTACACATGTATAACTTTCATCAGCTTTAAATGTGCCTTTTGTTTATCTTTATGATTATATTTAGAGAGTCGGAAAAAAAACCTACATCCGCGTCTCACTTTCTGTGATTAGCTGACCGTGTTAAATTTAACGTCATATGACTGATCTCTGAGAATGCTCAGGCGTCAAAATAGATCACAGCGTTGAATGGCAGCTCCTCGTTTTTCACTCACATATCGGTGAGTGGAAAAACAAAGTAATAAGTGTCTCCAATAATTTTATAACATCCAGAATGTTTCTATTAATAACTAGACGGTGTTTGGGTAAGATATCAAACTTTTCGTCCTTCATGGTGATAGTTAGGTAGGCCGCTGTTTTAAGTTATCTGTAATTCTTACGATGGTAAATTTAGGCAAAATTACCGATATTTTTCCTAATGTATCAAAAGTTTCATATTTCATTCGTTGTCATGGAGCGTCCTAAGATCATATTTCATTGGCATAATGTGTTGTCATGGAACATCCTAAGGTCGTGTTTCAGTGGCGTCACCCGTTGCCATGGAACATCCTAGGTCGTGTTTCATTGGCGTCACCCGTTGTCATGGAGGGTCCTAAGATCATATTTCATTGGCATAATGTGTTGTCATGGCATAATGTGTTGCCATGGAACATCCTAAGATCATATTTCATTGGCATAATGTGTTGTCATGGAGCGTCTTTAGGTCATGTTTCATTAGCGTCATCCGTTGTCATGAAGCGTTCTTAGATCAGATTTCATTGGCATAATGTGTTGTCATGGAACTTTTCTAGGCCATGTACCATTAGCGTCATGCGCTAACCTTGTACAACATTTGCAACAATTACATGCAAGATCTTATAGGCAAAACCATATGCCATATATCAATTACGATGCGGTAAGAAGTGTAAAACGTAAAACAATCTGAAAATATCAGTAAAAAAACCTTTACAAAATACCAATGAAGATGTCACAGATTTTTAAACAATTTGTTCAAATATTGTCTTGCCGAATACAGATAACTACTTGAGTCACGTGACTATGAAATTGATTAAAGCCGATATGATAATATCAGTCACTGTCCCCGGGCGTTTTGTGGAAATCGTGCTCATTGCTGTACTCTCCGGAGGGAAGGCATGTGATCTGTTTAATCACGACTAACAGAGTACTCCGAACGATATTGGAATAATCCCGACAGATACATTTATGGTGTTGTGTGAGTGCGAAAGTAGGATGCATTAGTAATAAAACGATTACCAGGATGTGGAGCAGGGTACAGAATCAAATAAAACGTTATGGACGAATCAAACACGGGATAAAGAACTAGGTTTGTTAAATCTACCAATCAAATATAGGATAAAGAACTAGGTTTGTTAAATCTACCAATCAAATATAGGATACAGAATAAGGATTTTAGATCTACCAATCAAATACAAGATAAAGAACAAGGCTTGTTAGATCTACCAATCAAATACAAGATAAAGAACAAGGCTTGTTAGATCTACCAATCAAATACAAGATAAAGAACAAGGCTTGTTAGATCTACCAATCAAATACAAGATAAAGAACAAGGCTTGTTAGATCTACCAATCAAATACAAGATAAAGAATCAAGTTGTCAGATCTACTAATCGTATGATTATTAGCAACTTAGGCCCATGAATCCTTTTTCTCGACACTAAGGTGGTTAAAGTTCTAAAAGCTGTTGATACAGGTAAGCGCAAAACACTAGATATGTCATATGCCGACAAGAATTAAGACACATCCTAGTAACTGGAACTACAAGTAACAAAGGTTTTGATAACAAACACCGATATACTGTTGACCATTGAAGAACATACAAACGACACACAAATGAAAAGTACCTGTCCATACGTGATATGGTACAATACACCTACACAATTAATTAAACGGTAAGATACAACTGTTTCGTTGTTCTAGGACTCGTCAGTAATGCTCAGGAGCCTAAATTGTTGAAGCCAGCACAGTAATGTTCACATATCTATCGAAAGATACAGTATTTTGTCTTTGCTTTTTAAAGATAGCAATTTTGATTTGTCAACGAAAGGCCAGTAATAGTCTTGTGTCAATTGAATAAGAGCAATGTTCCCTTGTCCATCATCATCATCATCATCATCATCATCATCATCATCATCATCATCATCATCATTGTCCATCATCATCATCATCATCATCATCATCATCATCATTGTCCATCATCATCATCATCATCATCATCATCATCATTATCATCATAATCACCACCACCACCACCAACAACAACAAGAAAAAAAACCGTAAAAATAAACATCTGACTCTATTTTTCCAAGTGAGCTAATTACTGAAAGAAATTGAGTACAAAAGGATAAAACTTTTTGTAAATCTTTAAAACATTGTCCTGAAACATTACCTTTCTCGTGGTCGAAAAAATATAAGCATTTTGTTTCTGTGATTGGTGTTCTGTCTTTTACAGGACACCCAGAAGTGGATCGTGTCTATGTCGGAATTTTTCTCATTTTTCTCATGAATCTCAATTTTTAATTGGAATCTCCAAGCCCTGAGTGGTGCTTGTGACCCCATGTTCTGTTACTCTTAACATAATTCGGATCTGGGAGCTAACAAGTGTTTTGTAACTGACTGTGTAGTTCTCCTGTTTGGGAGACTCACTGACTGTAAATACACAGTTCTCCCGTGTCTTGAATTGACTAATTATAGATATCTATAGCTGTAATGATTCAAGACACTCATTTACAAACGCTCTCAATCAAATCTTGGCAGCATTTTTAAAATACTGGCTCTACCATTTAAAGCTGTTCCGGTACACCACGACTTATGTAACGAATATTTTCTCATTACACTTTCAACTCGCCATGTTTACATAATACGACCTTGTTTTTTTCTTACAAACTTTTTTCGCATTTCTGTACGAAGATATCGTGCAATTATAATCATTTGCCGCTAAGTTTATTTCAGTCTGCACGAAAGCATTGTTTATGCGATTTTAACACAGATAATTGTGTGGATGTACACATGAAACAGATGAGTGAGGAGTGAGACAACCCCTTAAAGAAAAACGGTTGATCGAATGTGTTGATAATAGAAACTGACAATGTTTATAACCAATTTGGCTTACATTTCCATGTCACTAACTTATTTCCTTGTTTCGATGCCAATCTCTATCATTTATCGATGCTATCGCGTGCACAGCACGTGTGATATATAGCACAGTATATACTTTTTTTTTTAAACTTTTGTTTCTGTGGTCTGACGGCCAACACCTTGACTGTTAATAGTTGAATACCATACCCCAGACATTTCCGGTTTTATCTAAATTTTCAGATAAACACATAGAAGACAGCCTATTTCAATCAGCGAATTATGTATTTGTGAAATTGAAAAGATTGTGTAACACTTTAAAATAGATTTACCTCTCCATATAGATCGTATTTTTGAGTGTTTTATTTAGAAAGTTGGCATCCCTAAGACTTCCTTGTCTATATCTGTCTACACCGGTAACCTATGCTAGGACTTCAGTACTTTGGTATGTGTTGACAATACTAACACTATTAGACATTACGTAAGCTACTACAAGACTGAAAGACAGCATTTCATATTTAAGATGATTATCAATAACAAAAATCTGAACTTATATGCTCCGATCTGCTGAATATTTTTGTCAAATACTACCATGGATGTTGGCCGTAATGTCCCTTCGACAGAATGTCCCTAATTTTCCTGCGACAGAATGTCTCTAATGACCCTCCGACAGAATGTCCCTTATGTCCTTTCGAAAGAATGTCTCTAATGACCCTCAGACAGAATGTCCCTTATGTCTTTTCGAAAGAATGTCTCTAATGACCCTACGACAGAATGTCCCTTATGTCCTTTCGAAAGAATGTCTCTAGTGACCCTACGACAAAATGTCCCTAATGTCCCTTTGACAGAATGTCCCTACAACAAAACGTCCCTAATGTCCTTTCGACAGAATGTTCCTACGACAGAACGTCCCTAATGTCCCTTTGACAGAACGTCCCTAATGTCCCTTTGACAGAATGTCCCTAATGTCCCTACAACAAAATGTCCCTCGTGTCCCTTCGACAGAATGTCTCTTATGTTCTTTCGACAGAATGTTCCTACGACAGAATTTCCCTAATGTCCCTACGACAGAATGTCCATTGTCATCGTTCCGTAAACCAACATGACGTAAGTGAGAGCCGGAAGTCTACATACCTCAATAATTGTGCTCTTTCATCCACACTCCCATCAAGGTATGATTTATAACTATCGCTCTGTTGTAAATTATATAAAACATCACCTGAAGGCCTACCCTTGCAGGGGTCCATAATATTTGGCATTTTTATATATGGAAGAATTCTGATCCCGGTCCGCGATCCAGCGAAAGATAAAATCACGGATAAATAATCAGAGCCCTTAATATTATGATATTTGCTAAGAATTAGTCAAATCTCGGTGATCAAGTTTACATTCCGAAGTACCTTGGTAATGATATACTACAGCATATCATTATACACGTACCTTTAACAACAGATGGTAACGTCCGCAAGGAAAAAATAGACATGAAAGCATTCTTGTCAATAACGCGTAAAAAAAGAAAGGAGAAAAAAAAAATTACAAATGTACAGTACATCTCCATATGTTTGCAATGTATTGATATTAACCGGAGAAACTGCAAATAACACACATACATGCATTTCATTGAACATGAAAATGTTTATATACCGACAAAACGATTGAACCACTTATTACTGCTATGTTATTTACGGATTTAACATTGAAAATTTTGTTAAAACATCATTTTATAAGGACGGGACTAAATCACGTTTAAAACTTGGTTTATATACAAATTATATAAGCACATACCAAATTCACAATGAAATCTGAAATTTTACCGTAGCTAAAAAGTATCCCCTTTGCGATGCACAGTGAAAATTTCAGGTACACAAAAGAGCATATGTGATGAAAAAATTGCTTCAGGAATACAACGGTCATAAGTAATAGAATTCTGTCAGGGTTTGACACATTGCCAGCTGTTTCTTCGTTAAGCTGACGATGATAACCAAACAACATTGAATTCTGTCGCTGATGGGAATGTGTTTAGGAAATTATCTATATGTTATTTTAAACGTCAATCATCATGTCAGCAGCTGATTATGTCTACCATATATATATACTCACTGGTTAAACCTTCAACAAAACTCGTATAGTAACAATCAGTAAGTTTCACAATACTCTCTATATAGCCAGTGTTTATACTGAAAACACCAAACCTACATTTATACCCAAAGTATAAGAAATATATACCAATAGATATAAAAAGTATTTATGGGTTAATCCTAAGTCACATATAATTCTCCTATCATTGTTTTCACGTCGAATTTGCAGCACATTAAAAGCTGTACGTTTGTTACTTATTACTAGCTCCTTATCCCTATCACGTTTAAATCGATATGCTTGACTTGAAATGTGAAACACTCGTGGCAGTTTGGAGGAGCAATTTGTTGTACTATAGATCTCATACGCGACAGCCCTTTCTTCTTTTCGATTTTGAAGAGCAACATTGAAGTTATTGAGAATGTGTTAGAGAGTCTTGTTCGCTTAATGAGCTGAGATCTGGGTTTGAATAGTATAAGTCGGTAAATCAGATGTTTATTTACATAGAAATAGTGTGATGTGTGTTATATATCAAGTTGTAATGGACTGGTTATCACTATAGCGTTAGGTGTGATGACCCAGTTATCACTACAGCGTTAGGTGTGATGACCCAGTTATCACTGCAGCGTTAGGTGTGATGACCCAGTTATCACTGCAATGTTACGTGTGATGACCTAGTTATCAATGCAGCGTTAGGTGTGATGACCCAGTTATCACTGCAGCATTAGGTGTGGTGACCCAGTTATCACTGCAGCGTTACGTGTGATGACCCAGTTATCACTGCAGCGTTAGGTGTGATCACCTAGTTATCACTGCAGCGTTAGGTGTAATGACCTAGTTATCACTACAACATTTGGTGTAATGACCTACTTATCATTACATTGGTAAGCGTGATGACCTACTTATCACTACATCGGTAGGTGTAATGACCTACTTAACACTGAAACATTAGGTGCAAATAACAAGACTAGTTACACATGCTCCAAATTATATGCTTTGCATACAGCGTTTCTCATTGGAAACTCGTCTAAGAATGGACACCAGCGTGCGTGATGCCAGGAATTCTATCTATTAAACAGCTAAAACGAAAGACAAAACGCCTTCATCTCGTGCAACAGTTCAAAAGTCCATTAGCTTTACTAATTAAACATAGATCAGCACGTGCAATGCCTATTAGTAGATTTACTTCAATAGAATATGGGCAAGCTGACCCGGTAATAATTGGATTTGACTAAATAATTGGAAGTTCGTGTTTCTTCCTGTGTATGAACTCCATACGGCGAGTTATTACACCTCATGAAATAGATAGTTGTATCGTGTTCACAAACAAATAGAGGTCTGGCTATCTTATCTTACTAGTTCAAGGCAGAACATATTGTTATGCCTAGTTCTACTTGTAAAAGGTAGGTGGCTTCGAAACGGCTAATTAGTAACTGATGATCTGAAACATGACCTACTGTCAACATCTACAATATCACTACTTATTGTAACCGATGATCTGAAACATTACCTACCGTGAATGGCTACAATATTACATAACATCTATAATATCTCCTGAGTTATCTGATGGTCTACAATATCTCGTAAGGTATCTGATGGTCTATAAAATCTCCTGAGTTATCTGATGGTCTACAATATCCCGTAAGGTATCTGATGGTCTACAATATCTCGTAAGGTATCTGATGGTTTACAATATCTCCTGAGGTATCTGATGGTCTACAATATCTCCTGAGGTATCCGATGGTCTACAATATCTCCTGCGGTATCTGATGGTGTGTAATATCTCCTGCGGTATCTGATGGTCTACAATATCTCCTGCGGTATCTGATGGTCTACAATGTATTGTGAGGTATCTGATGGTCTACAATATCTCCTGAGGTACCTGATGGTCTACAATATCTCCTGAGGTATCTGATGGTCTACAATATCTCCTGAGGTATCTGATGGTCTACAATATCTCCTGAGGTACCTGATGGTCTGCAATATCTCCTGCGGTATCTGATGGTCTACAATATCTCCTGCGGTATCTGATGGTCTACAATATCTCCTGCGGTATCTGATGGTCTACAATGTATTGTGAGGTATCTGATGGTCTACAATATCTCCTGAGGTATCTGATGGTCTACAATGTATTCTGAGGTATCTGATGGTCTACAATGTATTCTGAGGTATCTGATGGTCTACAATATCTCCTGAGGTATCTGATGGTCTACAATATCTCCTGAGGTATCTGATGGTCTACAATATCTCCTGAGGTATCTGATGGTCTACAATATCTCCTGAGGTATCTGATGGTCTACAATATCTCCTGCGGTATCTGATGGTCTACAATGTATTCTGAGGTATCTGATGGTCTACAATATCTCCTGCGGTATCTGATGGTGTGTAATATCCCTGAGGTATCATTTCTTATGGTTTATTTTTGTTTGAAAGTGCTTCAAATTTTATATTATGTTTGGCACTACAACTGAAGAGGTGGGCCCGCACGTGTTTTCGGGGTTGGGACGTTATAATACTCTCCGTCAGGACATGAAAACATCGTTTCTGTGAGATGGAACTTGTACTGTGAAACTCCAGCCACTGATGCAAACAAAAGCATCAAGCCAAATTGAAATATTGTGTCTGATATTTTGGTTTCTTTCTTTCATACAAAAAAACAGAAATAAGTACTATATATAATGTCGGTATGTTCCTATCTGCCTAGATGACGAAGTGGGATGTGCCTCTTCTGTAGTAATGCCTAATACTGGGGTGAGGGAACCTTTTATAACTGTAATGTAATTTGAGCCTTCAGTAACAAACTGACACAAGAGTAATTAAGGCGAATCAGACCCATATGTACATATAGATACTAAAAAAAACTAATTACCGTAAAGTATAAAGTGGTATACGCTCATTCTCCTGGTAGGAAAACATCAAAAGACCCATTTGTTTTCAGCAGCTGACAGAAAAAACCTGATTATTCTATTTACGATGTATGGATTCTAAAACCAGTCAAAATACAAGCTCTTTACATAAATAAAATTCAACACAACCAGAAACAGCGGTGTGACCGTTTGGTACATGTGTATTTATATAAGAAGCGAATTATCGTTAAACGGTACGACGATTTCGAAAACGAGTATTCTGTACACTGTAACAGTCGTCAAACCAATTATTTTTTCTGTACATAAATATGTATATATTAGTTTATCTCTAAGAATTTTCATTGAAATATGAACCAAAAGGATAAATGACGTAACTGATTACGTCACCAATGCTCAGTTATACATTATGTAACAGAATTCTGGAATGAAAGTTACGACATCACGATGTGGAATGATACAAAGAACACCATTAAACATTCTGTGCAAAACTGTCAGATAGAAATGCGATTTTATCAAGATAATTAACTATTGGTTTAAACAAACATCGATTGAAAACTGACACCTTTGAGTAAACAACAAATTAACTCTGTATGTCCTTTGATGTATACAACGTATCGTAACGTTGCCGTTATTTTCCAAACTTATTCGTCGTCACAATACAGTAATATCCGACTTACCCTGGTCTACAACACGAATGATTAGGTAAGATAATTAGCAACCCAGAAGGTATCCCCATCGTACTGATTAACTCTTCAACATTTTCCTCAGTGCAGTCAACACAAACACGACCTGTACCATTACATATGGCGGAGATTCCAGTCTACTTTCTTATTTGGCGCACACTGTTTGAGTACGCATGTTTCATCGTTACGGTATAAACCCTTGTCAAAGAGTGACTTTTCAAGAAAGGGAAGACCGTTCTAATTAAAAAAAATATAAAACGAAAAAATAAAACTAAAGCCACATGAGGAGCGGACCGAAAAATGAACAAAAAATATTTCATTCAACATAGTCGCTTCTCAATCATAAATCAGGGATTTAGTCACTCCTCAATCATAAATCAGTGATTTAGTCACTCCTCAATCATAAATCAGGGATTTAGTCACTCCTCAATCATAAACCAGGGATTTAGTCACTCCTCAATCATAAATCAGGGATTTAGTCACTCCTCAATCATAAATCAGGGATTTAGTCACTCCTCAATCATAAATCAGGGATTTAGTCACTCCTCAATCATAAATCAGGGATTTAGTCACTCCTCAATCATAAATCAGGGATTTAGTCACTCCTCAATCATAAACCAGGGATTTAGTCACTCCTCAATCATAAACCAGGGATTTAGTCACTACTCAATCATAAACCAGTCACTCCTCAATCATAAACCAGGGATTTAGTCACTCCTCAATCATAAACCAGGGATTTGGTCACTCCTCAATCATAAACCAGGGATTTAGTCACTCCTCAATCATAAACCAGGGATTTAGTCACTCCTCAATCATAAATCAGGGATTTAGTCACTCCTCAATCATAAATCAGGGATTTAGTCACTCCTCAATCATAAACCAGGGATTTAGTCACTCCTCAATCATAAATCAGGGATTTAGTCACTCCTCAATCATAAACCAGGGATTTAGTCACTCCTCAATCATAAACCAGGGATTTAGTCGCTTCTCAATCATAAACCAGGGATTTAGTCACTCCTCAATCATATATCAGGGATTTAGTCACTCCTCAATCATAAATCAGGGATTTAATCACTCCTCAATCATAAATCAGGGATTTAGTCACTCCTCAATCATAAATCAGGGATTTAGTCACTACTCAATCATAAACCAGGGATTTAGTCACTCCTCAATCATAAACCAGGGATTTAGTCACTACTCAATCATAAACCAGGAATTCAGTCACTCCTTAATCATAAATCAGGGATTTAGTCACCCCTCAATTATAAACTAGGGATTTAGTCACTACTCAATCATAAACCCGGAATTCAGTCACTCCTTAATCATAAATCAGGGATTTAGTCACTACTCAATCATAAACCAGGGATTTAGTCACTCCTCAATCATAAACCAGGGATATATATAAACTATCACTTAAGTATAACTTGATGTTTCCGGCTCCAACTTATCTATTTCTCTGAGGAAACTCTATAAGTTCCAGGACTTGATTAATGTTTACATCTGGTCAATGGTGCGTTACATTAAAAAAACATTTTTCTTAAATTTAGAATTAATCATCTAAATGCGTTTGTTTGTGCCATTGGTAGTGCTAAGGTGCTCCGAATGCAGCTTTAAGCGGTTTTGACCACCAAACCGGGTCGATTCGGATGTTTTCCATCTCGCATTATCAGAGATAAGGACAACTGACACAAGATCAGATAAAGATATGTATCATTTACAAGTTCGCAGATCCACTCCGTACCTCACCATAAGTTAGAGATGACCACAATCGCCGACAGTTGGGGTTACTGAAGTTCGGACACGACCAATGGTTACAGAATGTAATACTATGAGTGGTCTCGCTCCCTTGAGAGTCATTACCTTTCCATGTTTACTAACACGCTTTACTTCTTCTTTGCTCTTCACACTAATTGACACTTGAGGCGAGTAGAAATTGGTGAACGATATTGGTAAACTGGCGTGGAAAGTATCTACCACTATACAACAAACCACTTATAAAAATAAAACATCCTCCCTGTTTCCATGAATGCATGTCGACCCTGGACCATTGGTCTCAGAATAATACCACATTGGAGTGGTTAACACTTGTATGGTAGTATAACGAATACTTGTATGATAGTATAACGAATACTTGTATGATCGTATAACGAATAATTCTATGGTTATATAACGAAAGCTTGTATGGCAGTATAACGAATATTTGTATGGTAGTATAACGAAAACTTGTATGGTAGTATAACGAATATTTGTAAGGTAGTATAACGAAAACGTGTATGGTTATATAACGAAAACTTGTATGGTTATATAACGAAAACTTTTATGATAGTATAACGAATACTTGTATGGTTATATAACGAATACTTGTATGATCGTATAACGAAAATTTGTATGGTAGTATAACGAATACTTGTATGATAGTATAACGAATACTTGTATGGTTGTATAACGAATACTTGTATGGTTGTATAACGAAAACTTGTATGATCGCATAACGAATACTTCTATGGTTGTACTGTTAATAGACACGTGTATGGTTGTACTGTTAATAGATACGTATATGGTTGTGTATGGTTGTACTGTTAATGTATACGTGTATGGTTGTACTGTTAATAGATACGTGTATGGTTGTAATGTTAATAGACACGTGTATGGTTGTACTGTTAATAGATACGTATATGGTTGTACTGTTAATAGACATCTGTATGGTTGTAAAGTTAATAGATACGTGTATGGTTGTACTGTTAATGTATACGTGTATGGTTGTACTGTTAATAGATACGTGTATGGTTGTAATGTTAACAGACACGTGTATGGTTGTACTGTTAATAGATACGTATATGGTTGTACTGTTAATAGACACCTGTATGGTTGTACTGTTAATAGACACGTGTATGGTTGTACTGTTAATAGATACGTATATGGTTGTGTATGGTTGTACTGTTAATGTATACGTGTATGGTTGTACTGTTAATAGATACGTGTATGGTTGTAATGTTAATAGACACGTGTATGGTTGTACTGTTAATAGATACGTATATGGTTGTACTGTTAATAGACACCTGTATGGTTGTACTGTTAATAGATACGTGTATGGTTGTACTGTTAATGTATACGTGTATGGTTGTACTGTTAATAGACACGTGTATGGTTGTACTGTTAATAGATACGTGTATGGTTGTAATGTTAACAGACACGTGTATGGTTGTACTGTTAATAGATACGTATATGGTTGTACTGTTAATAGACACCTGTATGGTTGTACTGTTAATAGACACGTGTATGGTTGTACTGTTAATAGATACGTATATGGTTGTGTATGGTTGTACTGTTAATGTATACGTGTATGGTTGTACTGTTAATAGATACGTGTATGGTTGTAATGTTAATAGACACGTGTATGGTTGTACTGTTAATAGATACGTATATGGTTGTACTGTTAATAGACACCTGTATGGTTTTACTGTTAATAGATACGTGTATGGTTGTACTGTTAATGTATACGTGTATGGTTGTACTGTTAATAGACACGTGTATGGTTGTACTGTTAATAGACACGTGTATGGTTGTACTGTTAATAGATACGTGTATGGTTGTACTGTTAATAGACACGTGTATCGTTGTACTGTTAATAGATACGTGTATGGTTGTACTGTTAATGTATACGTGTATGGTTGTACTGTTAATGTGTACGTGTATGGTTGTATTGTTAATAGATACCTGTATGGTTGTACTGTTAATAGATACGTGTATGGTTGCACTTTTAAGTCACGCGCACCAAGACTGAATGCACCGATCGATCTTATTTTAGGAATGTACCTGAAAGCATGACAACATGTTCAGGAAATACAAACACCAAACGGTCAAATACAATATCGTAACGCAAATATGTACATAAACACACGCCATTTCGTAATGATATTGTCATCACGCACACTGCAAAATGGATGACTACTTCAGAATGGGAAAAACTAACCATGTATCCCCGCGACAATAGAGTACACTGCCGACTCATGAATCGGTATATAGTGATAAAGTATTGAAATTTTTTAACAATAGTCAGCTCTGGGAAAGTTTTCCTGTAATCAATTGAACCTGTGCTAGTTTCGTGTTATTGCCTGGTGCTGTGATCACCGTGTTAACAACACAAGTTACAATACTTCCGCTAATTATGCGGGCCACATGGAGAGTGGCCTTATCCCAGGTGAAGTGATCCGTGAACAGGTAAGGCTGCTGGGGATTCTCAGTACAACCTTAATTTGACGTCAGCGTGTCCTTAATCTGACGTAATAATGTAGCTTACGTGTTGTTGTTATTGTGGTGTTACAGCACTACTACGATGTACAAAGTACACGGGCCACATTTACGGTTTTCGTAATTTAGACTCGATCCGTAATACAACAGACACACTTACAAACAGGTCGCCATCAAATTAGTAATGTTAGTGTTCTCATGCACGAGCAAAAATCACAGCTATACATGTTTCTTCACTTGGACAAACTTATACTGATTATTTCACAGTCGAACTGAACTACACGTGCTGAAGAATTACCATTAGAGGAGTATTTCATGTGCTGAAGAATTACTACTATTAGAGGGGTATAACACGTGCTGAAGAATTACTTACCATTAGAGGGGTATAACACGTGCTGAAGAATTACTTACCATTAGAGGGGTATTACACGTGCAGAATTATTTACCATTAGAGGGGTATTGCACGTGCAGAACTAATTAACATTGGAGGGGTAGAGCACGTGCTGAACTACTCACCATTAGAGGAGTGTTACACGTGCTGATCTACTCACCATTAGAGGGGTATAACACATGCTGAACTACTCACCATTAGAGGGGTATAACACGTGCTGATCTACTCACCATTAGAGGGGTATAACACGTGCTGATCTACTCACCATTAGAGGGGTATAGCACGTGCTGAAAACCGCTGTAATCCCAATCAGAAGAACAAGCATCTGTAGCTCTGCGAACCTTTTGTTGTAGCCATTGTATTTCCTAGAATTTCCATTTAGAATTTTTTTCTTTCTCCAACTATTGAGAAGAGTGTACATGACGGTCATATTACACATAAATGTTGTAGATATGATGAGGAGCGCGAGGCCCGCGAACAGACAATTGAATCCCTTATGGATGGGCAATGGGGTATAGTAGTCAAAGAAACACCACGTGTACGGGTAGTGCAGCACGAACTCCCCAAACCCTGCCAAGGGCAGGGCAGCAATAATTGCTGCGAATATCCAACAGCACAACAAAAAAATTGTGGCGTGTTTCTTTGACAAACGACTTTGATACAAAAATGGATGTTTGATGCAGATGACCCGTTCTATAGACATTGCACACACAATCGTCATTGTAGCATATGCTGCAAACGCCATAGAGTATCCAAAATAGCTACACATCACCTGTCCTCCCTTCCATTTAAAGTCATTTAAATAAACCGTTATGACAACAGGAGAGACTAGAGTGGTCCCAATTAGGTCCGTGATTGTAAGCCCCGCGACAAGTCTATAGAAAATGGTTCTTCTTTGATCACGTCCCGACCTAAGTAACACAAAAATGGCCAAAAGGTTGCCTATCACACCTGTTCCGAACATAATCCCTGCACTCATTACAGAATTGTTCTTTTTAAGTTGAAAAGCGTCCGCGTCATACGAAGAATTGGTAATGTTATCCTCGACGGTATCGAAGGACGCTAGGAAAGTCTTTTTTGCAGTGATGTTACCCATGTTGAGATGCGAAGCAAAACTATCACTGTGAGTGTACTGGTGCTTACCGCTGCTATAGGTCGTCGAGAAGTACGGCAGCGTGGAGCTATCATACACATCGCTGTGTGCTGCTTGAGATCCCACAGCATGCATTCGTGTTGACCAATCCATGATATTTATAGAAATCCCCAGTAGAGGAAATTTACTAACACGATTTGCATCAAAGGTGAAATAATCTCTCTGTTAATGATTGTCATACGAGGTATCCTTAGAGACATAGCGCCTCATAAACATTGGGCAATACGATATAGTCGATAAAGAGCTCAATGGCGCGGACATATCATAAATCAGGAAATCAACATTATGGTTTTAACTAAACGATTCCAAACAGAGTCCATGGCGTTCTGGGGTGCAGCGTTCAATCACCTGAAATACAAAACAAACATATACTCATCAAAAACGACAAAACCCAGAGGTAATGTATAGTTATACAGCGTCAAAGATATCACTCTCAAAATCATTAGCTCAATAGAATAAACATGTACCTAGATTTACACTGAAAACACTTTACAGTAGGTACGTTGTACAAAGGTTTACACTGACAGTACTTTACAGTAGATACGATATACACAGATTTACACTGACTGACATCACATTTCAGTAAATACATTGTACACAGATTTACACTGACTGACATCACATTTCAGTAAATACACTGTACATAGATTTACACTGACTGACATCACATTTCAGTAAATACACTGTACATAGATTTACACTGACTGACATCTCATTTCAGTAAATACATTGTACACAGATTTACACTGACATCACATTAAAAAATACATTGTACAAAAGTTTACACAAGCTGACACCACATTTAAGTAAGTACATTGTAAAATATTTTCGCCGATTAAATTCAGTATATAACGCCTGCATCTGTTTTATCATACTTCCTATTTAATTTGAATTAAGTACAGGTTACTATGGTAACACTTTTTGAGGATTCGAATTACACGAGATTAAGCATTAAGTAAAATCAAGTAATTGTTTTCATGAAAGTTAGAAGATGTAAGTTAAACAGGCAAATCTTTAATGATATACAACTATGTTTGACTAGCCAGATATCGCTATACGATAGTTTGTATGATATGAGGTATACGTTTGTGGGGAGTTAAGAGTACATTGCAGGCGATATCTGGTCACGCTATTTCGCAATCCCTCGTTATAGTAAGTATTCATCGTTTGGCAGTTGACCTATTATAAACAAATGCGACTACTCCACAGGTAGATTTACCTAGGTATACTTAGAAAAAATACTTACCGTGATGAAACATTTAAGAACATATTACTAACAATCCTAGGGGGTGGAAAGACATACAAAGCAATCAAGGAGCACGCTACTTCGAGACATTTTCCACAAACGTGTTAAAACATTTCTGTTATTATATAAAGAACGTCTTCAAGAATTACTCTGTAAACAAGTATGATTGTTTACCAAACTGCACATTTCCATGTACCCGGTCTCCCACGACGTATACGGCAGACATCACTGACAGATAGAGGTCACAGTTAAATCACGGAATGACACACGTCAACCAGACAGTGTACACGAAAACGGACATAGTCTTCCTTCCTCTATGTCCTGTGTCTGTAGCATACGTGACGAATAAAGGTTACCATATCTATATCTTTATAAATAATGTGTTATATAGGTACTATTTATATCTACATAAATAATACCGTGTTATATAGGTACTATTTATATCTACATAAATAATACCGTGTTATATAGGTACTATTTATATCTACATAAATAAAACCGTGTTATATAGGTACTATTTATATCTACATAAATAAAACCGTGTTATATAGGTACTATTTATATCTACATAAATAATACAATGTTATATAGGTACTATTTACATCTTGTTATATAGGTACTATTTATACATAAAAAACCGTGTTATATAGGTACTATTTATATCTACATAAATAATACCTTGTTATATAGGTACTATTTATATCTACATAAATAAAACCGTGTTATATAGAAACATTTAAGTTCTATAACATTTTTATATAAATATAATCTAAAAATCAGTGATGATAAAATATATGATATACGGATACATTTCATTCGACGGATAGTAAAAAAATAGCGTTTTTTAAATTTAAAACACAACGTCACACATATGCATTTATATGCACATATCAATACTCATCGGTTAGATACAGATAACAGATAAAGATAAGCTACATCAACCGGAATAAATCTAACTATCCAAACTGTAAAATAAATCTGCTTAACTGACAAAATAAATCTACTTAACTGACAAAATAAATCTACTTAACTGACAAAATAAATCTGCTTAACTGACAAAATAAATCTACTTAACTGACAAAATAAATCTACTTAACTGACAAAATAAATCTGCTTAACTGACAAAGACAAAACTGACAATATAAATCTACTTAACTGACAAAATAAATCTGCTTAACTGACAAAATAAATCTACTTAACTGACTAAATAAATCTACTTAACTGACAAAATAAATCTGCTTAACTGACAAAATAAATCTACTTAACTGACAAAATAAATCTACTTAACTGACAAAATAAATCTACTTAACTGACAAAGTAAATCTGCTTAACTGACAAAATAAATCTGCTTAACTGACAAAATAAATCTACTTAACTGACAAAATAAATCTGCTTAACTGACAAAATAAATCTACATAACTGACAAAATAAATCTGCTTAACTGACAAAATAAATCTACTTAACTGACAAAATAAATCTACTTAACTGACTAAATAAATCTACTTAACTGACAAAATAAATCTACATAACTGACAAAATAAATCTACATAACTGACAAAATAAATCTACATAACTGACAAAATAAATCTACATAACTGACAAAATAAATCTACATAACTGACAAAATAAATCTACTTAACTGACTAAATAAATCTACCTACAACTTAATTGTACTACGTATCGGATGTTTGTGGTCTACGTGCGATCGATTTTCAGCGGTTAGTATGGAGGCTGTATAGCATGATCGAACCGTCCAATCTGCTCTCAACACAGTGACAATTGTCCCCCTGGACGTCATGTGTAAAGTAATAACAGGCCCATCTATAATTTATAATGCTCACATCACAGACTGATTAACAGTCAAACTTAATATCTTTTTCATTCTTTAAAAAAATGTTTTATTTGACTGTTGATATTTGGATACTGACAGGAAATGTATCATGTTCGATATTTCTTAATCGAATATACGTTTTATTAGAAAGTCTTTCCTTTGGACCTACCCCTATGTATTCAGTGTTGTTCTGTTCTGACATGGTACGTGTAGTTACCGCAAGCATTTTCACTTCCCTATAAAACCCCTTATTGTATGTTTACCTTATATAAGAATTATGTTTCAAACAGTCAGCAAACATGCATTGTAGCTCTTTCTCGTTTGATCTAACATTTCACAAGGTGTGGTTTAAATTTTTTTCTATGCAGACTTTTGTGTTACCTTAGACCCGGCAGCCGGTAAAGGTTTTGGATTTGTAAACATGCCCTTTGGTGTTATAAATAATTGTGCTAAGGTTTGCTGAGACAAATATCGGGACCGATAAAAAGTATTGACAAAAAGACATACTCATCGGACAATCTTACACGTACACCAAGCATAAAAACGACACATAAACAAATTTAGAGACAAATGTAAATCAAACACACCGTATGTCAACGGTGGATATCAAACATACCGTATGTCAACGGTGGAGATCAAACACACCGTATGTCAACGGTGGATATCAAACATACCATATGTCAATGGTGGATATCTAACATACCGTATGTCAATGGTGAATATCTAACACACCGTATGTCAACAGTGGATATCAAACACGCCGTATGTCAACGGTGGATATCTAACATACCGTATGTCAATGGTGGATATCAAACACACCGTATGTCAACGGTGGATATCAAACATACCTTATGTCAACGGTGAATATCAAACACACCGTATGTCAACGGTGGATATCAAGCATACTGTATGTCACGGTGGATATCAAACATACCGTATGTCACGGTGGATATGAAACATACCATATGTCAACGGTGGATATCTAACACACCGTATGTCACGATGAATATATAACACACCGTATGTCAACGGTGGATATCAAACATACTACCAAATATTTTAATATTTTGGTAGGGTTAAATAATGGGTTTAATTTGAAATGATGTGTAGCAATTAAGTTGGTTTCTTATCAATTTACTTTGAAGAAACCATATTGTAAGTGAATGCGGAAGTTGTACCTGGTCATTTTGATACATAAATTTTGTCGTCTAAAACACACTTGTTGTGTAACATCCATAGTGTAAGGCATCGAATATAGTTTTCAGTATTATTGACGTATTGGGTCCGGCGTTCTGACGAGGACATGTCCACAGGGAACTCGCGGCAATCGTATACCGTTTAGATTACACTTACACAATACACGGATAATGAGTATAATGTTGGAATATGGATTGTGGACGAGGCCGAGAGAAATGACACATTGGGATGACGTATCATATTCCATATTAAAGGGAATGTATGGCGTATTAAGAAAACTATTATACAACGTGTTGTATCTAAGGATGCACGTGCTCTTGTGTATAATGATAGTTTTAAAAAAATCACGCTCCATTATCGGGTATTTGGAAATGGCCTTATGTATGAACAAGAATGACCTTGTGGCCAGGAGGAACGTGACTATCACGTGTGGTACCAGGAGAATAGCACTGTACCGTTCACAGCGAACAGGAAGTCCAGAGGTGATGGAAGCGCCCCCTGGGGTAGTTGTAATCGCTGATGATACAACACAGCTAGAATAAGATTTTCTCTGTATCCGTAGCAATATAGTACTAGCAATAATCAGTCAGATTATCGGTCAGAAACAAAGTCTGACTCTTGCAAGGACGATCCAAACAATCCTCTGCATTGCAGATTTCCCGTGAACCTGTACACCGTGGCCGCAGGCTTGACCCAACAAGAGCTAACCAGAACTTATGACTCCAACTGAGCAACAATACCACAGGACTGCGAGTAAAATGTCAGAACGATGTAACACTGCTTATAGATATTGATTAGAGATAATTCACGGCTAAAGCTCGGTCAAAGATATCATGGTTTCCATACCTCATAAAATTATACGCACCTCGTGTAGGATTCATTATATAAGATATGTACTTTAACGAGTTTAAACTCGATACATGATGGCCAATTTTTGTGTTACATTATTGCGTAATCAGATTTCTAGGTTTTCACATTAAATGATAATCAATTGAATTTTTCCTGTGCATTTGGGGCTTGGTAAGGTTACATTTTTGATTCTCTACAGTAAAACGCCACCGTGCCTTTTTGCGAAAGCTCAGAGAAAATTACCGAAAAGTTGCCTGATCAATATCTAGTATATATTTATTACTCGAACGCACCCAGATCAGATCTCCGTCGCATATTTCTTTCGCAATATCTCTTTAAGCAGGGCAAAACTCATGAAATGCAAATGAATGACCATGAAGCAGTTTTATTCTCCTCACATTTCTATCGGTTTGAAATTAAATATTTCTTCCGTATTGCGAGTCACTGAATATGATGACATAAGACACGTGGCGATGTTGTCATGGTAACTACATGTCCATGTACCATTGGATGTCATCGCTACCTATCAGCGCTTTATTGATAGTTTCCATTTTTATCCTTGAATCGGGTTTCGAAGCAAAATTTTGTATGCCAGTGGTCTTGGTAAACTTCACAGATTCATAAAATGCGTCATTTTTTGTTTTGCTGAAGGACGAATGCCTACCCCCCCCCCCCCCCCCCCCCACCACACACACACACACAAACACACACACGCACACTTAACCACATCATTTACCAGCATTTTAACATTTTTCCTGGTCGCCTTCAAAAATACAACATTTTGGCACTTAGCAAAGCTGACGAGCCCCAGGAGGACAAAACAACTGTTAGTTGCAATTTAATGTTTAATTCATTGTTTGGCTCTACTGTATCTAACTCGTAATATCATTGAAATGTGATATTCACTTGTAGGTGATTTGAACACCCTTAATTATACATTATGCCCAAACAAACATGGCAACTTCCGTTGCAAGGTTCCAGGCCCGGGTATTTTGGGAACGGTCAATTTCGGTCGCAATTTGAAAGCGAGAGTTTATGCTGCATAACAAGCATCATGTGTAACATGAGACAAAACAGTTAACACATTTTAAATATTGATAAAAATACCCTATGTATGCAAAGTGCCCCTCATTATCCTACAGATCAAAATGACTGCTGTGTTTCTGAAACCCACCTACACATAAATCTGTCAATTTGTCGTGAGAGGCTACTTTTTGTCAATATGTAGCTATAAAACATCGTCATAAAACATAGATGAGATATACATGTCTCATATTCATTTTGTAGAAATGCACATAATTACTGTGGACTGAAATCAGCACATAAAATCTTATGACAGTGGTTCTATGTGATGCAGTTGCGAACTCGGCCGCTCTGAGGCTACTCCACACAATGTCTACTCTCATAATCAGTTTCTCGTTTTCTGATTGGTCCAGAAAAGACGAATCCCCAGCGAGCGACTAACATATGACTCGTTTCAAAGCTTAACCATTGTGTGGGATACATAATCACTGGCACATTATCAATAATATTTGGCTTTAAATAACTACTTTCCTACGAACACATCCGGAAATGTTTATATGTCACGATGATATGTACAAACATTTTGGACTTAATAATGACGGGATAGTTTCTGCAACTTCAGACATTTTGATGTATGATAATCAGATAAAAAAATAAGATAAAATTAAAAAAAAAAAAAATAGAAGTAGGTCTAGCCGAGAAGCCGTGCTCTAAACGAACACAATTTTGTCTAGAGATTACTGAATGCAGGTGGTCCATTTTCCGATTTTTTGGTCATCAACTTTCGATGTATTTCCAATTAAGAATATTATCTATATTCCTGATAACATCATTATCTTCCCACATAACGTCACATAGATTTAATAAATCGAAACCATTGGGATGTCAAACACAAGTACAGAATATTTAGTATCTATAAATCTGACAAATCGGGTTTTATACAAACACTTCAAACATATCGGGACGATATGAGCAACGATGGTATATAGAGCGCTGAAAACTTAGGGTTTCCGGTCAAAATTATTATTTAATATTCTTCAAGCGGCATAACAGACATTCGACAAGGTAGTTCAAGGATTTTCTGGATGTCTAACAATGAGAAATTAACATGATGCTCCATTTTTTTTTTTTTTTTGTTTGTTAATAAAGTTTACAGATGTGTATATATTATATATGGCTATCGATAATGGTCTGCTCACGGGTTTTAACCCCGAATCAGAATCATCTACTTTATGCAGAGGTATCAGTCAGTGTAATGTTTGTGTATGTGTGAACTTTTAATTTTCTCATTTACCTTACAGAGCTTTGAGTGAGGTTTTAAAACGTGTTTGATGACAAGATAATTGGCGTAGTCTCGGACCACGCGCTTAACCTTAGGTACATTTTTAAATCCACAAGATCTAATTTTCTACCGTGTCGAGAAGAGAATATCACACATACCCTGCGTTACACAAACACTCAGACACAGGAAATGAAGCTGAGAATTATACATCAGAAACTAGACTAAATATTACTTAATGACTCCATACATATACACACGTGTTACTTACCTGGAAATTTTGTACCTGTCTGCTCGATGTGATATTACAAATTCATGACACCTGGTTACACGGTAGCTACCCCAATGTATACAAAAAACACATGTACAATACATAAAAAGACCCTGAACGATTCACGTACCCGTAAACTACCCGTCAGTCCTGTATACCTGTAAATGTGATCATTGATAAGAGGGTTTACATACCAGAACACATTGTATGTCCTCTACCCGTCACACACGTCCCAGTTGTCTGCCGATTTAAAGGAGCTGTGCACCGAGTTGATAACTCCTATTTGAATACTATATAAGTAAACTGTAATGCTACATTCAAAAGGTACAGCTATCTCGTTCCGTGTCTAATCTTGCACCGAGAATGTTTAACTGTACAAAAAATACATCATATACACTGTACACACAGTGATGTATAATTAATATACACAGAGTGATATATACTCTATATACACTGTACACAGAGTGATATATACACTGTACACTGAGTGATATATACTCTATATACACTGTACACAGAGTGATATATACTCTATATACACTGTACACTGAGTGATATATACTCTATATGCACTGTACACAGAGTGATATATACTCTATATACACTGTACACAGAGTGATATATACTCTATATACACTGTACACTGAGTGCTATATACACTGTACACAGAGTGATATATATACTGTAAACTGAGTGATATATACTCTATATACACTGTACACAGAGTGATATATCCACTGTACACTGAATGATATATACTCTACATACACTGTACACAGAGTGATATATACTCTATATACACTGTACACAGAGTGATATATACTCTATATACACTGTACACTGAGTGATATATACTCTATATGCACTGTACACAGAGTGATATATACTCTATATACACTGTACACTGAGTGCTATATACACTGTACACTGAGTGATATATATACTGTACACTGAGTGATATATACTCTATATACACTGTACACAGAGTGATATATCCACTGTACACTGAATGATATATACACTGTACACAGAGTGATATATACTCTATATACACTGTACACAGAGTGATATATCCACTGTACACTGAATGATATATACACTGTACACAAAGTGATATATACACTATATACACTGTACACTGAGTGCTATATACACTGTACATACAGTGCTATATACACTGTACACAGAGTGATATATATACTGTACACTGAGTGATATATACTCTATATACACTGTACACAGAGTGATATATCCACTGTACACTGAATGATATATACACTGTACACAGAGTGATATATACTCTATATACACTGTACACAGAGTGATATATACTCTATATACACTGTATACTGAGTGCTATATACACTGCACACTGAGTGATATATACACTGTACACTGAGTGATATATACTCTATATACACTGTACACTGAGTGATATATACACTGTACACTGAGTGATATATACTCTATATACACTGTACACAAAGTGATATATACTCTATATACACTGTACACAGTGTGATATATACTCTATATACACTGTACACTGAGTGCTATATACACTGTACACTGAGTGATATATACTCTATATACACTGTACACAGAGTGATATATACTCTATATACACTGTACACTGAGTGATATTTACACTGTACACAGACACTGTACACAGAGTGATATATAAACTGTACACAGAGTGGACTCCAGCTAACAACCTGTAAGATTTAGCAATACTTTTTTCAATCGTACAGATGAATGAGTCAGTTTTAATCATAATATGATACACGTAATTCCAAACAATACCATTACAGATGCCTGTTTTCTTTTTCATTTGATTCACACAGTTGACAGAATAATTCTAAAATTTCCTTTTCTTCTGGAAAGGTGCGTATTCTTATTGAACAACATGGCGTCTTTCCCTTGGCCTCCAAATGACATGTTCAGATATCTAACTCCTTGAAAGACTTAGGGGATGGAAACTGGTCTTAGTATCCGGTATCATGAAATAATCCCCTCGTGACCAGAATATATATACAACTTACTGTTGTATTCCCCACTAACTCCACAACAAATTTTCCTCCTTTTTGTCCAATAATTTGTTCCTTTGCTGGTACTGATGTTGGAAATGAGGTTACTACAAATTTGAATTCCATATATATGAATTTCCTTTGCAGTATCGTTTCCATGTATCAAAATTAATTTCATTTCCTCTAGATACTTAATGATTACTCAGTTGGTAATGATTAGAAATAAAAGATTTTGCCACATAACCAACCTCCCCCCCCCCACCCCACCCCCCAAAAAATGATGGCCAACCAAAACAAGGCCCATTAATTTTGTGTTAGATATGCATACGATGTAAAAATAACACTGCGTGTCGATACTTTTCATTTGTTCCAGACAGTTGTAAGTTAGTTGGAGAATTGATTGTTCCCGAACGGTAAAATGCCACTGCACGGTCGCGTTTGCCACTTTTGTTATAAAATGCTGTTCATTCCATCGTTTTTGATTATGTCGCAAAAGGTAACAATACAAACATATGTTTTGCTATAAACCTGTAGACTGATGACGTCAGAAAATATAATATATATAATCAATAATCAGAATTTAAAATTGCAAATACTACTGTTAAGACCAACAGCAATCATGATAAATGAATCTCCATAGGTATCACAGCAACAACAACAGCAGCAGCAGCAAATATCGTTTTTCATGTTTAAAATTATTACCTGTACAACGTAATACCAAGTATAAAACGTTATGAAAGGAGTCTTTCCAGATTTTTTGCAAGCTTTGTCATGAATAAAATTTGAAAACAACAACAATTTTAAGATTCTGTTTATCACGTAACAAAAAAAGAGTTACATATTGAAAGGTTTATCAGTTAACATGTGGAGGGAAAAATAAATAGTTGCGCCATTTTCAATCCATGGAATACGTCATTGTCCATCTGATGACATCACAATCGATTTCTGACTGTCGCAGCCAATGAAAAACGCTCCAGGGAATATTACACTAGAACATATATCACAGAGACAAATCAACTGGCTATCAGAAGGATCACGTGATACATTTAAATAAGATGTTTTCATCTACCAGAATCATAAACTCATTATTTTGCCCCTATGGTTTCCTACCAGAGGGGCTCTGAACTACGCTGCTGATGCTGTTTCAGATACAGACAATGCCTACTCCATGAATCGTTCCCTGTATTTTTTTGTAATTTGTACATTTCTTTTTACAACCTCTGTCTTATACTCATTTTGATCTTGTATAAGGTAAATATAGTAACAATAATTACTGTTTATGCAAAATATGAACAATACTGAGCTATGAATAATATCACTTTCGCTGATAGATATATTCAGATGCTTTATCAGGCAAAATCCTTTTGAGATTTTTTCTTCTTACCTCTTCACTTGGACATAGGCATTAGATTTATTCTAAAAAAAAGAATAATGCGTATTCATAATTCCACGAACAGATACAGATTGGGGGATAGTTGTGTGTCTGATTCACAGACACCGCCAGAGCCCACAACTCGCTACCAATTACATAATGGAGATTTCTGATATCAAACATTTACATTTCATTGGCTTTCCTATTTCAATCAGGTGGGCTGTGTGTACTGTTTGATTAAACGCGGAAAGCAGCGATATAAAAAACACTAAGTCAACAAAAAACACAGCTACCTCAGTATTTATCTATACGAGGTAGACACTGGGGGGGGGGGGAGACACGAGGGGGGGAGCAATGGGTTAACCCCTTCATTCTACTACTTGTGAAAATTACACTGTCGGCAAATATAATATTATAGTGCATAGTAGAAGATATATCAATATAACGTTAAAACAACCCTGTTAATCAAACAGCTAGGTGTCATAAGGAATTCACCCTTGTTTTCTGTCTATATCATACGCGTACGATGTTTTCAATCAAGGTATTTTTATAAATTTGTATGAACTTGGAAGAATCATCGGCGGTGTTTTCTAGTTATCTATCTGTCTTTAAAACAAACGACAGTAATTTGTTGGTTTGACATTTGAGTGAGAAGGCAGGTGCTGCTTTAGCAGTGAATAAACATGCCTCATTGTTTTATTTTACATAATAACAACTCATTTGGCTACACTATTGTCGCTCATAACTCATACTCTCCAATGTATTATCAGAACATTCTGTGTGTCCTCGGTCGTATGTTTTAAAGTTATATAAGGTATGTAAAGACAGGTTAAGCTGCGTTGTCCACAAATCACTGATATTAAATCAGAACAAGGACCTAGCACGATCGACATAAAGTTCGCTGGTGTACAAGTCACTAGTATCACTAGTACAGAGTCCTGTAATATACAAACCATTAGTAAACCATCTACAGTCTCGTGATCCACGAGTACTAACAATATAGAGGCCTTGCAACCTACAAGTATCAAAAACAACATCTACAGCTTTATGGTCTAATAGCCACTAGTATCAACAAACTAGTATAACAACAGTCACGTGACCTACAAACACTAGTATTACATCTACAGTCCCGTGACCTACAAACACTAGTATTACATCTACAGTCTCGTGACCTACAAACAATAGATTACATCTACAGCCCCGTGACCTAAAAACACTAGTATCACACCTTCGGTCTCGTGACCTACAAACACTAGTATTACATCTACCGCCACGTGACCTACAGACACTGGTATTACATCTACAGTCCCGTGACCTACAAACACTGGTATTATATATACAGTCTCGTGACCTACAAACACTAGTATTATATATACAGTCCCGTGACCTACAAACACTAGTATTACATGTACATCTACAGTCCGTGACCTACAAACACTAGTATTACATCTACAGTCCCGTGACCTACAAACACTAGTATTACATCTACAGTCCCGTGACCTACAAACACTTGTATTACATCTACAACCACGTGACCTACAAACACTAGTATTACATGTACATCTACAGTCACGTGACCTACAAACACTAGTATCACATCTTCAGTCTCGTGACCTACAAACACTAGTATTACATATACAGCCACGTGACCTACAAACACTTGTATTACATCTACAACCACGTGACCTACAAACACTAGTATCACATCTTCAGTCTCGTGACCTACAAACACTAGTATTACATATACAGCCACGTGACCTACAAACACTGGTATTTCATCTACAGTCCCGTGACCTACAAACACTTGTATTACATATACAGCCACGTGACCTACAAACACTAGTATTACATGTACATCTACAGTCCCGTGGCCTACAAACACTTGTATTACATCTAAAACCACGTGACCTACATCTACAGTCACGTGACCTACAAACACTAGTATTACATCTACACTCCCGTGACCTATAAACACTAGTATTACATCTACAGTCACGTGACCTACAAACACTTGTATTACATCTACAACCACGTGACCTACAAACACTAGTATCACCTATACATCTACAGTCACGTGACCTACAATCACTAGTATTACATATACAGCCACGTGACCTAGAAATCCACTATTTCCCCCCTATCAGTAACTAACGCATTATCAAAACAAAGCTGACTGTTCCGTGTCACAATTAATTGTTTTGTTATTGTTTTTACAGATAACAAAGCATTAAGTTATGTTTAGATATTCTAAGTGAAAAGTGGGAAATGATAACAAACAATTAACGGGGAACTAAGCTGAAGTTACATTTGTAGATTTGAAGATTCCAGATCATATGTCTCCTTTATACACAGTATCTTATCTAGGTAAATCAATGCACTCCAAGTCGACTGACAATCAACATGGTCGTGACGCCGGCATACTCGTTTTAGATTGATTTTTTTGTTTGTTCTTTTTTGTTTTGCTTTCTTTTCTTTTTCAACAAAACACCAGTCTTAGATTTAAAATACTTAATTACAACAACGAAAGTAAACTATTCCAGGAATGTCAAATACCGTACGTGCGAGAGTACAGGTATATCAATGTGAGGACTGACATTGACACGTGTCACTGTTTAGATCTGTATTATAGGGTGGTTGTTGATGTGTCACACTGACACGTGTTACATGTATAGATATGTATTACAGAGTGGTTGTTGATGTGTCACACTGACACGTGTTACAGGTATAGATCTGTATTACAGAGTGGTTGTTGATGTGTCACATCGACACGTGTTACAGGTATAGATCTGTATTACAGAGTGGTTGTTGATGTGTCACACTGACACGTGTTACAGGTATAGATATGTATTACAGAGTGGTTGTTGATGTGTCACATCGACACATGTTACAGGTATAGATCTGTATTACAGAGTGGTTGTTGATGTGTCACATCGACACGTGTTACAGGTATAGATCTGTATTACAGAGTGGTTGTTGATGTGTCACACTGACACGTGTTACAGGTATAGATATGTGTTTCAGAGTGGTCGTTGATGTGTCACATCGACACGTGTTACAGGTATAGATCTGTATTACAGAGTGGTTGTTGATGTGTCACACTGACACGTGTTACAGGTATAGATCTGTATTACAGAGTGGTTGTTGATGTGTCACACTGACACGTGTTACAGGTATAGATCTGTATTACAGAGTGGTTGTTGATGTGTCACACTGACACGTGTTACAGGTAGATCTGTATTACAGAGTGGTTGTTGATGTGTCTCACTGACACGTGTTACAGGTATAGATCTGTATTACAGAGTGGTTGTTGATGTGTCACACTGACACGTGTTACATGTATAGATCTGTATTACAGAGTGGTTGTTGATGTGTCACACTGACACGTGTTACATGTATAGATCTGTATTACAGAGTGGTTGTTGATGTGTCACACTGACACGTGTTACATGTATAGATCTGTATTACAGAGTGGTTGTTGATGTGTCACACTGACACGTGTTACAGGTATAGATCTGTATTACAGAGTGGTTGTTGATGTGTTACATCGACACGTGTCACAGGTGTAGATCTGTATTACAGAGTGGTTGTTGATGTGTCACACTGACACGTGTTACAGGTATAGATATGTGTTTCAGAGTGGTCGTTGATGTGTCACACAGACACGTGTCACAGGTATAGATCTATATTACAGAGTGGTTGTTGATGTGTCACATCGACACGAGTTACAGGTATAGATCTATATTACAGAGTGGTTGTTGATGTGTCACATCGACACGTGTTACAGGTATAGATCTGTATTACAGAGTGGTTGTTGATGTGTTACATTGACACGTGTCACAAGTATAGATCGGTGATACAAAACCTACAGGAATATAACCTTATATATATACATATTTATACTGTCACGTCAACGGACATTGGTAGGATTCAATATGCATATGTACACTGTTCAATCAAAGAAATATTTCCAAGACAAATGTTAAAATCTAATCAACTGGAAACACTAAGAGAATGCCGATTTGTCAAAGAAATCATCCATCATCAAAATCGAGGAATAAAGTGAAAACTACGAAAATTAACAACATGTACATGAAAACCATTTAAATTGTGACTCTTTTTTACTTACCAGCATCAATATGTTATATAGGATGATAAATTAGTTTTCATTTCTTTTTTCTGAAAACGAGTTTTAAAAAATCAAATGAACTGAAGACAAATGTGAGATACTTTTTAGCACATAAAACAGAAAAGTTAGATTTCTGAGTTTTGACAGGTTTTAAAGTTGATATGGGAAGATAAAATGAAATGGAGGCAGCCATTTTGATGTCACTTCATTATCCATATCACAATCGATTTCTGACTGACGGAGCCAATGACAAACTCTCTAGGGTATATAACACTAGTGGCATACACGCTAAAATAGTATATGGTGATTTCAGTGGATAGCAGACTGATTATGTGTTTAATATTCATATCGGCAACTTACATTGTACATTTCCAGTATTATCAATTAGTAATTAATCATTTCGCCAACATTCAACAAGTAAAACATAGATCAACGTCGACTTTTAACACCAAATGTTGTGGCGTGGAAGCAACGTTGTTACTACCTAGAAATGGAAAATCCAAAATAGGGATATTTACGTCGTCATGCATTTATACATTGTTGTAACTCCTTTCCTTTGCGTTGTAGGAGGGGGTGTAAATTACCTGGCTTTGTTAAATGATAATCATGTCATGAAAAGAATCGCTATATACTTTGTCTCATTGTAATATTGAAGGACTAGCCAAGATCACTGTTACCTGTTGTGGTATGTTATCCAATATGTCAAGTCTTCGTGTGAGAGCAAACACTCGTCACCAAGGCAAGTGTTATATTCAGTACATATGGATATGTCAATAGTCTGTTGGAAGATTGAAAGGAGAGATATTAATTTAGTCCCCATGGGTACATCAATCGTCTGTCGAAAGATTGAAAGGATAAGTGTGCATTCAGTTCCCATGGGCACGCCAATCGTCTGTCGGAATATTAACAAGAAGTGTGCATTCAGTCCCCTTGATAACATTGAAAGGTTATGCCATCAAATTAATATTTTCATCTGAATGGAAGTTTAACGATTTTCGCAATGTTGTCTTCGGTATGAATTTTTTGCTAATTTCATTTTTTTAAAATCGAAATACGTACAAATGAAAACGATATCAAACCAACACAACAAAATCACGTCAAAAGAACGCAGCTGATGGACACATAAAGTAATCGTGTCTTTAGGACACCACCCAACTAAAACAAAGTTATCTTACCGTGTCTGTGGAGACGAAATCTAGTACAACGGGAATGAAACTTCGTCAAATCAAATCCAAGATGAGCTAAAACCAACGAACACAGCTCTATATCAGTAACAGACACTGCACATCAGTACGTCTCCTTGGAACTAGACTGAAACAAAGTTTTTTTTTTCAAATCAACAAAGCATTCTTTCAGACAATTGAAATGCTGCGCGACTTAAGTATGAGACATAAACAGGAAGTGAAGAAGTCTGATTGATGGGCAGTGTCTATATCATGTTGTGTACTCGTCATTGTTTATAAACAAACATGTATTTTGTTTCATTTTTATCTTGATATACACTAAAATACTAAGAAAATGCTCAAATTTTATCGTGAATGTGAAGAGTCAAAAAAAAAAAAAAAAAAGAAAACGAAAAATATTATAACAATACATTTATTGTCACGAAAGATTTAGACATGTGGAGTATTGATTTAAAAGCGATCTTAATCAGAACTATGATATTTGGCTTGATATCAGGGTGTGTTTTTCATACTATATCATATAATCTCCCTTCAATCACAGCTCTCTTCCTGGCTGATCATTATCTCACGAATGCTTAACATGTAAATATTCTTAGAAATGTACGAAAGGCGATCCTTTATACACATCGTCACAAAATTCCTTTCATATTTTCGTGACAGTCCGTATTTACAATTTTACTGAATGAGAATGTCAAAATAATAAACAATATAAGCGGTGCTTTAATATCAATAATTTGTCAATGAAATCTCATTTATAAACTATTTTACAAAAATAAATAAATAAAAAAAATACAATTTTTAACTTTTTATCAAAAAAGTTTCTCCAAACATGTAGGCGTAAGAGATAAGTGATTTTTTTTATCAAATAGCAACTTCATTGTATTTTTTTTCACTTCAGATGTTCGAAAAACATTAAGAGAATTTCAGATAAAGAGATAAGAATTGTAGCATGAAACAATTACAACCTGCAATATTTCATTGCACATGACTCACGAAAAACAAGTTACCAGACAACACAAGTAATTTTCTATCAATATTTCTTCTGCGCTATCTTTAAAGGACATGATCAATTTACGGTGTTGTCAGGTAGCTTACATTATCATCGCGTCAAATTTATCGGTCGTTTGTAAATACGATAGGTCCAGAGCGTAGGAGATATATTTGTTAGATTGCTATCAACTATCTATAGATATAAAGTATATATATATATATCAACAGATTAAACAGAAAAAAATACAGGTAAATACACAACTTAGATATAAAACAAACATTTAAAAACGTTTGAGATAAATAATTTTTCAGTCCAAGCTGGAATAGGTTCCGTCCTGTGACAGATTACAGAATTACTGAAACTCTCGTATAACAACGCGTGCTACATTATGAATCACATGTCGAGAAGATTATGTATAAAACTAGTTAATACAGATTGATAAAAATTCTGATATGATTATATAACATATCATGCTAATCCGTTTTACATCACTGTTCTTAATCTATTCCCAATCTCACTGATGGGTTTTTAACTTAATGAGGAAGTTTGCCCAAACGTAACACTGTACGTTTTATTGGGGAAAAATTACAGCGCTGATGTATCAGTTGTACAAATGTAAATTATCTGATAAAATAATGACCTCAGATCAGCTACAATAAAATTATAACAATACAGCACAGTAATTTAAAGGTCCAACCAAAATATCGCTTTAACCAACAAACCCTATATCCTTCACCTAGTTGTACAAATGTAGTCCGACTATTTATATATAAAAACGGAGAAACCGAGAAGAAAACGGGAAATAAATACAGTTCCTAACAGAATTACTAGCTGTGTTTAACACTGTATCTATACCTAGTATTTATCCGTGCTCCTACAAAAATATCATAAATTAATCCGCTCCAGTCATCCATCTGTTAGGGACAAATCAAATCACGTGGAACTATTTTTAGTTTAGTTGATTATTGGTTTACGTCCTATTAACAGCCAAGGTCATTCATTTTTTTGGGTAGTGGAGGAAAGCCGGGATTCCCGGAGAAAAACCAGTACTTGACGACTGTCCCACGTTGGTATCGAACTCGTGACCCCTATACATGGAACTAGACAAACCAAACATACTATATATGATACTTATATATATATAACCGTGCTCCTACAATATATATATATATATATATCCTTTTATTACTGGAAGTCCGCCAACGTCTCTCAAATTACGGCGGTACTTTAAATAACATTGACAGCAAAATATATAGTATCGTTCATATACATATACTGTTCATATATAATTCATTTGGTCAGTCAGTCGATAACTATAAATACTTTAGTACAAGTATCTTCATGTAGCAAAGCCTATTAAAGATTGAAGAAAGTTTCATTGGTGCTGGAACTGCCTCGATAAAACGATAACACGATATAGACCGCTCGTTTCGTCAGAACATCCACGAGGGACGGGGATGGTGTAGTATGTCGCCAGCACTGAATCACAGGGCTCTTAAAGGAATGTGTTCTGTCAAGACGGACAGATCGTAACAAGTTTTCACAAAACGTAGGATTAATCTTTCCCTGACCAAACTGTCTGGGTGACTTAAATGTCGCATGAGTGTCACTCGGTGTCCCTGTTGGAAATTTATCTACTGCTGTTTTATCTATGGGGGAAATGTATACTGAACGCTGTTCTTGGTAGTTCGGGGGCTGGTTGGTAATGGTCCACGCTATTCTCTATCGCTGTACATATATGGGGTTTCAAGAACGTCAGGCCATGAGAACGTGATTCCAATAGAATTGCATTGATGGCACAACCTTACTGTACCAATAATGATAAAATGACTTTATCACACAGAACAACAACCAAAGGTCTAGGATATTGTCATCAATATATGTATCTTTATCAATATCTTTATCTATATCTTTATCAATATATTTATCTATATCTTTATCAATATCTTTATCAATATCTTTATATATTTATCAATATCTTTATCTATATCTTTATCTTTATCTTTATCAATATCTCTATTTATATCTATCTATATCTATATCAATATCTTTAGCAATATCTATATGTATACCTATATCTGTATTTATATCTTTATCAATATCTATCTGTATTTATAGCTATATCAATATCTTTATCTATATATATAGGGTGGTCGTGTGGCGCAGTGGTAACGCACTCGTCTTTCACCTAGCCGACCGGGGTTCGATTCGGACGTGAAAAGGTAAGGGGTCACCTGCCCGACCACGTGGGTTTTCCCCGGGTACTCCGGTTTCCTCCCACAATAAGACCCCTCGCGCGCGTACATCCGGGCCAACAAGAGTGATTAGTATAAGTTGACATAACTTGTTTCGCAATTGTTGTAAAATAAATAAAGTTTATATATATATATATATATATATCTATATATCTGTATGTATTTATATCTGTTTTTATATCTTTATCAATATATAGCTTTATCTATCTCTCTATATATATATCTGTATGTATTTATATCTGTTTTTATATCTTTATCAATATCTATATCTTTATCTATCTCTCTATATATATATCTGTATGTATTTATATCTGTTTTTATATCTTTATCAATATCTATATCTTTATTTATATCTATGTCTACATCAGTATTTATTTTCTACTGATAAGGAGATACTACTCTTTATTGATTAGAACAAGATATCATACTGACATGATTCGCACGAGACATTATACAAAACTCTATTTTTGTAGTATATATTGTATATTGACTTCAGCCTCTATATATCAGCACAGTGTACAGCTGGCTACACTATTAGAGGTGTATTTAATCCAACATGAACTGTTCTCAATACTTCATTCATTTAGACAGGGCAAATCTATTTATTATAATTTTGTATGTCATTTCATTGGATGCGATATCCGTCTGTCGATGCCATATGACGATGGACTATATAGAACGATGATTACACACCTCCACAATTCGGTCGCACATTCCGTAATGGTATTCACGCGCCATCACGTGCTGTTCTACAAGTGGTACCTCATACAGTTATGTACACATCCGTGATAAATTCTACTCTTAAACCATTTGTCTTTCCGACCGGATCGCCGAATTATAGAATAAAACATTTTGCGGAGGCTAATCGAAATTATCTAACACCATATGGTGCTGTGTGAACGACCTACATAAAACAGATTGTCCTTAGCACAAGACCAGTATGAGAAGTAGGGGTAGATGTACTATCAGTAGTTATTTCGCTTAATAGCTACACCATGTTTGTAGTATGTAAGTGAGTTTTACCCGGAAGCTGCAATTATCACCTTCACAAGACCCATTTCAAGCTTCCATCCAGCCTCGCAATAATACTTATAGTTCATATAGTGAAAATATAACTTGTTTCATAATTGTTGAAATGAAACAAATACGGTTTACAATTATTAGCACGTTTTACGGTAAAACAAGTCTGCTCCGTAAAGACGAGAAACGAACATGCATATTTTTAATAACAAAACGCTTCGGTTTTAATCAAGTACAGGTATTGAATGGTACCAGTTCTGATTGCCAAGTTCGTCAGTCTACAATAAACTTATATTGCTAATGAACACCATTCATTATGGTTTAATATTGACCCTTTATTGTATAAATATTCGATTACTTTCCTGAGCAACACCTGGTGTTGCTGATGAATGAACCGTCAAATATAAGTGTCGATCTTCGTCACCAGCTGTCGGCAGAGTCAAGAGGGCTGCGTCAAATTACCATACAAACAATGACGTCACTGAATCATTGATATAGAACTGTGGTTAAAAACCAGGTACCAACAATCGTAAAAATCGATCTGAAATTCTAACCTTTGTAAAAGTTCTCTTTAATAGAATCAAAATGTATTTTCGTTTTTATCGTATTTTGAAAGCCTATGTAAGCAATCGATTTTATGGTAAGGGAAAAAGAAAAAGTTCCTGCGGTAAAATAACAAAATACCGACATATCCCAGAGTTTAAATAGATATTCATATTCGGTGAAAGCAGTGACAAGTATCAACAAAAGAAATATTTACACATACAAGGAGAATAGGACCAGATGTTCCAAAGAGGCAAGCGTCTCATAATCAAGGTAAATCCAAAAGGCAAAGTCCATTACGTTCTCAAACGAAAACAAGGTAAAAGAAGAACAATATCATCAGGAATACTAACGATTTCCAAAACATGTCAACTTCTAATCACAAAAAATATAGAATATTTCAGAAAGAAGATAGTATGAAAGAAAGCTTGCTAATCAGTTTTTTGACAGAGAGTATATTCTCTGATAAAAACGCCCTGCATTGCGCATATAGTTCCCCGTCATTTCTGTGACGTCTGTTTCGTTATTGTGTTAACCTGAGGTATCTATAACGGACCTTACCTTACTCGCATATACAAATAAATAAATGACGACGGTAACATTGCTACGGCTGCTGTTATGTATATTTGTGGTATATATATATTTCGTAGTTCGGTGCCTGTTGCGTTCGCCGAAGAAGCACGAAACCTAACTCATAAATCGGAGACAAATGTGTTCGATCTCTCTAATACAAAAACCAGAAACGTCTAAGGCAGAAACCGCAATTATAAGGCAATTCGTCTGGGCCAATAAAGGTCGGTAATTATTTTTAATCCATGAAACACGAAATAATTAGAAAGATTGCATACGCGTTACGTCTGTCGAAGTAAGGTTGCAATATAAAATGTTGTATTATACACCAAATCCGTATAACGAAATGGAAAATACATCAGTTTACCATTATACACGTGCTACATAGATTTGGAAGTTGTGTAAACACGTGGTGTATCTAATTAGTTTCGATACGTTAGTTCAGCCTTTGTAAGATGGGGGATGATCAACACATCCTGTAAGCACACTTGGGTTGTTTGATATTTTCTGTCAGACTAGCTTCTATCTACAACAATATATCGTTAGAGGTGGCATGACGTTCTGGCACTGTAGAATGGCACGTACGAAAGCGCACCTGCCATTCCAATACATGAATCACGACATCATTACCATACTGTTGTGAAGACCTAATATACGGTATGGAAAACCTCGAGTGCCGATCATGCGCGTGAGATGGACTATTCAAATATTTCCGAACTTTCTACCTATATATTTATTATAAAGTACTGTGGATATAAACAAACTTTGGCCGTTCATAGATAACCTTCGACTACCATCGACACTTTTGTAAACATACAAGGATAAAAATTTCCACCAAATATCCGTCGGCGGTTTGTTGAGAGAATCTAAACTGATAGTAGGATTATTAATAATCAATGAATACCCAGATTCGTCTGCTTTTCTTGGCATGTTTTCAAAATACCTATTCAAAAGTTAACACTGGACATCCATCATTAGTTTCTAGAGATATTAGTATAAAGGTTTTATCACAAATAAAAATATGATCTAAAAGAATGTTTGAGATGACATTCCCCTGAGACAAAGTGATGATGAAATATCGGAATGTTCTACCGTAAGAGATAACCTACCTTCCTATTCTATAGCCTTTTCATGACATCTAGTCGAAACACCATATGCAATATGTATGATTCATTCACTGTATCCAAAATAACTTCAGCATATAAACTTTGATATTAATGAAAGTACAGCAATATTCTCTCTTGACATTTCAGACATTCCAAAAATCCGTTATCATATCAGAATATGAATCTTCACGATGCCAAACATGTTACCACGTGCGTTTTCGTCTCTGTCTTCCCGAGCGACGAACGATTTGTGAACGAGGTCATAGTGATCCATCCAGAATAATTGACACCAGCTTCCGTTTTGGACGAATATTGTTAGTCGTGCAAAGACATTCATTCACTTCAACCATCAGGAAAGTCTGTCTACCAACTCTGATGTCCGATAACTATAAACAGTTTCTCTTGGTTCGCTTGTATATCGGACAAATCTCCTGGAGTTTCGTCGACTAAAAACGAAACTTAAGTCAGTGCAAAGCCCCCTTTTAAACCACTAAACAGCAGAGTTTATCTAGTTATCGCGATAAAGTGATTTGCCATGTTTTCAAGCATGTCTGTGGGTTAATGGTACAGATAGCAAGGATCCGGATCTCGGCTACTGTAGCAGGTGATGGACGCTGTCAGATTCGAGGACAATTTATTGGTGTTTGAGGAAGACTCCCCAAAGGTTGCAAAGGTTGGGACTGACTGGAGGACAGTTCTGACGTCATTTATTATTGATCCAATAGTGTTTGGTCCGTCTGGAGGATAGGTTTAGGATGTTACAGGATGACTTCCCAAAGTTTTAGGTCTGACAGGAAAACAGGTCCGGCGTACTTTAGGATTACGCGTTCGTATACCAAAGGCTATGTCTGGTTTCAAGTAGGAATATTAAGAATAGGATTGTACACTTTCAATTTCAACAAATTTTATCGCTGAAAAAGGGCAAAGGGTAAGGCATCAGATATTGCCTACTAAAGCCTTCTCCCAGATAGGCGTGTACGCCTGTTAATGTATAGAGTTTTAAAATTAAAAAGATATATGGCACCTTTACACAGATACCGTCCTACATCTTAAATAAAACAACACCTTAGGCGATATTAACTAGCAGGTGTTTTACTGCTTCACAACATTTTGTTCTGTACACTACAGATCTTTCAGCAGCTCCTCTCGTCACTTTACACTGAAAAACAATCACTAACGTCTGTTTATACAAGCATCTTTGAAGTGTAAGTTAGATATAAAGATAAATTATGGATTTTTTTAACTGTAAAGAATTTGCTCCTGGAAGTCTTACAACTTTAGGCAGTATAAATATGTAGTTGGACGTGACCATGTCTGACGTCTAATTGTACACAGGGATATCTAACAATTGACACATTAGTACTCTGTTCTGGTGTCCCCCTGTTACATACTGTAATATTCCGCACAAAATGTTTTAAACAAGAGCCTAAGAAAAAGGATGTCAGAGTTCAGAATAGGACCCATAACAAGGAAAAAATTTAAAATCTTGTCGAGTTTGGAATTTATAGACATAAAGCACTAAGGACACAATAAGAGGTTAATTACAATTAGGAAAACAATAAAACACATTATTTGTGTGACTAGAAAGACTGATGTGGGGCAAAATTATGTGTCACGAAATACAGGGATATGAGAGAAAACATGGTCAATCTCATGAAATAAAAGTTAATATGTGGCGAGGATAAAGGGAGGCAACTTTGGCGAGTCCGTTTTCAATAAATACTCTACTGCAACATTTATTGAGAATTATCCAAACAATTGTTTTAAAATTTTTACAGGTTTTTCTGATTTTGTGAAATAATAACTTGTTGAACAATAAACAAAATACCATATTTTAACATTAATTCTTGTACGAGATACCTTTAAAAAATTCTGGAAACATTTCCGGTTAAAATACAGCTGTTTTCGGTCACTAGTGAGTACTACGTATGACAGGAGTGTTCAGACAACATCAACTACAGGGTAAATAATAAAAAACATCAAAATATGAACATGATTACACAACGCTATATAATGTTTTAATCATAATAGTCTGTACTAATACACAACGATACAAAACTGTGCAGTAATTTGAATCTAGACGTAAACATAATTTATCAAAATGCTCAAGTATTCTAAAGGAAATTGAAAATAGAATGTTTATATACTAATGACTAATAACTCACTAATGCTACTGGGTGAAATGGTGATTAAATTTCACCTGCTCCTTAACTCTTGTTAATGATGTACGCGCGCTATGTTTACTGGTATCACTTGGGGATTACAGATAACTTACTAACCAGCAGGGAGGCGTGTCTACTGCACTGTATCCATCATAATATGAGTGCAGTCATATCAAAATAATACACACACAGTTAATGAGCGAAAGAAAATATTCAAAAAATGTATTTGGTATTACTTAAATACTTTCTTCATATTATCATGTAGGATTCCATATGGTGAAACGGTACCCTTCTTTCAAATTCAAATGAAAGACACAATATTTTGAAAAATTCTAATAAAATTCATGACATAGTACACAAGATAACGCCCAATGCTTAGGATCGTAGCATTTTCACACGCGGACGTCTAGAGGCTTAATTAATTATCTACAGGTGAAAGAAGTTTCCTTCTAATATACAAAACACACTATCAGCTCCATGCGTATAAAACTTGCCGCCTGTTAATTTTTCTCGAAATTGAATGGATTTCAATAATGTTTTGATAACGTCAAAATAAAGAATGAATTTATCATAGTCTCTTTAACTTCTCAATGTTAAAACTATTGTATGGTTTAGTTAAGTTTTATTATTTAGTTCTTAGCTATTTTATGATTTAGTTCAGCTCCGCAATTTAGTTAAGTTTTATTGTTAAGGTTACTTACTCAGATTTATCAAGATTTTCTAGGCGAGTGGCGTCGACGGAGCTGAAGACGCTTACTCTTCTGGAACACCTTGTCCTATTCTTTTGGTTTAATTTTTTTGCCCCATTTTTATTGAATTTGAGTTTGGGTTAGGATACATGTCGGTATTTCTCCTTGTTTTGATATACAATCCTATATAAAATTCGCTTAAATAGGAAATTAAAAAAATTGAGCTGTAAAAAGTCATTTGACTAATTTCAGACAATAAATTGTTTTGATTTTTTTACCAAGCGCATGGTTTTATCAGAAACTTCTATCCATGAAAGTTTGACTCTTTAGTTGAAAACATTGTCTTTTTTTCTGTCTTTAAACTCGTCGTTAAAATTGTGCGAAAGACACACAAGTGAATAACACATTTCAAAATAAATTTAGAATTAGATACAATACGATTAAGCTGCATCATACAGCTATTTCGTCCTTCAAAGACTCGAGAGTGAAGATAAATTTCGGCAGCAAAGATACTGTGAAATTAACATTGGAGTAATTTGAAGTTATTCCTGGGCATCCTGAAGACACTCGTTACAAACAACACTGATAAAAATCATTGTAAAATAGTAGACTGTTAGTAAAGTACAACCCGTCCATTTAGATGTAACATGACCTGTAATAGAGATTCTATCAGTATTTCAGTATACGTAGTATCAGACACATCAATTCCTCATGATTAAATATCAATATCGTCTTCTCCCAACGGTTCTTTGAGAAAGTAAGTATCATTGAAAAAAGCACAGCGTGACAAAAATGTCAACTCCAGTAACAGAAATGCCCTGAAACACTTAATACATCAGAACCACTCGAGGTAGTGCGAAGTCTTTAAACTGTTTTGCAAATGACACAAGTGAAATGTACCTTTGAATATAAATTTAGAGTTTATAGTAGAGCCAATCATTGAATAAAACTGCACCATATAGCTGTTTCGCCTATCTAGGGCTCATCAGTGATTATAAGAGCATACATTTTGAAGCCTAGAAGGGAAAAGAGAAAAATCCAGAGTAAGTGAAAGAAATATCATTATCTATGTGAGAGATGCACTTCTGGTTCCATAATGCAGTTAATTATGTAATTTCAAAATGTCTTGATAATTATTAGAAGAACGTCAAGTACAAGTTTATATTCTAAACCGTGCCTCTATCCGAATAAATTAACATGGGGCACGCAGGTTACGGCAAAACCCGGGAAATAAAATTTCAGCAGCAGTGCCTGCCACCTGCTTCTAGTATCTTAAGTATCTTAAAGATTGTACAAAAGACACACAAGTTACCAACAGCCTTTTAAATATTTCCTAAAACCTTAAATTGAGTAAATAAGAATGCTTCTAAAAGTGATATAAGCAAAACATTCATATTTTATAATTTAATATAAAAGAAAATACCATCAGTAATTCATAGTTTTGTTTGTGTGATAATAGTAGTGCAATTTGCGTTTAGCGTGTGGAATCCAGACCTTATCAACAAAATATCAAATGCATCGCTATGAAGTATTTCTTTGATAGAGAGAAGAGTTCGTTAGTGGAATTATCCCGTTAGATGTATGTTGCATAAGTGAAAGCTAATCGAATGCTCTTGGTTATCAGGGAGAAAGAGACATGGTATAGACCGAACAGGTAAACAATCAAGGGTTATTAATCAAAGGAAGGTAGATTCACTTATGTCCAATACCCAGGAGTAATTGTGTTACATTGAAGCTGTAGAGATCCGAAAACAGAAGTAAACATAGACTTTAACACATATGTCCGTTACTGGAGTAACTAATTAGACAAGCACTCAATGATCTCCTCCTCGTCACTCAACCGTGTCGAGACCTAAGAGTTCAGTGTATCATCCTCACCACATATGATGTCATGATTTCTTGTTACAGTGCTAAACGAACCGGCTATTTCTATGTGATGCTATATGAAGATAATTTAGTAGGTTCTAGTTGATAACACGAAAGTTTAAACAGTAAATATTGATATATCATATACCAAACTGTACGCAGTCCCCTTTACCGACAAAATCCGCCTATCCTTAAATGGTCATACACTAATTAAGAACCTCATCTAAAATTGCATTGATGTTTATTTTAATAAAAAAATGAAAGGAAAAAGCAAGTTCTATCAAATGTCTTTTTCTCAAAATTCTACACCGCAAACTCTTTTGAGTGCGATAAAGATGTTAGTGAATCATTGTTTACATCAAACGTGATAATGATATCATGTCTGGGAACAAAAGTAAATCGCGAACCACTGCCATATCACTTATGTTTAAGAATATCACACATGAGACAACATTTTCATACCTAAACACTGACCACGTATAGTCTTGTACGGCATTTACTGTCACATCACTACCTCCGTGAATGTGACCATTTTGATATCTAAACAGTGACCACGTATAGTCTCGTACGACATTTACTGTCACATCACTACCTCCGTGAATGTGACTTTTTTTTATTCAACAAAGTCTTCAATACTTTACTCCGCCATACTTACAACAAGTGTTTTTATTGTTATGTAACCGGCGACATTCGATGCTGCTGTAATTATCTCGACATCTCGATTTTCTCATAACCGGCAGATCACTATTATGTCTTTCTATTATATTTTAGCCAATTTTCATATCACGAAATCAGGAAACAAAGGCTATTTCCGTATCACCACGAATCATATGACAGCTGAAGAGTAAACAACAACAAAGGTTTTGAGAGATGAATGTTCATCAGGTTATGACGCTTTATACGTGACATAACAATTGTAATGGAAATCTTCTATTTCTTTCAGCTATGCATTTAAGGATGTTTGGCCTATTACATGTTTATCTTGGCTTTTTTCACTACCGCATCTCTCATTTAGAGGACTTTAAACTGATTGTAGTTTGCTTTGATTTATATGGCGATATCGTTGATAAAGCAGCTAGTTATATTCTTGGAAATTTTCAATAGTCTCTGCGTAATATATATATGTGTGTGTTATTTAAGGTAGTTTCATTCTTTTAAATAAACGAAGTGTATAAGGAGCTCTTAAAGATTCTTCCATATCACTTTCCCCATGTATACACAAGAAGTACTGAAATCGGTAAAAGCATGATTATTCATTGTGTCGTCGGTCTCTTTAGTAGATTAGGTAAACGAACCCAATTCATAAAAAAAAATCGTAAGTTTTAAACGACGAATAATTTCATCAAAAATGTCAATAACGTGAATAATAACAATGGTGTCTATTTTTAAACAAGGAAGGAAATGTCAATTAGACGTACGTGTATCATGCTGAGTAACAATGTTAATTGTAAGCAAAAAAGTACTGCTACTTTAACAAATTGAATATAATAGTCTGAAAAAGAGATTCCGAGACATCAAAGGCAATCTTACTGAAGGTAAACTCTCTCTGTAAATGCAATTTTATTTATGTTTTATAAAAAAGAAATACATTCAATTACTGTAGAGTAACTACAAACACTAATTCTAGAAGTAACAATAATAATTGTCGTAATTAACTGTGCATTAACAACTAGAAGTCCGCAATATATTAACCAAATTCTGATAAGACAGAAGAAGCTCGCGATCATATGGAGGGTTTGACACGAACACTCTTGAAAAAAGTACAAGGAGAATAAAGGTAGCGTAATGGTGCTTTGTGCTTGATGTAATGACACTATCATGGTAAATCTTAATAACTTCATGCTTTTTAAAAAGAGGATCCGGTTTTGAAACGATGGAACAAACATGTATACTAGAGGTTATAGTATTGACAAATCAATATATGAGGACGCTGTCGTAGAACATCAAAGAAAGCCAGGAACACATGGGCCTGTATTCATGAAACCGTTCTCATGCTCAAGCATGAATTTTGTGCTCAAGCCTTCTATCTTGTTTAAGTTCAAACTAAATAAATAAGGCTGATTTTGCCAAAGATTTAATTCAAGTCAAAGTTATAATCAATGTTTTTATTTGACATTTGTATTATTTTATATGATAGGAGAATTATAAAAAATTTTGCTTGAGCACAAAATCTGTACTTGAGCATGAGAATTGTTACATGAATACGGGCCCTGAACTTACTTTCTTTGTACTTTTTCAGGAGTCTCCGTGTTAATATATTTTTTTTTGTACATGTTTTGTCCTAGTTTTATTGACTTTGAGTTTGGATTATGATTATGTAGACATGTTGGTATTTTCTTTTTTGTTTTTTGTTTTTTTTTTTGTGAATGTATGTACTAATAGAGATACGAGTAATTATTTTCACTTAAGAAACATTTAAATATACATTACTCTGCAGAGCAATGCATTTTTCATTATTAGTTTTTTTTTCTCTCGACTATTGCGGTTTTAGGTGCGGGAAGAGGACAATATCACCACTATATTTTGTAACACTAACGGCTCCACCGATCATTAAATATGTCTGGTCATGGATTGTAAGGCTTTGTCTGGTCACAAATATAGAGTATGTTATAAAATTGATTATAGAGGATAAATGCATTCTATTCCAAACTTTAACTCTTCTCGTGACACTGGTAACAGTTACTTCCACCAGTGTTATCCTACTAAACCCGAAGTTCTATCTATCATGTAGTAAATGGAAACACAAGTTATTAAGTTCCAACGTTATCTTTAATTGAGAAGATACGTTCTTTTCTCATGGGGGTAAGATCCCACAGTCAATGTTTAGGAAGGGGTAGAGATGTTCTTTAATCTGATATGTTCATTTCCCTTGTTAGTTAAAAGCTGAGAGTCGTTTGTTGATATTCTTCTGTGCTGGTTCGCTTTACATTATAGACAAAATGGTCAACATTTAAATCTATCTGGAATATTTAGTGATAAAATCCCCTTACCGCTCGCGACGTCACAAACACTTTTTATTCAGTCTTGCCAAAAAACTAATATTGAATAAAGTATTTGCACTCCGGCATTACTATATCACTTGCGAGTCCAAGGTGAACAATGGTTAGGTTTCATTTTCTAGTTTATAAAAAAACTGTCTTTGCTAAAATTTTAATGTAAAGGAGCTATTCACACACTTGTGCCTTTTTCACATTCATTCCATGATAGAATATCATTGCCTCACATTCTTGGCTGTTTCATCGACATGCATCATACCACTTTGAAGAAATAAGTCTACCATAACACATATTTCACCACAAATTTTCTTTCAGTGTATTAGTATGAGTTAATGAAACCGATTTTTTATGTTTTAGAACGCTGAAATGTATACATGTGACAATTATCTAGTAAATATTTTTAATTTAGCTATCATCAACCGTTGCGGTTTTAAAAATGAATAAATACACGTATACACAACGATAAATGTTTGTACACGTACAACTAACACCTAAAACAGAAAGGTCTGTATCCTGTTTAAATACTGTAATGTTAATATGTATAATTCGTCTAGTTATTCGAACTGTATTCCAGTTTGCCTGACATATCTCTCCAATCAAAGACACGGAATTGTTTACACAACCGTATAAAAGTATTAGCCGCTTACGTTGTACCTTCTGTCTGTGTCGTTACAATAACAGACGTACTTACGTAATTCTATACATCGATGCTGTTAGTGACAATGGACTTGATGATACAATCAGGACACGGTAATTTTATATAATAAATAAATGTTAATTTGAATTATTGATGCCACACTTACCTATTTTGTCACTTCCGGCCAGTCATTGTGTCCTATACAATATCGTTCATTACACACTCACAGCTCAGATGGAAATCAATTACAGTCACGTGACCTGACGGGAGGTTGACTCTACAGCATGTGTACATACAATTGTGCGATATACGCCTTACTATAAAATACACCTGATAAATTATTCATTTAATTCGTGTAAAATGCTTTATCATTTACATTTAATTATGTTTGCCATCATACACAACTACTTGAAATGACAGTAGTGAATCTCAGGGGAACAAAAGTGTATTTACTGAAAAATGATAACGTATAATGAAAGTGAAGAGGTCACTACAAGGAGACACAATATACGTAAACCCACTTTAACAAAATCAATAGTAACTCTGTTTTTATCAGCGTATCACGTGACATGACATGGTATGGATTTGATGAGGTAAAACCTCTTTAAGTATTACAAACGAAAATAGGAAGAAATGCTGTCATAACAGAGGCAAATTCGGAACTAAAAGACAATACGAAACAATCAGCAGGGATCGAGAGTCACTAAAATAGAGACAAATAGATTTACATGGGATTCTTAAAAATAATAACAAACAAACAAACAAAAAAAAAACAAAAAACAAAAATGACCGATGGCACATTAAACAGGAAAGAAGCAGAAAGTTAGAAAAAAAACAAAATAAAGGAAAACGGCAGGAACTCAGGACATACCAAAAAGAGAGAAAAAAGTATTACTTCAGGTTATTTAGAAATCATAAATAACAACAATTGGTGTACAAAATGTAAAAAGAGGGGCGGGGGTCACATAAAGACCCTCGAAGAAACAAGTTATGTGTTTATAGGTCTTAAACCAAATACCAGTCTTTAAGATTTTCTATGTCAGTTCATATAATTCATATTCCTTTCTTTATTTTCAGCAAAACACAGCATAATATCTCATAATGACGTCACATCGATTTGACGGCGATGAATCATGAATTTAATTCTCTTGCATGGGATATATATAGGGAATATTATCAAAATGGGAACAGAATTTACAACACAGATTTGGTAAGGAGGTATCAGTTATAATCTGTATTAGTAATTAGTTTCAGAAAAGTTGGAATTGTTTTATTACTGTTTCAACTCATCTCCTTTAATTTCATTGTCAGCGGTAAAGCTATGATACAATTCATGTGATGTTATAGCGATTGGAATATGGACGTTGAATCCTAAATTGACCAACTAAGCAAAGAATTAGAGAACGGTGAGCATAAATCCGGAATTAGGTAGCAGGTAAAAACTATTATGTAGCAGACATAATTTATAAACAAATCTACGGTGGCCAGACAGTTATGGCAATGTGGTTTGTAACAAGTACATGTTTAATTAATGCATGCAATAACATTTGAATTAAAACAGTCTTCCTTACCTTGACTTGAGTAAACAACTAATTAAATGTAATTGTCCTCCGTGGCTATCATCGAGTCCTTCAATCGCAAAACTGCATCCACTCAAAAACAGGACATTGTTTATCATTACGTCTGGTAGTCAGTTACCAATGTCCTGGTTTGTACGTCTAGGTGTTTATAACATATGATAAGAATTGTCATTGATCGTATACCTCCGTATCAACAAGAGTGGATGTTTATCAAGATAGATAAATATCCACATGTTACGACAGACCTTATCGAACTAAAGTATTTATTCAATCATTTTCCATTTTGTTAAAACAGCCTTCAATAAATTTTAATATATAAGTTTGATACTGGATGTATATCATTGCTACCAAGAAAGGGAAACACACGTGGGACAATGCATAGATGTGTCGTAGCTTAATAACACAACGCGGGTATACCACAACGGTAACATCGTGTAAACCAAAGTTTTAAAACACGAAAAAACACCAACAAAATACAACGACAGCTTCAAAACATCAAAAACACTAGGACAACAGGTATGTCATAGCAACATAAAAACAAAAAAAATATTACAGCTTAAGAACACTTGGTATAAACAAACATTGACATTAAAAGGAGAAAGAATTGACTTGAATTTTTCACTTTTTTTCACATTTTTACAAAGTCTTATCATTGAAAACAACTTCAACAAGCATCAAATCCACCCAGCGGAAAATAAAAGCCGTGTTTTTTTCGGGAACATTTACTTCCAGTTGTTAATGTCAATAGAAGAAAAGGAAGAATCTACTGGTTGTGTTATAAGAACTTTTATTCCAATGTGTACTGTGTTAGGGAAACGGTTGACATGTTCATGCAATTTATTAAGCTACCATAGGTAACATGATGCATTTGGTGTCATTAGAGATGTTCTATTTTTGAAATACGTTTCAGAGGTGACTCAGTCGACGCAAGTACATGTGTTGTACAACATTATTTATACAATGAATATTTGTATATAAACATATTTCGTATAGGGAGTGTTACGTTACACAATAGTATTTGTATCTCATTTAGCTCTCTTTGTAAGCGTATTGGCAGTAGGTGAAGGCCATACTAATATATGTATTAGCTGAGAGAAATATTCATCATTCATACTGATTTGTTGTACAATAAAGCAATGTCATACGCATGATTTGTATTCAAAGACATCTACATCCAATATATATAAATGCATATTGTTCAGAGTGTATATATTTTTACGGAAATTAAGTTGGAATTGAAGGACATTTGTTCCGCAAAGGATGAGATTTTATTTCCAACAATGAACCAAACTTCCGATTTGTTGATGAAGATAGGATTGAGGCCACACAGTTTACAGAGACAAAGCCATGATCAGATTGGGCGAGAGAAGTAAACCTGTACGGACACAACCGCTATAAACATATAATTTATATCTAGTCACCCGAATTAACTAATTGTTAAAAACTATGTGAGGTATACTATCTGATTTATTGAATAATCTATTTCTAAAATATTGTAAATTAAAAAAAAAATCTGACATCGCAATAAATTCATCAATTTACACAAAACCCAAACAATATCTTAAACAGAGTAGCACTTAACCATAGACTTTATATTTAAACAGTGAAAATGGAGATTTCATGCTCCACGTGTGTAAGTAAGATAATTCAAGGTCATCAATATGAAAGGAAGTTTCGTTGATTCTTGGTAAAGATATATAACAGTATTGTTCATTTGGGTATATCATACAGTTGTTTTCTATCATCATAAAACGTCAATATTTGAGACAAGTATGTTGCGATGTTGTAATCTATCACCGGACATCTATATGTAAAAATGTTTAAAGTTTTGAAACAGAGGAAACAACTGCTACAACAACCCTAGTACTACGAAAATACAGCATTATTGACTTCTGTCACAGAAATAGGAGTTAAATCGTTCTCGTCACAACTTGACTGCTCAAATCAAAGTCAACAAAATAAGCATAGTAAGGGAGACAACTGGTCCACTAGAACAAAACTAAAATCTGCTTTAAATAACTTAAGTTAAGAAACTATTAAAGCTACATGTAACATGTCGTAAATAACACGGATATTGGCTGGGTGTACTTAAACTATACTGATGCGTTAGATCGATAGTGCTGTCGTAGTGTAAATAGCTGACAACTGTTAGAAATTCAAGTGTTCCTGTCTTACTGATTTGCCTCTCGGGAGATCAGCGCCCAGACTCCAATCATATGGCTCCTGTAGCAGACAAGGGACATTCCACGCATGAAGCCTATAGATTTCAGATTGTATTTGATAATTTTAGCAGTTTTAGTACATAATAATGTGTATAAACAATATTATATGGGTATTACAGTTATCGTAAGGATAATATTACATACAACAGACTGTTTATTAATAACCAGCCTCTGGTTAAGCGGATGGACATTTTTTCTTCGTGAGCAGTTTCATTGTTTCTCATTACGAGCCACAATGTCAGACTTTTATGTTCCCTCTCTACCGTGACGTACCCTGTCCGTTCACAGCCACAATGTCAGACTTTCATTTTCCCTCTCTACCGTGACGTACCCTGTCCGTTCACTGCCACAATGTCAGACTTTTATTTTCCCTCTCTACCGTTACGTACCCTGTCCGTTCACAGCCACAATGTCAGACTTTCATGTTCCCTCTCTACCGTGACGTACTCTGTCCGTTCACTGCCACCATGTCAGACTTTCGTTTTCCCTCCCCACTATGACGTACCTGTGCCATTTACAATCAGAATGTCGGACTGTCATTGTCCCATCATAGAGTGATGTACACTGACCATTCACTGACAGGAAGTCTGGCTTTTATTGTCTCTCCTGCAGTGATGTACCCTGACTGTTCACTTCGAGAATGCCAGACTTTCGTTTTCCCTCCCCACTATGACGTACCTGTGCCATTTACAATCAGAATGTCAGACTGTCATTGTCCCACCATAGAGTGATGTACACTGACCTTTCACTGACAGAATGTCTGGCTTTCATTGTCTCTCCCTACAGTGACGTACCCTGGTCGTTCACTGCTAGAATGTCACGCTGTCAATGTCTCTCCCTAAAGAGATGTACCCTGACCTTTCACTGACAGAATGTCTGGCTTTCATTGTCTCTCCCTAAAGAGACGTACCCTGGTCGTTCACTGACAGAATGTCACGCTGTCAATGTCTCTCCCTAAAGAGATGTACCATGATCGTTCACTGACAGAATGTCACGCTGTCAATGTCTCTCCCTAAAGAGATGTACCATGATCGTTCACTGACAGAATGTCAGACTGTCATTGTCTCTCCCTAAAGAGACGTACCATGATCGTTCACTGACAGAATGTCACGCTGTCAATGTCTCTCCCTAAAGAGATGTACCATGATCGTTCACTGACAGAATGTCACGCTGTCATTGTCTCTCCCTAAAGAGATGTACCATGATCGTTCACTGACAGAATGTCACGCTGTCATTGTCTCTCCCTAAAGAGATGTACCATGATCGTTCACTGACAGAATGTCACGCTGCCATTGTCTCTCCTAAAAGAGACGTACCCTAATTGTTCACTGACAGAATGTCAGACTGTCATTGTCTCTCCCTAAAGAGATGTACCCTGGTCGTTCACTGCTAGAATGCCAGGCTGTCATTGTCTCTCCCTACAGTGAGGTACACTGACCATTCACTGCCAGAATGTCAGGCTGTCATGGTCTCCCCTTAAAGAGATGTACCCTAATCGTTTACTGCCAGGACGTTGTCACCTTCAGTTCGATATTCAGCTAGGGATTAGGATGAGGAATATCCGGCTATTTACAAATCATTGTTTTCTGAAATAAAGTCAACACACAAGCGGTAGAGAATCTATATTGAAGCCTCCCAGGAATACAGTGTGTATGTCATTCAGGGTTGGGATGGTCTCGGCAAATCAATTTATACCTTACGATGTTTTACTCTGAATGAATGTATTACTGTCATCAATCGTCGTTACAATTTGAACATTGCTATTAAAAATGACCGCTGACAGGATGGGTGGTGCTTTGTTTCCATTCCCAATCAATTGTATATTACAGAATACAGTGAGAGTAAAACGATGCGTAAAGATTGCACTAGGTTATTATCAAAATAGTGCCCAAACTATTACCAGATAACACGATGTCAACTCGCCACAGCTGACCGTAAAACGACCCATCAACAAGATCCTTATCTTTTGCAATGAATAATTATTTACGGGATCAAGGCAACACGACTTCTGTCAAGATTTTCTCAAGCATTGAGTAGCAACTAAAGTTACTTAAATTATCGACAAGGATTGAATTCATAGACGTTTTTATACATACAAAGTTCAATATTTTGAGTTGAGAATCAATAATTTCTTAAGTCGTCTACTTCCTGGCTCTACAAACCCGTAGACGGCTAGCAATGTCAGCGAAAAAAGGCCAATTTATAAAATATTGTTTAAAGTGTAATTTGAAAATTTAATAAGGTTTACCTGCATACAGGGTTCTTAACCTCGATTCTTATTTTGATAGCATGACATTATTTTGGCTTGTCCTAGATTTGCGTTGTATATTGCGACAATGACATTGGCTGAATGGATTTCACTTATTGTAGAGTTAGTATCGGTGACAACTTGACGCTCTTAACAGCCTATAGATCCATCAACAACTGGCACTTGGTCAATATGTCCCGGTTCATAATTAAGTATTCATGGCAAACTCGATAAGCAGGACAAGGAGATACTCTATGAAATAACCGAAAAGGAAAAATACATTAAATCATCGTTAACACTGATACTCCAACTGTAGTTATAGATAGTGGTAGTTATTACTGACGTATACATAGGTTTATTCGCTAGGTACTTGATGTGACGGCGGAATTGTAACAGCGTTTCTCCAAACATCAAATATCCGATACATAACCATGTATGGAAACGCATATCTGTCACCATTATATGTATTATATATATATATATATATATATGTGTGTGAGAGAGAGGGGGGAGGGAGAGAGCGAGAAGGGGAGAGAGAGAGAGAGAGAGTAGGGAGGGAGGAGAGAGAGAGAGTGAGAGAGAGAGAGAGAGAGAGAGAGAGAGAGAGAGAGAGAGAGAGAGAGAGAGAGAGAGAGAGAGAGAGAGAGAGAGAGAGAGAGAGAGAGAGAGAGAGAGAGAGAGAGAGAGAGAGGAGAGAGAGAGAGAGAGAGAGGGGGGGGGGGAGATAGAGAGAGAGAGGGGGGGAGAGAGGGGGGGAGAGAGAGAGAGAGAGAGAGAGAGAGAGAGAGAGAGAGAGAGAGAGAGAGAGAGAGAGGGAGAGAGAGAGAGAGAGAGAGAGAATATGTGGTCAGTGTCTTAAAATATCAGCTGTATTTTGGCAAGGGTGGAGAAAGTCAACGGTGGAGAACCTTTTTGTCTATCTATCCAAAGACAAAATACGGCTGATATTTTGAGACACTGACCATGTAATCTATTTATCCTGAAACATTGAATGAAAATCAGACCACCAAAACTTCAGCAGTTTTGTTGTTCAGTCTTTGTTTACCTGACGTTGACGTTACGCTGAATTTTGCCTGATGACGTACGCCAAAATTGTTGCTCCGCGTAGAAATGTAGTTCCAAACTTCAACGGATATGACAGATATTTTCCTCAATTTTTGTAGATAAACTTATTAATTGCAACATATGATATCACTTCTTTCAACAGTTATTTATAGTGTTAAGCGTAATTTTAGAATTAATTCAAAACGTAGTTCTGTCGAATTATCGCACGTGCTAAAATACAGCTGTTTTCCTTGACTGCCGAATCCAGCAAAAATATATCTGGCAGGTGTATTCCGACAATTCCAGTATTTTATTACTCAGTACAAGTGTGGATATTCATATATATAACAGTATATAACAAAACTTGTGAAAACTTTCACAGGGGTTTTGACTTGACTTCTTTAAAAAGACAATAACTTAATCTTTATGTGTGTAGCTGTTGTTCTTAGTATTGTTTAATGTGAGCTTACTGAGTTCAGATACTGTCCATATAATACAACATGCAAGATACGGTGGTGTACGTAAGTATCATTAAGAGTACATGAACTTTAAACTGTATATCAGGAATTATTTTTTCTATATGGGCGCTTGTAAAGGTTCATAAATCTAGGTTTCGATGTAATCAACCAATCATACAATGTTCTCGGGTAATTACTACCAATTTAAACAACAAGTACAGTAATGATTGGATCGTTACAAGACGATATAAAACAAGATGATGAGGTTGTGTATGATAACTACACTTCAATTATGATATAATTTAAGAGTGACAAAATATGCCACAACACATGATAACCCCATTGCTGTGTAATTGTCAGTTTTACCACAACACAATACGCCCCATTGTCAGGGCACATTAACACCCTCTACCACAACACATGTAACCCCATTGTCAGGGCACATATCCTCTACCACAACACATCAGTACGCCCCATTGTCAGGGCACATCTAATAACTACCACAACACATCAGTACACCCCATTGTCAGGGCAATCTAACACCTCTACCACCACACATCAGTACGCCTCATTGTCAGGGCACATCTAACACCTACTACCACAACACATCAGTACACCCCATTGTCAGGGCACATCTAACATCCTCTACCACAACACATCAGTACACCCCATTGTCAGGGCACATCTAACACCCTCTACCACAACACATCAGTACGCCCCATTGTCAGGGCACATCTAACACCCTCTACCACAACACATCAGTACGCCCCATTGTCAGGGCACATCTAACATCCTCTACCACAACACATCAGTACGCCCAATTGTCAGGGCACATCTAACACCTACTACCACAACACCTCTGTACGCCCCATTGTCAGGGCACATCTAACACCCTCTACCACAACACATTAGTACACCCCATTGTCAGGGCACATCTGATATCCTCTACCACAACACATCAGTACACCCCATTGTCAGGGCACATCTAACATCCTCTACCACAACACATCAGTACGCCCCATTGTCAGGGCACATCTAACACCCTCTACCACAACACATTAGTACACCCCATTGTCAGGGCACATCTGATATCCTCTACCACAACACATCAGTACGCCCCATTGTCAGGGCTCATCTATCTCCCACTACCACAACACATCAGTACACCCCATTGTCAGGGCACATCTAACACCTACTACCACCACACATCAGTACGCCTCATTGTCAGGGCACATCTAACACCTACTACCACAACACATTAGTACACCCCATTGTCAGGGCACATCTAACACCTACTACCACAACACATCAGTACACCCCATTGTCAGGGCACATCTAACATCCTCTACCACAACACATCAGTACGCCCCATTGTCAGGGCACATCTAACACCTACTACACAACACCTCTGTACACCCCATTGTCAGGGCACATCTAACACCCTCTACCACAACACATCAGTACGCCCCATTGTCAGGGCACATCTACCACAACACACACCCTCTACCACAACACATCAGTACGCCCCATTGTCAGGGCACCTCTAACATCCTCTACCACAACACCTCAGTACGCCTCATTGTCAGGGCACATCTAACACCCTCTACCACAACACATCAGTACGCCCCATTGTCTGGACACATCTATTACCTACTACCACAACACCTCTGTACACCCCATTGTCAGGGCACATCTAACACCTACTACCACAACACATCAGTACACCCCATTGTCAGGGCACATCTAACATCCTCTACCACAACACATCAGTACGCCCCATTGTCAGGGCACATCTAACACCCTCTATCACAACACATCAGTACGCCCCATTGTCAGGGCACATCTAACACCTACTACCACAACACATCAGTACACCCCATTGTCAGGGCACATCTAACATCCTCTACCACAACACATCAGTACGCCCCATTGTCAGGGCACATCTAACATCCTCTACCACAACACATCAGTACGCCCCATTGTCAGGGCACATCTAACACCCTCTACCACAACACATCAGTACGCCCCATTGTCAGGGCACATCTAACACCTACTACCACAACACCTCTGTACACCCCATTGTCAGGGCACATCTAACACCTACTACCACAACACATCAGTACACCCCATTGTCAGGGCACATCTAACATCCTCTACCACAACACATCAGTACACTCCATTGTCAGGGCACATCTAACACCCTCTATCACAACACATCAGTACGCCCCATTGTCAGGGCACCTCTAACATCCTCTACCACAACACCTCAGTACGCCTCATTGTCAGGGCACATCTAACACCCTCTACCACAACACATCAGTACGCCCCATTGTCAGGGCACATCTAACATCCTCTACCACAACACATCAGTACGCCCCATTGTCAGGGCACATCTAACACCCTCTATCACAACACATCAGTACGCCCCATTGTCAGGGCACATCTAACACCCTCTACCACAACACATCAGTACGCCCCATTGTCAGGGCACATCTAACACCCTATACCACAACACATTAGTACACCCCATTGTCAGGGCACATCTAACACCTACTACCACAACACATCAGTACACCCCATTGTCAGGGCACATCTAACATCCTCTACCACAACACATCAGTACACCCCATTGTCAGGGCACATCTGATATCCTCTACCACAACACATCAGTACGCCCCATTGTCAGGGCACATCTAACACCCTCTACCACAACACATCAGTACACCCCATTGTCAGGGCACATCTGATATCCTCTACCACAACACATCAGTACGCCCCATTGTCAGGGCACATCTAACACCTACTACACAACACCTCTGTACACCCCATTGTCAGGGCACACCTAACACCTACTACCTCAACACATCAGTACACCCCATTGTCAGGGCACATCTAACATCCTCTACCACAACACATCAGTACGCCCCATTGTCAGGGCACATCTAACACCTACTACACAACACCTCTGTACACCCCATTGTCAGGGCACACCTAACACCTACTACCTCAACACATCAGTACACCCCATTGTCAGGGCACATCTAACACCTACTACCACAACACATCAGTACACCCCATTGTCAGGGCACATCTAACATCCTCTACCACAACACATCAGTACGCCCCATTGTCAGGGCACATCTAACACCCTCTACCACAACACATAAGTACACCCCATTGTCAGGGCACATCTAACAACAACTACCACAACACATCAGTACACCCCATTGTCAGGGCACATCTAACACCTACTACCACAACACATCAGTACACCCCATTGTCAGGGCACATCTAACACCTACTACCACAACACATCAGTACACCCCATTGTCTGGACACATCTAACACCTACTACCACAACACATCAGTACACCCCATTGTCAGGGCACATCTAACACCTACTACCACAACACATCAGTACACCCCATTGTCAGGGCACATCTAACATCCTCTACCACAACACATCAGTACGCCCCATTGTCAGGGCACATCTAACACCCTCTACCACAACACATTAGTACACCCCATTGTCAGGGCACATCTGATATCCTCTACCACAACACATCAGTACGCCCCATTGTCAGGGCACATCTAACACCTACTACCACAACACCTCTGTACACCCCATTGTCAGGGCACATCTAACACCTACTACCACAACACATCAGTACACCCCATTGTCAGGGCACATCTAACACCCTCTACCACAACACATCAGTACGCCCCATTGTCAGGGCACATCTAACACCCTCTATCACAACACATCAGTACGCCCCATTGTCAGGGCACATCTAACATCCTCTACCACAACACATCAGTACGCCCCATTGTCAGGGCACATCTAACACCCTCTACCACAACACATCAGTACGCCCCATTGTCAGGGCACATCTAACACCTACTACCACAACACCTCTGTACATCCCATTGTCAGGGCACCTCTAACATCCTCTACCACAACACCTCAGTACGCCTCATTGTCAGGGCACCTACTACCACAACACATCAGTACACCCCATTGTCAGGGCACATCTAACATCCTCTACCACAACACATCAGTACGCCCCATTGTCAGGGCACATCTAACACCCTCTACACAACAAAAACCCCATTGTCAGGGTACTACCCAACACATGTACAGCATTGTCATACCTAACACCCTGTACTAAAACACCTCACTACGTCTCATTGTCAGGACACACCTAAACAACTTTACAACCACACCCTGATCCATCATACATTTCCATTTTCCACTTCTACCCGAACACCTCCTTGGGTTACATGACTACTCCTGTCCAACACGTCAGTGTAATGCACACGCACACATCTGTACCTAAACACCTCAGTATCAGTTAATGAAATAGATCACACAAAGCCATCAGCTATTACCATCTGAATGACCATCACTTAGTGTTCATTACTCGTCAAAGGTCAATCCTCTGCCGCTGGCCACCATATGGTGTTGGAGATGTTAAGCGTCATTTGACGTACGAGACAATGTGACAGCGCGAAGCGTTAATATGTGTATTGGAATGAGAATTCTGGCAAAGTAGCGTAAGCGATATCGTGGTTAGGCTATTACAAAAGGATTTATAATCACGTTTGTGAATAATCAGAGGAGTAAAGTGCTTAACAGTAGAAAATTTACATTTCGTCCTTATCAATGGGTAAACTAAGTAGTTTGATCAAATGCACAATGACTCAGTATTTGAAAACATGTTTTGTGAATGGTAAACGTTTATCTGTTAGCGATATCAAAAAATGATAAATATTACAGAATATAAAACACTACAGAAGGCATTCGTAAATGTTTCCTGTTGCGGTTGCTGAGTATCTGAACGCAATGGTGTGATTACAGAATGCATTTAAAAAAAAAACATTTCTTAATGCAAACCCATTAGCCAGTTTTTTCATAACCATCAAAAACAGTCTTACGACACCAAAACCATTTCAAGGGTTTTGCAATCGCTTTGTCGTTGTCGTCAAAACAAGCTCTTGGCGCCAATGCCAAATGGATCCAAATACTATCAATTGAGAGTAAAGTCGTTCAAAAGCGTCGAAGCTGTATTTTTTCTTTTTTAAGTCTCTTTTTTTAAATGGCAACGAAGGAAACCTGGACAAAATCTACTGGCTCAATGCCTCTTTATATCCTCTCTAGAAACAGCGGGTGATTTTTTTAGATTGGAGCGCAAAAATAGTAACATAATACGGAGGATTGGTTGCGACATTGCTTATCTGTGGTATTCTTTTTAAAGATTATGACAGTTAAAACATAAATTGCACCGGAAACGCTTTTCAATTATTAAGTTGAACGTTGATATGTAAACATATTCTCTAGTGATGCGTCAAGCAACTCAAACAAGCGGGATTGGTCAGTTTGAAAACTTAGATATCGTACTGATATACACAGATGTGTCCACTGGTACTTCTGTCTGTGTTCAACAATATTTAACACCTGATAGATTTTCTGATAAACGGAGAGCACATTTTCACTTTGCGGTTGAGGATTAACCATCAGAAGAGTGATTTGCCATTTGCGGTACCCGTCAAAATGTTTTCTATCAAAGCAAGGTAGACCGAGATAGGTGGCAGTTATTTTTTTATATCCCTAAGCATTAGGCTTAAGTATTAAAAATGATTGACAACTTAATACACACTTCTTTAAGCAGAAACCCAAACAGTGCTATAAAGTTGGGTGACCAAATAAAACATCAAATTCTATGGCAGTCATTTGAAAAAGAAAATCTGTTCTGTGACAAACAAATCTAAATAACATTACTGAGGTTACGTTTCGTTTGTAAATAAGATAGTGCTTACAAATATCATATTTCTTTACTGAAACAAAACCAATTTAGCCAATGTTGTCTGATATCATGGCAATCACGTAGTTCTGAAATGGCACCACAAATCACATAGTCTTCTGGAAATTTTAACGTGGTCCTGTCCCAGCATGTATCACAACAACAAATCTAACCGGAGAGAGATTCTGGACTACAGAAGAGCTAACATTATAAATGATACTCAGGGTAAGGGACGGTCGTTGGATGTATAATCCGCCTTAGGGAGTCCGTTATTGATATCAGCAAACAAGAAATGCTACAGCGCGGGACTCTATATCGCGGAGAACGGAGCTTTGATCCGGGGACCGGGTTATACGATGTGTGATCACGAACTTGGATGTAAACAGTCACCATTAATGTAATCGAAAACACCAGTATACTTCTCCTAGATCCATAAGGTTATGTTAATGCTGGAGGAACTTTGAATTGATATACATTAAACTATAAAGATGTTCAATATTTAATGTCTCCTACAGCAGGAGTAACCATGGAGAATATGGTGGATACGACGTGACAGCTAACAAGGTTGTTGAGTATGGTGGATACGACATGACACCTACCAAGGTTGTTGAGTGTGGTGGATACGACATGACAGCCTGAACAAGGTTGTGGAGTATGGTGGATACGACATGACAGCTTACAAGGTCGTTGAGTATGGTGGATACGACATGACAGCTAACATGGTTGTTGAGTGTGGTGGATACGACCTGACAGCTAACAAGGTTGTTGAGTGTGGTGGATACGACATGACAGCTAACATGGTTGTTGAGTGTGGTGGATACGACATGACAGCTAACGAGGTTGTTGGGTATAGTGGATACGACATGACAGCTAACAAGGTTGTTGAGTATGTTGGATCCGACATGACAGCTAACAAGGTTGTTGAGTATGATGGATACGACATGACAGCTAACAAGGTTGTTGAGTATGCTGGATACGACATGACAGCTAACGAGGTTGTTGGGTATAGTGGATACGACATGACAGCTAACAAGGTTGTTGAGTATGGTGGATACGACACGACAGCCTGGACAGGGTTGTTGAGTATGGTGGATACGACATGACAGCTAACAAGGTTGTTGAGTATGATGGATACGACATGACAGCTAACAAGGTTGTTGAGTATGCTGGATACGACATGACAGCTAACAAGGTTGTTGAGTATGTTGGATCCGACATGACAGCTAACAAGGTTGTTGAGTATGATGGATACGACATGACAGCTAACAAGGTTGTTGAGTATGGTGGATACGACATGACAGCCTGAACAAGGTTGTTGAGTGTGGTGGATACGACATGACAGCCTGAACAAGGTTGTTGGGTATGGTGGATACGACATGACAGCTTACAAGGTTGTTGAGTATGATGGATACGACATGACAGCTAACAAGGTTGTTGAGTATGGTGGATACGACATGACAGCCTGAACAAGGTTGTTGAGTGTGGTGGATACGACATGACAGCCTGAACAAGGTTGTTGGGTATGGTGGATACGACATGACAGCTTACAAGGTTGTTGAGTATGATGGATACGACATGACAGCTAACAAGGTTGTTGAGTATGGTGGATACGACATGACAGCTAACAAGGTTGTTGAGTATGGTGGATACGACATGACAGCTAACAAGGTTGTTGAGTATGATGGATACGACATGACAGCTAACAAGGTTGTTGAGTATGGTGGATACGACATGACAGCTAACATGGTTGTTGAGTATGGTGGATACGACATGACAGCCTGAACAAGGTTGTTGGGTATGGTGGATACGACATGACAGCTAACAAGGTTGTTGAGTATGGTGGATACGACATGACAGCTAACATGGTTGTTGAGTATGGTGGATACGACATGACAGCTAACAAGGTTGTTGAGTATGATGGATACGACATGACAGCTAACAAGGTTGTTGAGTATGATGGATACGACATGACAGCCTGAACAAGGTTGTTGGGTATGGTGGATACGACATGACAGCTAACAAGGTTGTTGAGTATGATGGATACGACATGACAGCTAACAAGGTTGTTGAGTATGATGGATACGACATGACAGCTAACAAGGTTGTTGAGTATGATGGATACGACATGACAGCCTGAACAAGGTTGTTGGGTATGGTGGATACGACATGACAGCTAACAAGGTTGTTGAGTATGATGGATACGACATGACAGCTAACAAGGTTGTTGAGTATGATGGATACGACATGACAGCTAACAAGGCTGTTGAGTATGATGGATACGACATGACAGCTAACAAGGTTGTTGAGTATGGTGGATACGACATGACAGCTAACATGGTTGTTGAGTATGGTGGATACGACATGACAGCCTGAACAAGGTTGTTGGGTATGGTGGATACGACATGACAGCCTGGACAAGGTTGTTGGGTATGGTGGATACGACATGACAGCCTGGACAAGGTTGTTGAGTATGGTGGATACGACATGACAGCTAACAAAGTTGTTGAGTATGATGGATACGACATGACAGCTAACAAGGCTGTTGAGTATGATGGATACGACATGACAGCTAACAAGGTTGTTGAATATGGTGGACACGACGTGATATGATAACCCATCAGCTTTGAAAAAAAGGAACGATATGACAAGCCAAAGGAATCTTTATCGATAATATCCAAATCATAAAGTCACTAAAATGATTCCATTGGTTTATCTTACTGTTTTTATCCACGTGAGAGCTTAAATATGTTTTAATAGATAAAATGAAAATGTGTTAATCTGTTCTCTTAACGAGGGAAGATTAAAAAATATCATTTGATTCCTTTTTATCTCATCAAAATTGATGATTAAAAAATAAATCCAAATGTATTAATATACGCGAAAATAATTCTGGAGCAAAATTATCTACAAACAGAGATAATTACAAAGCCGTCAAACACATGACATAACATAAACATGACTGTTGAACGAAAAACCAACCTTTCATAAAGATTAATGATATCAAAAACAACATGTGACATGATAGGATAAAATAAGTACAATATAGCCAGTGTGTGAATAACACAGGGACCATACAAAATGTTGAAGTTAAATCAGGTAAATCTATCGGGGAATTGTTTAAGCCAATAACGTCAAATTGGAGGCCAAACATGGATGCCTGAACAACTTCCGGTTTAGTTATTTCTACTGTAAACAACATAATGTGTCTGCATCCGGATAACTTATACATTGCTACACCGTACGTACCTGTCAGTGTTTGATAAGGTAGCTGAGGTCTTTTTATTCATTATTTTAAAGTCCTGATTGATAAGGTGTCGGCTTGAAATTATATCATATATCTTTATACTGACACACTGAGCTAAATGTGAAAGAAAATTGTTTTAAAAGTACATTTGATAATTATTCAACGTTCGCAGTTGATTCGATATTCAAGGGCTTGTTATCAGAACGATGTTCGTGGAAGATGTCGGCGGGATGTCGAAATAGCGCAGTTATAACGCACTACCGACCGGACGTGAAAGGGTATGTCAGACCACGTGGCTTTTTTCCCAGGTATTCCGTTTCGTCCCACAGTAAGACCCCTCACGTGCTTACATCAGGGTCAACCAGAGTCATTAGAAACAACGAGTAGCCAATCGTTGTAAAATAGATATTGATTATATTAAAGATGTCGGCTACTATCATAGTCACGACACAAGGCTTTCGAGGGATCATACAGATTGATGAAAATAATGAAAAAAAGGTCGCCATAATGACCTTGGGGAATATAGTATTTCATTATGACATATGAAGCTGTACATATTTTTTTTTCAAATTCAGATTCTTTATTTGCCGTGAGTCATACGACTCATAGGCACAAAAGCAATACAAATACATAAACATATGTAATACAATACATATATAAGTACTTCCACTCATTTACACTTACACCCCCCCCCCCACCACACACACACACGAACGGACGAACGAGCATATACTCACCGCTCATACATATTCATTGTGCAATTTATTTGTTAAACAAAATATCTTACGCCTATGGTACCCGAAAGTATAATAATAAATATGTAATGTTCATTATCATACCTGTCTGTTCCATTGTACCATGGAGGAAGTGACATTGCGCTTCTCTATTCTTTTAACATTTTTTTATCTAATTTATTCTGTATATATAAATATATAAATAAATAAATAAATGTGAATATGGTATACGCATAGAAATGCCAGCTCGTGGATTGTGATAAGAATCTGTTTTTGACATATGACATTTATGCAGTGAATTATAGCTGCGGTTTATAAACCATTTGATTGCCAATTGGAAACATTTTCAATTGCAATTTAGGGACACATTACGTAACAGGCACAGTAGGATTAACAATGTTATAACTGCACAAGTTTGCTTACGCAATATTTCGTCCCGACTAACAAATATAGACACAGTATTAAAATAGAACGTGGAATTTGTATCAATTTGATACCAGTATCAATAAGGTAACGATTGGTATATTTTTTATAGGTTTATTCAAAGTTTCTTCCTGTAGGTAATAACATGTGATTCTGATATTATAAAATATCAACTTCAACTGTCTCTAAAAATTGGATCATAAAGTTTCACATTTTTGGTTCAGACGGGTTGCATCGACTCGACTGTTTCAGTTTCTCGGTTAGAGTGCTTCGAAATTTAGCTTTTTATTTGATAATGAAATGAAATAGAAACCGGGTCGTATTTGTTTATGTGTCGTGTGTTTAAATCCCATTTATAGTCCCCAATGAATGGTGAATATTGTCTGAAGTCGCAAGCTTCACGATGGCTAAAACTATTGTAGGCTATCAGAGGAATACGCAATTCAGATAAAATATCTTCTAAATTTTCTTGGAACATGATATATATTTCCTGATATCCAATTTGATCCTGATTATGTCGAACCAGGCCAAAAATTGCACTTTATCTACTCCTTTTAATTTGATATACGTGTTGTTTTTTCCGACGGCAGATAAAGACAACGTTTGGTAAATGTTTTCGTTCCCCCCTAGTCCTAATTATCATTGCTGTTAAATCCTAGAAGGATAAAATAAATCTATAATCCAGTTTTATTATTTAAATTATACTTCCGTATTTATGACAATGCCTATTTAATTTGTTTTAGATATTTTGCCGGTGAATACTTCGGGATACAGAATACACACTGTTGTCTCAACCGAAATTATCGAGTCCAAAAATTTACGAGCTGTCCCGATTGATTGCTTTTTGAAGTCCATTGTTACAGACGTACATATATCTAAATGAAACTGTTTAAGTCATGTTTTAAGATGCACCTTATATATATATATATATATACACATTTTTTTGCATTTTTAGATATAATGGTGTCAATTCTTTGTTGATGATGACAAACTTTATGCGTAGTTTAAAAGCTGTGAGGCATTTTAATTGGTATCACTAGAGGAGAAAACGTGCTGGTGTTCTGACAGATATTGCTGCGTTTAATGTTTAGCTTCTTAACAAAATAGAAGGTAGCTCCAAAAATAGAGAAGATATGATAAGATGCCTTGCCATCAAATCACGTCGGATAAATACACACACTATTGTTTCAAGTTATCGATTTGTTATGCGGATGGTGGTACAAAAATTTGAAAAAAAAGGTAAATCTAATAGTAAAACCAACCATGCCGTATTCCGTATACAAATTCTCATGCACGTCCCGAGATTTGACTGTGACACTATTAAAACATTTGCCAAGTCATCGATTACACGGGCCACTATTGTACGAACACGGTGAAAACAACCAAACCAAATAACACGAAAACAGCATAGAACACCAATATAAATAAATAACCTTTATCTGTTATTGAAGTTAACGATTAAATCTACCGTTAAACAAATACTGTTTTCATCACTGTCCAGGCCCCATGCAAATTGTTTTGTGTAAATTATACTTTTCAACAGGTATGAAATGTACAGGTAAAGAGACTGGTGGGATTGGACGCCCATCCATTAGTCTGGAATATATTTGTAGTTCATGGTGCGTATAGATCGCCCTTAAACAAACTGATGCACCGTGTGTCCTGTTCCAGGCCAGGACGGCACCATGCAACCACGGCAACATCAGTCTCTATTAGCAGACACCATTCAAAGATGAAGTCATCGATCACGTCAGACATCCAATATCACCAGGTTTGGGAACAATTAAGTTTTTTTTCATATTTTCACATTAAACAATAAGCAATTGATTCATGATTGCTGTTTTATGAAATGTTGTATTTTTTTGTCTATTATATAATCCGCCTTTTTTTGATTGGCTGCGTCTGTCAGGAATGGACTGTGATTTCATAATATGGACAATGGCATTACGTCATAAATTGAAAATGGCGTCACAAAATGGCTCCTTCTGTTTGATTTTGTCCTCCACATTTTCACTTTAAACCAATCAAAATGTAATTCTATTGCAAAATTAATCTTAATATATACGATTTTATAAAACTAGTCTCGTAGCTTTAAGTTTTGCTCGTCAATGCTCGCAAAAATAAAATAAAAATCTAAAACCTGTTTCATTAAAACTCATATAAAATAACACATTTAAGATCATATACCAGATAATTCACATACCAAAGCCTATTGTTGTGTTAGGATTAGAAAATAAAAAGACGACACATTTTCTCAAATTACATTCTCTCTGTACTTTTCCAGGAACCGCCCTGTGTATATTTTGTTCAAATGTTTGCCATAGTTTTTGCAAAGAAACCTTCAAGTGTGACGAGGAAGACTTTGTAATAACTACCAAACTGAAAATTCATTTCATCTGTGATGTATATTCATTAACAATGAATGCTCTGTTGTGTTTAACGTAGTTAACGAGGAGCGTCATATGAATCATCGTATACCGTAGTGATAATGCCATTGAATTAATTTTCTGTGGCATACGGGTACCATGGGACAAAATACCATATTGCTTTCACGCACAAAACAAAAAAAGAACATATGAAATTGTTGTTTGTTCTGCAATAATGAAATTGATTCGTACATAATTCAAAAAATTTAGAACATCAAAATCTACCAGAGACACAGATTTTCGATAAAACGTGTTATCTATCAGATTCCAATAACTTCCACATGTACAGTAGAAATTAGTACACTAGTACCTGTATTCATCTCATCAAAAAATCTACTTCAATATGGTATGAAATAATGAAAAATGGTTGAAAAAAGACTCACCTTGCACCTGTCTGTTACACGTCCATTGATTGGATAAACCTTACAGCTACTGAGATAGTTCTCTGTTCTGTGTTCTCTACATCTGTCACAACCACTCCGGACAATAACATGTAATTCGAAATCTTAGCCTATAATTGTGGGTGAGGAGGGCCGTAGTAACCCTGAATAACCCAGTCGTCCCTAGTCGTTATCTAGTCAGTGTGTATCGTGAGTGATGTACGACATGACTGTGATGATTATGAATAGGCTCACCTCTAGCGACAGTAGTCTGTAGTCTATTGCAGATGGTTCGAGACGTCCGCATGGTTTTGTACCTCGCTAGAGTTCTCTGACCTTGCAATTACCTGTAACCTGGCGTGTGCTGTGTCAGTAACAAGTACTCATGGCAATTTCCCCATCTAGGCCTTCATTGGATAATAAAGTGCTATGATTCATTCCAACATACTCGTAGGAATCTGGACAGAGCTGATGTACCATGTAGTGTCTGTGTAGACAACTGCACTCTGGACCAGAACTAGGTTTCCATAGATACTATATTGGACTAAACTTTTGGTATCATAGATAAATATTATCTGGACGAAGTTATTGTGGATGAATTCATGCAATCTGGATAAAACTTTTACCTTCATAGATAAGTACAACATGACAAAACCTTTATTTTGATATATAAGTATGATGTGGACAAAACTTTTATACACAAATACAGCATGGCATACCTTTATTGTCATAGGTAAATACATCATGGTATGACCTTTGTTTTAGAGATAAATATGAAATAACAGAATCATTATTTTCATAGACAAATACGACATGATAGGACCTTTTATTTCATTGATATATACGATATGGACAAAACGTTTATCTTCATAAATACCACATGTATGTGGACAAAGCCTTTATGTTTATAAATAAGATATGAAATTGACCGATATCTTTGTAAATAAATACACGTGTATAAAACCCTATGGCAAACAGGATTGTTGTAAGAACCTTTCATCTCGACCACTCTTACTTCTGTATACGTAATTTTGACTAGACACTGAAGTCCTATAGATAATGCATATTTTTGATGTACTGAAGCTGGCCAGGGCTGGATACGTTTGTAAATTTTGATTTCTTACTCAAGACAGCCTGACAATATACATCATAATATGTAATACAGCAGTCAACGACATCATGTTTTGCGTCGCGTCGATAATTTGATTGCACCAAGAAGACGTAAGTCATGTTTATCAAGCAACTATTTGGATCAACATTGTAAATTGTATTGATGCCTTTAGAATGGTACACAAAAGAAAAACATTTTTTTAACAAAACTTAGAACTAGATACAGCAGAGCGAAACACTGACTTAAACTGCGTCATACAGCGGTTTTATCCCTCTAGGACTCGTTAGTCATTTTAAAACTTTTGAACTTGAAACTTGGAAAGTGATGAGGGAAATCTAAAGGGATCGAAAGAAATATAAAAAAAGGAGCACTCATCCCGTCATTCAATACGTCACGTTATTTTTGTATATCTGACATTTCATTTCGATAATTTCACGACTAAAATTAGTCAGTCGCTATGAAGTAAGAAAGGGTCAATAAAGATTGAATTCTAGCAATACATCGTCACTGGGAATTGGATGTGTTACAAAATAGCAAGAGTGATAAACCGTGAAACATGGCTGATGTTACAGTACATGTTCGTTTTGAAAGATGAAACTCAATTTAAGGATGAAGTTAACAATTTATGGCACCAATTACGCATAATATAGCGAACGCGTGACTGTATCAGAATCTACAGAAAGCACATGACTGCACCAGAATCTACAGAAAGCACGTGGCTGTACCAGACTCTACAGAAAGCACGTGACTGTATCAGAATCTACAGAAAGCAGGTAACTGTAACAGAATCTACAGAAAGTACGTGACTGTACGAGAATCTACAGAAAGCTCGTGACTGTACCAGAATCTACAAAAACCACGTGACTGTACCAGAACCTACAGAAAGCACGTGACTGTACCAGAACCTACAGAACGCACGTGACTGTACCAGAATCTACAGAAAGCATGTGACTAAACAAGAATATACAGAAAGCACGTGAATGTACCAGAATCTACAGAAAGGACGTGACTGTGCCGAAAGTCACACAATAACACAGATTAAGCGTCGTTGCGTTGCAATCAATATTTATGTGAACGTGATGGCAGACGTGAAACAGAAGTCGGTTGCGATGTTGACAGAGATGACATTTGTTCTTGCAGAAAATAAAGCTATAATGCCTGTCAGATTGACGCGTTTGCTCATTTGGTTTCGTCCCTAAGGATAAACTGAACGAGTTCGCCAGAGAAAACAGTGATGTACATCGTAAATATGGGATTTTTATATAGATGAGTGGGCAAAACATTACTACATGTATCATAGAGATATAATTAATGCCAATATCCTTCTTGTGTTGACGTGTCAAAATCATCAGATACAAGCTTCCGACAGCGTTTTACACGATAATATTCACAGATGTTTAATTTTTTATCCGTCGGATGTAAAGGTTTCATGCTTCCTCCTTACTTGATTGGCTCTTCAAATCGCTAAAATATTTCAACTATCGCAGAGGTTCTTGTAAATTAGATATCGGTGCTACAGTGTTTAACAATATAACGTGTATTTGAAGTTGTTCTAAAATTATCAAATATCGAAAAACGAAACAGCTTTAACTTTTATACAATCTTTCAAACGAACTTTCCTTTAATAAGAACAACTTATACCAACAAGTCAACAAAATGGTGACAGGGACATTTACTATGGTACATGGTGGTGACAGGGACATTGATTATAGTATATGGTTGTGACAGGGACATTGATTAGAGTACATGGTGGTGACAGGGACATTAATCATAGTACATGGTGGTGACAGGGACATTGATCAGAGTACATGGTGGTGACAGGGACATTAATCATAGTACATGGTGGTGACAGGGACATTGATCAGAGTACATGGTGGTGACAGGGACATTGATTATAGTATATGGTGGTGGCAGGGACATTGGTTATAGTATATGGTGGTGACAGGGACATTGGTTATAGTACATGGTGGTGATAGGGACATTGATTATAGTACATGGTGGTGACAGGGACATTGATTATAGTATATGGTGGTGATAGGTACATTGATTATAGTACATGGGAGTGACAGGAACATTGATAATAGTACATGGTGGTGACAGGGACATTGATTATAGTATATGGTGGTGACAGGGACATTGATCTGAGTACATGGTGGTGACAGGGACATTGATCAGAGTACATGGTAGTGACAAGGACATTGATCAGAGTACATGGTGGTGACAGGGACATTTATTATAGTATATGGTGGTGACAGGGACATTGATTATAGTATATGGGAGTGACAGGGACATTGATTATAGTATATGGGTGTGACAGGGACATTGAGTGACAGGGACATTGGTTATAGTACATGGTGGTGACAGGGACATTGATTATAATATATGGTGGTGATAGGTACATTGATTATAGTACATGGTGGTGACAGGGACATTTACTATGGTACATGGTGGTGACAGGGACATTGATTATAGTATATGGGTGTGACAGGGACATTGATCAGAGTATATGGTGGTGACAGGGACATTGAGTATAGTATATGGTGACAGGGACATTGATTATCGTACATGGTGGTTACAGGGACATTGTGTATAGTATATGGTGGTGACAGGGACAGTGGTTATAGTACATGGTGTTGACAGGGACATTGTGTATAGTATATGGTGGTGACAGGGACATTGATGACAGGGACATTGATTATAGTATATGGTGGTGACAGGGACATTGATTATAGTATATGGTGGTGACAGGGACATTGGTTATAGTATATGGTGGTGACAGGGACATTGATCAGAGTATATGGTGGTGACAGGGACATTGGTTATAGTATATGGTGGTGACAGGGACATTGATTATAGTACATGGGTGTGACAGGGACATTGATTATAGTATATGGTGGTGTATGGTGGTGACAGGGACATTTGAGTTATAGTATATGGTGGTGACAGGGACATTGAGTATAGTATATGGGAGTGACAGGGACATTGATTATAGTACATGGTGGTGACAGGGACATTGAGTATAGTATATGGTGGTGACAGGGACATTGATCAGAGTATATGGTGGTGACAGGGACATTGAGTATAGTATATGGTGGTGACAGGGACATTGGTTATAGATGGTGGTGACAGGGACATAGAGTATAGTATATGGTGGTGATAGGGACATGGTAGTGGCAGGGACATTGGTTATAGTATATGGTGGTGACAGGGACATTTATTATAGTATATGGGTGTGACAGGGACATTGATTATAGTATATGGGTGTGACAGGGACATTGATTATAGTACATGGTGGTGACAGGGACATTTACTATGGTACATGGTGGTGACAGGGACATTGATTATAGTATATGGTGGTGACAGGGACATTGATTATAGTATATGGTGGTGACAGGGACATTGGTTATAGTATATGGTGGTGACAGGGACATTGATTATAGTATATGGTGGTGACAGGGACATTGATCAGAGTAAATGGTGAGTGACAGGGACATTGATTATAGTATATGGGAGTGACAGGGACATTGATTATAGTATATGGTGGTGATAGGGACATTGGTTATAGTATATGGTGGTGACAGGGACATTGGTTATAGTATATGGTGGTGACAGGGACATTGATTATAGTACATGGTGGTGACAGGGACATTGATTATAGTATATGGTGGTGACAGGGACATTGGTTATAGTATATGGGTGGTGATAGGGACATTGGTTATAGTATATGGGTGTGACAGGGACATTGATCAGAGTACATGGTGGTGACAGGGACATTTATTATAGTATATGGTGGTGACAGGGACATTGATCTGAGTACATGGTGGTGACAGGGACATTGAGTATAGTATATGGGAGTGACAGGGACATTGAGTATAGTATATGGTGGTGACAGGGACATTGGTTATAGTATATGGGAGTGACAGGGACATTGAGTATAGTATATGGTGGTGACAGGGACATTGGTTATAGTATATGGGAGTGACAGGGACATTGAGTATAGTATATGGTGGTGACAGGGACATTGGTTATAGTATATGGTGGTGACAGGGACATTGAGTATAGTATATGGTGGTGACAGGGACATTGATCAGAGTACATGGTGGTGAAAGGGACATTTATTATAGTACATGGTGGTGACAGGGACATTGAGTATAGTATATGGTGGTGACAGGGACATTGGTTATAGTATATGGGGGTGACAGGGACATTGAGTATAGTATATGGTGGTGACAGGGACATTGATCAGAGTACATGGTGGTGAAAGGGACATTTATTATAGTACATGGTGGTGACAGGGACATTGATCTGAGTACATGGTGGTGATAGGGACATTGAGTATAGTATATGGGAGTGACAGGGACATTGAGTATAGTATATGGTGGTGACAGGGACATTGGTTATAGTATATGGGAGTGACAGGGACATTGAGTATAGTATATGGTGGTGACAGGGACATTGGTTATAGTATATGGGAGTGACAGGGACATTGAGTATAGTATATGGTGGTGACAGGGACATAGAGTTTAGTATATGGTGGTGACAGGGACATTGGTTATAGTATATGGGAGTGACAGGGACATTGAGTATAGTATATGGTGGTGACAGGGACATAGAGTATAGTATATGGTGGTGACAGGGACATTGGTTATAGTATATGGGAGTGACAGGGACATTGAGTATAGTATATGGTGGTGACAGGGACATTGATCAGAGTACATGGTGGTGAAAGGGACATTGAGTATAGTATATGGAAGTGACAGGGACATTGAGTATAGTACATGGTGGTGACAGGGACATTGATTATAGTATATGGTGGTGAAAGGGACATTGAGTATAGTATATGGAAGTGACAGGGACATTGAGTATAGTACATGGTGGTGACAGGGACATTGATTATAGTATATGGTGGTGACAGGGACATTGATCAGAGTACATGGTGGTGATAGGGACATTTATTATAGTACATGGTGGTGATAGGGACATTGGCTATAGTATATGGTGGTGATAGGGACATTGATTATAGTATATGGTGGTGATAGGGACATTGGTTATAGTATATGGTAGTGACAGGGACATTGATTATAGTATATGGTGGTGATAGGGACATTGATTATAGTATATGGTGGTGATAGGGACATTAATTATAGTACATGGTGGTGACAGGGACATTTATTATAGTATATGGTGGTGATAGGGACATTTATTATAGTACATGGTGGTGACAGGGACATTGGTTATAGTATATGGGTGTGACAGGGACATTGAGTATAGTATATGGTGGTGATAGGGACATTGGTCGTATTATATGGTAGTGATAGGGACATTGGTTATAGTACATGGTGGTGATAGGGACATTGATTATAGTATATGGTGGTGATAGGGACATTTATTATAGTACATGGTGGTGACAGGGACATTGATCAGAGTACATGGTGATGACAGGGACATTGAGTATAGTATATGGTAGTGACAGGGACATTGAGTATAGTATATGGTGGTGACAGGGACATTGAGTATAGTATATGGTGGTGACAGGGACATTGAGTATAGTATATGGTGGTGACAGGGACATAGAGTATAGTATATGGGTGTGACAGGGACATTGATTATAGTATATGGGAGTGACAGGGACATTGATTATAGTATATGGTGGTGACAGGGACATTGATTATAGTACATGGTGGTGATAGGGACATTGATTATAGTATATGGTGGTGATAGGGACATTGATTATAGTATATGGTGGTGACAGGGACATTGAGTATAGTATATGGTGGTGATAGGGACATTGGTTATAGTATATGGGTGTGACAGGGACATTGAGTATAGTATATGGTGGTGATAGGGACATTGAGTATAGTATATGGTGGTGACAGGGACATTGAGTATAGTATATGGTGGTGACAGGGACATTGATTATAGTATATGGTGGTGACAGGGACATTGATCAGAGTACATGGTGGTGACAGGGACATTGAGTATAGTATATGGTGGTGACAGGGACATTGAGTATAGTATATGGTGGTGATAGGGACATTGATTATAGTATATGGTGGTGATAGGGACATTGATTATAGTATATGGTGGTGATAGGGACATTGATTATAGTATATGGTGGTGATAGGGACATTGATTATAGTACATGGTAGTGACAGGGACATTTATTATAGTATATGGTGGTGATAGGGACATTGATTATAGTATATGGTGGTGACAGGGACATTGATTATAGTATATGGTGGTGACAGGGACATTGATTATAGTATATGGGTGTGACAGGGACATTGAGTATAGTATATGGTGGTGATAGGGACATTGGTTATAGTATATGGGTGTGACAGGGACATTGAGTATAGTATATGGTGGTGACAGGGACATTGAGTATAGTATATGGTGGTGATAGGGACATTGGTCGTATTATATGGTAGTGATAGGGACATTGGTTATAGTACATGGTGGTGATAGGGACATTGATTATAGTATATGGTGGTGATAGGGACATTGGTTATAGTATATGGTGGTGATAGGGACATTGGTTATAGTATATGGTGGTGATAGGGACATTGGTTATAGTACATGGTGGTGATAGGGACATTGATTATAGTATATGGTGGTGATAGGGACATTGGTTATAGTATATGGTGGTGATAGGGACATTGGTTATAGTACATGGTGGTGATAGGGACATTGGTTATAGTACATGGTGGTGACAGGGACATTGAGTATAGTATATGGTGGTGACAGGGACATTGGTTATAGTATATGGTGGTGACAGGGACATTGGTTATAGTATATGGTGGTGACAGGGACATTGATTATAGTATATGGTGGTGACATTGATCTGAGTACATGGTGGTGACAGGGACATTGGTTATAGTATATGGTGGTGATAGGGACATTGGTTATAGTACATGGTGGTGACAGGGACATTGAGTATAGTATATGGTGGTGACAGGGACATTGAGTATAGTATATGGGTGGTGATAGGGACATTGGTTATAGTATATGGGAGTGACAGGGTCGATTGAGCTCAATTCTTCAACCAAACATCACCGTGGTGAAAAAAATGCTAAATAAATTTTCATTTGTTATTGTTTTTCAAAACGCCTATGAATTTCCCGCAAGACTCATTTCTTTCTTCGAGAAAGTCATTTGAAACTCCCTGTTGCTTTCCCATCATAACTATATTGTATTTGATTGTTTCTTCGAATGCCTTTGACAACTTGTGAAATTACTCTTAATTTTTCGTCAAATGTACTCTTTTTCTTCCTAGAGTGTCCCTGTAGTCTCATTCCTCGATAAACGTTTCCATATTCCTTGCAAAGCGCACCACATCCCTCATCAAACGCTTCCCATTCCTGGCGAAATGGTTCGCTATCTGTCACTATATCCACCACATCCCTCATCAAACCCTTTCACTTCCTGGCTAAACGGTTCGCTATCTGTCGCTAAATCCACCACATCCCTCATCAAACGCTTTCACTTCCTGGCTAAATGGTCCGCTATCTACAGAATACCCTTTCACTTCCTGGCTAAATGGTTCGCTATCTGTCGCTAAATCCACCACATTCCTCATCAAACGCTTTCACTTCCTGGCTAAACGGTTCGCTATCTGTCGCTAAATCCACCACATCCCTCATCAAACCCTTTCCATACCTGGCTAAACATTTCCCCTTCCCTCGTTAAAACGCATCTCATTCCTTCTCGGACGCTTTCCAATCCTTGCTAAACGGCTCCCTATTCCTCGCCAAACTCATTAATCTGAGAGCTTACCAATATCTCACCATATTTTAACCCATTCCTTGCCAATCGCTTTCCATTTCTAGGTTAACCCTCGCTGAATGTTCGTTTCTCCATACCGTGTAATAGGACTTGTTTGTTGACTGTGGTTTTGTGGTCACGCCAGCATATAGAATCACGAATAAACATTTTACGAGAATCGTGATCACTCTCGTTACCGCCGCTGTAAACGCTCAGCACGCCTTGTTGCTAATTCTTTGATGTAGTATCTGTTTGTACTAATACATTTCTCTTTATCCCATAAATAGGCTATTTAAACTCTTCCTATCAATCAGGAAAAAAGTGCGTTTTAAACCAATCAGTAAAATTAGTAACAAACCCATAAAGGAACTGGAACACACGTCATTTTATTGTCATTGACGTCACGTTCATCACCCACAGTGCGGACCTTGTCCGTGGCTCCCGTGTTTATTTCTGTTATCTAATGAGCCGGGGTTCCGTTGATGAAGAACGACACTTCCTGCAGAATAATTAAAACCAGGGTCAGTCACCCGGCCCAGTTTCCAATGTCGCTACCTCCCAAGAAGTACAGTTCACCTGAATGACACGTGTGATTGATTTTGACTAGTCGGCATCATTTATAGGACAGTTGGAGTATCCAGTTGGCCGTATGTACATGAACAAATCCATCCTGGCCCCTTTGTCTATATAAATACAAGTATTCTCTTCAAAATACATTGTTTTTTTCTTTTTTAAACATTCTTCACCTGTTGCTTGTATTTATTCCATCTCTCAATAGATAAGAAATTCCATGGCGAATTATCAACAAGAACAAAGAATGTGATTTTTAAGTTAAGATTTACTGTCGCCTTATTTTTGTCGTTACAAGAAACATATATTTTATTTATTTATTTATTTATTTATTTATGAATGTTTTCGGATGCATTTTTCCAAGTATGTAATACAACTTAAAAGTTGAATAGATATATACCTTAGTCCTAATATATGTTTAGTATTCGGTGTGAATTGTTCCAAACAAGGTGCGTTTATGAAACATTAAGCCTCCGGTTGCAACAAAATTCTAAAGTTGGACATTAAAACTGTACTGTGTAAGGCATGTGCTAATTGCATGCACACTTTGTGAAACATGGTAGTAATGTTTTGTTTTTGTTTCTGTTTTACTATCAAAGGTCATAGTCAAGGTGATCATCGTCAAAACGATGTTGCTACCGCCACCACAAAGGTCTTGTCACAAGGAACACACTTGACAAATATGAAACCCCTAACTCTTATGGTGCGATAGGTATGGGCAAGACTTAAGTCGACAACAGACAGACAGACAGACAAGCAGACAGAACAAAAACAATATGGCGCCGACCTATCCATCCGAGGGGCATAAAAAACAAAGATTTCATGATTAACATAAAAAGTCTACTTACATTGTTCTTCTAATGTGGTAAGAACGTTTTATCAAGACTTGTAAATAGATCAGATTCAGTCTTAACCATTTTCCTTGTTGAAACATCGCTTATTTTGAAAGTTCTTTATCCAATTGGCGGACTGCAATGTTTAACTTTACAGTCGTACTGTAATATTACAAATTTTAAACGTAGTATTGTTGAAAAAGGTTCAAAACTCCTGTGATTGTTTGTGTAAACGCAAGATTTCGCTGTTTTACATTGTCACCAAACGTTCTAAACTATTGAGCTCTTGAGCTCTTGACCGTGAACCGTCAAACGAGGTAGCCATGTTGACAACATATTCTGTAGAAAGATTTACAAGAGAGGCGGTCTCCATTTCCATTCTTCCTTAGTTGAGTACTGATGAACAAACCAGTCTGTCAAAGGTGACTTTTATATCAGATATTAAACAGTAAATAAATCAAACTGAATCTTACATCTATTTCGTCCTTCAGGGACTCGTAAATGATACTTAGGTCCAAGAATGTGGACATTGTGAGAGGAAGCTGGTATAATGACATAAACCAACAACAGAGTGTCACTGGTTAGATTTGGAATTTTTTATACAACTTGCAGTTAAATACAATTACAAAATGAAAAATTGTCCTCGTTCGTTTCAAAAGCATCTCATATTTTTTCTATGTTCTTTTCATTCATTGACGTTAGCTTTTGATTTTGCTTGTTATACATATTTCACAATAATATGTTTTCTGATTATGAAAAAAAGTCTTAACCTGTTACTAGTAAGAAATACTATGTCGTATTCAGTGTTTGTCCTAAAGAGTCTTGCCAATGAAAAAAATCGTTATACATATTTGCTTTTCCAATGATATCTTTTCTGATTATGAAAAAAAAAAGTCTGAACGTATTACTTGTTAGAAATCCTATGTTGAATAAAACAGAAAAATGGCAATGCTTTTTATTCAGTGTTTGTCGTAAATTAGGTTTGCCAATGGAACCATAAGTCGACTGTGAAATGACTCGACACACAACTGGCATATCCGGAAATAGAGGATGTAACCGTTTTAGAGTACAAAACGTTACATTGGACTTTCTTCAAATAACGATAATAAATGACCCGTCACGTTCGTGGCCAAACTCTCCCCTACTCGCAGTCAAACCCTCAATATTCCCAGAACGATGTACCGAGCGACCTCTGTTATCTCTATCGATTCTATTAGAAGGGTTAAACAGTCCTTTGTTTACAACCATCAAATGCAGAAAAAAGAAATCTATGATAAAAAATCTGACAATTTGTAGTTAAATTCAGTCTCCTTTATATAGGTGATAGAAAAAAAAACCATAATGTAGAAATGTACTTAATATTTTTGTTCAAGAAATTAACGAATGCCTGTCTTTAACGTCCATTACCTTCTAGGTTTATTCCGATTTACTTAATCCCAACGGTTGTTATGTAGAACCCAAAATTAGAAAATCCCGATAAAAGTTTTAATTTGACATTCGAAATTGATGAAACGAAAGATTTGAAAAATTGTGAACAAATAAAAATCACGGAAAAAGGTGGACGAAAAATTAAAACAGGTGTTCCGTGAAAGAAAATTTATGCATTATCAACGACAACAGAAATGTTAATTTTGGTTTGTCAATGTAGGTAACTTATATCAAAGTTGTACGAGCCTCAAACACGTCCTCATATAGCACATAGAAATTAAACATTTCCTAGTAAGATTACCAGAACGAGCGTAAAACTTTCCTATAATTTCCATTTATCATCATCTATTGGAACCCTCTGTTGTACATTTATCTGTAAGCTGTCGAAGTCTTTCGTGGAAACCGTGATTCAGGAAAATAAATTCCCTATATATCGAATCAACTGTAACCCGTAAACACAACAGGGTGAAGCAACATGGACATCAGAATGTCACCGGAAGTGTTACAACGAGTATAATAGTATGTTCCGCTTGAATATATTCCGTCATGAAAATGAGGGTCTGTAATATTTATTCGTATGCTGCCGTGTTTGTTTCTCTCTGCTTCACATAGTTTGTATGAATCAATATTGATGATCACAATTCACAATGACATACTTGTTATTTTATATGTTGAAAGTCTTCAATAAAAATTATTACCAATTCTTTGTTCAAATTTATATTTACAATGAAATATTTCAATAAGTCAAAATCACTATTTTATGTATTCTAATAGTATGTGTTACGCGGATATAGCTTATTTCACACAATACATTAAATATGCGATAGAAATAGTTTTGAAGACTTTCCAACGTGAAAACTGTTTTCTTGTTTCAAATTTAACTGAGATGAAAAGGCGTTTGTATCAGGTGATAACATACCTAATTAAGGTTGTATAAATGTAACGTTTGACCAATGTAAGACATTACAAAATTAAATCAAACAGGATATCTAAAAATTTTGCAATTTTTTTATACACAATTATTCTACCTGTCAACGCTTAACGTATAAGGTTTTGCTGAAATCTTGCATGTGGACTACATGTTGTGACAGTGTAATTCATGTCGTTATTCGGTTAATATCATCAACAATTTCAACATTTCTCTGGTGCTGAGGTTTTTCTCTGACGTATAAGACTTGATTAGACATCAGCAAAATTTTGCATGGATTATAAAATGGTCCCGAAAAGACCGAAGAAGAGTGCTTCTTACTCACGAAAAACTAAGAATGCCCCGTGAATATGAATATATTTACTATTCAACATGTCCTGAAACCTGCAGTGCATGCACAACAACCAATATTCTAATCAGCATAAGGCATACCAATATCCTATTGAGAATATTCATATATATATATATATATATATATATATATATATGTGCAAGTGCTGAAAACGTTAGTGATATATTTGTTTGTCATGTTTAGTGATTAATTCTCTCTGTATATACGATATGTGTGTGTTTTTTAATATTTCAATTTCTACTCAAGTTGGCCTCAACGAAACTATCAAATTTAGCCTGTCTCATCTGTCCATGAATTTGACCAGATTAACATTGATCTGGACGTACGAATATACCAGTTACAAACTCTGTAAGGAGGGAGAATCTGTATCCATGTTTGATGGTAATCTTGATATAAAAGGTATCAAATTTGCTCCAGATTTGCAGAATGTAAAGGTCTCAATATGGCGCATAATCGTATTTCGCCTGAGTAATACTGCCTGATCATCCTGTAATTTAAATTGTCAGACCATATTTTAACGCAGTCGAATAAACGTACAGAAGTTCTAGAAACAGCACACCTGGATTTGTTAACACGTAGTCGTCTTAACTCAAGTATAAGTATTGAAGCTCGCTTTTGCCGATTTCATGGGGTGATGAATTGCGTAGTTCAGGAGACAAATTCAACATGAACTGCTTCTGCGCAATTCATGAAATTTGTCTCAAGAGAAACTCGACTCGCCTCATCATCCCATGAAATCGACAAAAAAGGCAAGATTCAGTTCTGAAATACAATACATGATATGCAATATTTAATGAAATAGATCGACAATATATAATGACAATTATATAGTTTACTGTCTCAGTGATGGAGTCGAGCAATTCCTATAGATTGATTGCAAGTCAAACAGAGATGACATTTTGAAATTCGCAAGGCATTATTTATCACTAGTTGTAAAACATAGTTATCTTTAGATCGCACCGCGTTGATAAAGTGTTCAAAAACATTTCCTAAACAGATGTAATTATCCTCATATCAATCTGACCGGTAGATACAACCAATCACTTTTATGAAAATGGTTGTGACGTTGCGAGAAAGAAATTAAGACGTTGGGACACTATACACGAAAACTTGTAATATATTTTAGAGAATGTTATGTTATTGGGCATGATCCGTCCTTTGCTACACAAATTGTAGATCATTATGTGCCATCTTGGTTCACCCATTGTCAATCTTAATCGATGAAATCGAAAGAGACCTTTTATAGTCGTCATAATGATCTCATTTGCAAATATTGCATTTCCTTATGTGATAAAAAGATGGACGTGTTTGATGCTCGTTAGTATGGCTTTTGTTTTAAACCTTGTTCTCATTTGAGAACGTGACATTACTTACTTGAATTGAACAAGTTTTTCATGAAAGGTGTCGTGGATGAAGCAGAAGACGCTTACTCTTCCGGAAAACCTGGTCTTGTTCTCCTTACACTTTTTCAAGCATCTCTGTATTCATCTTTATTTTGTTCGTATTTTGCTTTAGTTTTTATTGACTTGTGTTGACTTATGAATATGTTCAAATGTCGGTGTTTTCTTTTTTCTTTGTTGTTTTTGTACATTGAGTCTACAAATTTCCAGCTAATAAAAATGTACCACACCAGAAAAGTCAACTATTAATATGTCTATACATGACAGGCAATCAAAGTATTTAATAAGCAAGGAACAGTTAGTCACTGGAAACTTTTACCGGAATTACAGGTCAGCCAACATCTGGAATCACCCCAATTCCAGTGACGTCATGTACTTGGATGTTGTTCATGGTCTAGGTGTTAAATGTAAGGAGATATGAGTTTGACGTGTGGTTTTGCAAATTGTGGTTTCTTAAAGTGTTCTGAGGTGATCTCGGAAACCCAAATTTCTGATACGGGACATGAGGTGAGGTAATACCTTGTTACTTTATTTATTTCCTAATCAGAAACATTTTGATCATGTGATACTTTCACTTCCGTTTTGACAGGTGTTTATCTACTTTTCTCAAGGTCGAGCGGAAGTGCTTCGTGTCATTCACAAGTTTATGACTCGTGCATTTAGTTATGCAATAAAGATCTTATTTTGTTACTACACAGAAGACACGATGAAGAAATATTCATGTTTTTTCCCATCCCAAACTTCTTATTTTATCAGATTGGAAAACCGGAACCCGTCAATCGGTCCTCTGTTTACTTTATCTATTGAAAAACTTAACAAAATTACTCAACACAACACGGTATGTTCCTTGATTCAGCAAACGGTATAATTTTTGGAAATTGCTACACTTTCACAAAATACCTCTTAAATGTAACTGAATTGGATCAATGATACTATCTTCGCCAACTTTTGTCGTCGTGTTTATTTGACATAAATATTACATGCATTCAACAACAGCGCAAAAAAAGAAAAAAAAAACACAATTCTTGTTTCACTTAATCAATTTCCTCATCGGCCCAATGCATAACATTTTAAAGTCTAGTCCATGATATGACAATAAAATGAAAAAATAAATAATCGTGTCTTCCTTCTTGGATCTAAACCAAACGACTACTTGTTGGTTGTAAATTCTGAGCTAAATTTAAATACACATTAAGGAAGAAAAAAATAAAACAGAGATGTAGGCAACAAACTTAATGTATGGCCATTGATAGATAGCAGTCACAAAGACATGGATGTTGGCTAAAGTATAGTCACTGACAGATATAAGTAACAAAGACATGGATGGTGGCCAAAGTTTGGTCACTGACAGATATCAGGCACAAAGACATGGATGTTGGCTAAAGTATAGTCACTGACAGATATAAGTAACAAAGACATGGATAGTGACTAAAGTATGGTCACTGACAGATATCAGTCACAAAGACATGGATGGTGACTAAAGTATGGTCACTGACAGATATCAGTCACAAAGAAATGGATGTTGGCTAAAGTATGGTCACTGACAGATATCAGTCACAAAGACATGGATGTTGGCTAAAGTATGGTCACTGACAGATATCAGTCACAAAGACATGGATGGTGACCAAAATATGGTCACTGACAGATATCAGTCACAAAGACATGGATGTTGGCTAAAGTATGGTCACTGACAGATATCAGTCACAAAGACATGGATGGTGACCAAAATATGGTCACTGACAGATATCAGTCACAAAGACTAGGTTGTTGGCTAAAGTATGGTCACTGACAGATATAAGTCACAAAGACATGGATGTTGGCTAAAGTATGGTCACTGACAGATATAAGTCACAAAGACATGGATGGTGACCAAAGTATGGTCACTGACAGATATCAGTCACAAAGACATGGATGGTGACCAAAGTATGGTCACTGACAGATATCAGTCACAAAGACATGGATGGTGACTCAGGTATGGTCACTGACACATATCAGTCACAAAGACATGGATGGTGACTAAAGTATGGTCACTGACAGATATCAGACACAAAGACATGGATGGTGACCAAAGTATAGTCACTGACAGATATCAGTCACAAAGACATGGATGGTGACTATGTAGTAGCCATTCAAAACCTGTAATAACTTTGTAGATTATGGTTAATGACACCCATTATCTGTAAAAATGAAAATAAAAAAGTATTATTTTACAACCACAACGAAACGTTTTCCCTATTTCAACAATTCTTGTAATTGCATCAGAGGTTTTACTGTGGGAGTAATCTACAGTGCCCAGTGAAAACCCACGTGGTTGGGTAGGTGACTCCATACCTTTTCACGTCCGTGCCAGGAATCGAACCCAGGACGGTTAGGTGAAAGGTTGGTGCGTTATGGCTTCACCAGTCGATCAGATGTTACAATACAATGATGACTAAAGAGTGGGTAATATCTGCTCTTAAGCGATATTCATTATGGAGTTACGAACACATCTAAACGTATAGTAAATAAACATTAATTTAATTAGCCGCTAGTAACGTGTGTGTATGTTGGGCGTTTATCTAACTCTTTACACCAACTCCATAAATGTAATCGAATCAGCGCCACTTGTTCCATTACAACGTGAAACACTAATGTGTTGTAAAGTGAATACAATATGGCTCCAATACACCTGGTTCTCATTTGAGAACCTGATATTGCTTCTTTAGATTAACCTAGATTTACATTGAGGTTGTCGTCGATGTTGCTAAAGCCATTTACCCTCCCATAATATCTGACCTTATTATCTTGTACTGTTTGAAAAGCTTCGTATGGTTATTTCTTTTCTTTATATTTTTCCTCTCGTATCGTCGATTTGGATACCCTCGTGTTCTTCTGAACAACAATATTTACAAACAGTATTTGCCTTGTTTTTCACCAGAAGACCCTACCTACCACGTCCCTGGTCCAACCCTGGCCATATTCCAACATGGTCCTTACAAACTACGGCCTTAAGCCACTACGGCCTTGATTCCACAACAACTCCCCTCCTACCATGGAAGTTGCCCACCACAATCCTATTCCCAACACGACCCTTACTTCCCACGGCTTTGACCTCACCACGACCCGAACCAAATAGGGCTTGACCTCACCGAGGCTCTTATCCCAACATGGCCCTAATCCACCATGTCCCTAATCCACCAAGGCCTTGACCTCAACACGTCCCTGATCCAAAAATGGCCCTATCCCACCATGGCCTTGATCCCACCGTGGCCTTTACCTACTACAGCCCTGAAACCACCACGACCCTAATCCACCACGGCCTTGACCCTACCACTGATCTAACCCCAACGGCCTTGACCGGAATCCAACACAGAGATGTAAAGAACAAGTATTATTGAGACGTTCAACTCGTTATTTCTAAATATTATTTAAAAACATAAAATGCAATTATAATCTTAACATATCGGTTACTCCTCATTGCCTGCTTTATTTATTTAACATTTAACACGACCAATAAGAATATCAACACTCATTTCACTGACAAGTATCTGGAATAAAAGTTGATAACCTGAACTGTTTATCCCTCGGGAACATCGTAACAATTTGTCAGTATCTCAGGTATCCTCTCAACAGGTGTGGTCATATATCACGGATAATGGAGCCTTTTTTTTCTTTAAATTTTCATGCTATTTCACGACGTCAACACAATAATAAGCCTTTAACCTGATCATATACCAGAATATTGTAAACTTGACCATGAACCAATAAGCGTTATCACCTAAATTGACACCACCAATAAACATCCTACTTTGGCCAACAGGCAAAAAGCGCGATATTTTCTGGACAGAGTTGAGTCATCAGAAAATGTAAAATAAAATGTTAAATTGTTTACGATATACCTATTTTTGTCGTTTTTGTGTCTTTCCATTCTGCAGGCAATTTTGTCTCCCCATTCTGCAGGCAATTTTCAACATGTCTTACATTTAGTAGATAACAGCTGGTTTCTCTATCTCCTCCAGCAATATTGAAAATCACAAGTCAATTCTCCCACAGTGTGAAATGATTCAATCATGTAAGCTTAAAAACCATATCTATTTTCTTTTTTGTTTTTTGTTTGTATTTTTTTTATTATTTTTCAGTACATGTACATAACACAGGAGACACACACACACACACACACACACACACACACACACACACACACACACACACACACACACACACACACACACACACACACACACACACACACACACACACACACACACACACACACACACACACACACACACACACACACACACACACTTTAGTCATAAGGATGATGACAATATCATCATCACACACACACACACACACACACACACACACACACACACACACACAAACACACACACACACACACACACACACACCTTTTACACATACACACACACACACACACACACTTCACACACACACACACACACACACTTACACCTCACTCACTCTTACACTTTTACACCTCATTCATACAATTAAATGTACACACATCATCACTCTTCACTTTTACTATCATCCTCATCATCATGTACACAACATGTCTTTTCATTATACACTGCAACCTCACTTGTACACACATCATCATCACTTTTACATCACCATTATTCATTCTTTTTACACTTTTTTTATTTTACATCTCACTTGTACACACACACTCCCACTCTTACACTTTTACACCTCATTCATACACACATCTCACTTGTACACACAGCTCACTCCCACTCTTATATATTCATACACTCTTACATCTCACTTGTACACACAAATTTACACTTTTACACCTCATTCATACACACACTCACTGTACACACATCACTCCCACTCTTACACTTTTACACCTCATTCATACACTCTTACATCTCACTTGTACACACTTACACACTCACTCCCACTCTTACACTTTTACACACACCTCATTCATACACTCTTACACTCTCACACTTGTACACACACCTCACTCCCACTCTTACACTTTTACACCTCATTCATACACTTGTACACACTTACACCTCACTCCCACTCTTACACTTTTACACCTCATTCATACACTCTTACATCTCACTTGTACACACATCTCACTCCCACTCTTACACTTTTACACCTCATTCATACACTCTTACATCTCACATGTACACACACCTCACTCCCACTCTTACACTTTTACACCTCATTCATACACTCTTACATCTCACTTGTACACACACCTCACTCCCACTCTTACACTTTTACACCTCATTCATACACTCTTACATCTCACTTGTACACACTTACACCTCACTCCCACTCTTACACTTTTACACCTCATTCATACACTCTTACATCTCACTTGTACACACATCTCACTCCCACTCTTACACTTTTACACCTCATTCATACACTCTTACATCTCACATGTACACGCTTACATCTCACTCCCACTCTTACACTTTTACACCTCATTCATACACTCTTACATCTCACATGTACACGCTTACACCTCACTCCCACTCTTACACTTTTATACCTCACTCAAAAATATTTCACTGTACTGATATATTAAAAAGGAAATAAGAGAGAGAGAGAGAGGGAGGGAGAGGGGAGAGAGAGAGAGGAGGGTGAGAGAGAGAGAGAGATGAGAGACATATCACGAATCAGAAACATTTCCAATTTTCTATTCTATATATATGGTTTTAATACAGTTTTATTCCATGGTGTATCGTTCCGTACTTTAGTAAATCACGCGTTTTAAACCGGAAATTATATATAAAGACGATATAATGCGATTTTATCCTGATCCGTAAAAATCTACTTACTTAAACAAGTATTTGGGCAGTACGGGTTTCAAAATTTTATTACATGTGCTTTCTTTTAATTATTGAAACTTTTTGGTAAGTTTTAATTTCCAAATTGACAATAAAATAAAATTTTGTATATGTAAATAATGCTGCAGAGCCTGAAATTTCATTTGAATCGCAAACGTTGAACTCAAAGATTGAAGATTGAATTAAAATGGAGGCCCAAGAGATATAACTCTTGTAATTGTCTACACCGGAACCCGTTTCCTTGTGTCTGGTAAAAATGTCTGTTATGTGAATTGATAATCAATGGGAAACAAATAACACAATTAGTTAAGAAATGATAGCATGTTGATTTGGCGATTAATGTTGTCAATACAGGGCACAGCACCCCGGGATCATCTGTCTCATGATTCCGGGTCTATGTGTTAAATCAAGGACGATACTACAGCACCCCGGGATCATCTGTCTCATACAAGACCTCGGGATCATCTGTCTCATACAAGACCTCGGGATCATCTGTCTCATCTGTCTCATGATTCCGGGTCTATGTGTTAAATCAAAGATATATACTAATTGTGTCGATACAGGGCACAGCACCCCGGGATCATCTGTCTCATGATGTCTCATGTTTCCGGGTCTATGTGTTAAATCAAGGATATATCCTCATTGTGTCGATACAGGGTACAGCACCCCGGGATCATCTGTCTCATGTTTCCGGGTCTATGTGTTAAATCAAGGATATATCCTAACACAGCACCCCGGGATCATCTGTCTATGTGTTAAATCAAGGATATTTCCTAATGGTGTCATACATGATCATTTCCATGGGTCTATGTGTTAAATCAAGGATATATCCTAATTGTGTCGATACAGGGCACACAAGATCATCTGTCTCGTTAAATCAAGGATATATCCTCATTGTGTCTCATACAAGATCCTCATGTTTCCGGGTCTATGTGTTAAATCAAGGATATATCCTAATTGTGTAGATACAGGACACAAGACTCCGGGATCATCTGTCTCATGTTTCCGGGTCTATGTGTTAAATCAAGGATATATCCTAATTGTGTCGATACAGGGCACAGCACTCCGGGATCATCTGTCTCATGTTTCCGGGTCTATGAGTTAAATCAAGGATATATCCTCATTGTGTCGATACAGGGTACAGCACCCCGGGATCATCTGTCTCATGTTTCCGGGTCTATGTGTTAAATCAAGGATATATCCTAATTGTGTCGATACAGGGCACAGCACCCCGGGATCATCTGTCTCATGTTTCCGGGTCTATGTGTTAAATCAAGGATATATCCTAATTGTGTCGATACAGGGCACAGCACCCCGGGATCATCTGTCTCATGTTTCCGGGTCTATGTGTTAAATCAAGGATATATCCTAAGGTCACAGCACCCCGGGATCATCTGTCTCATGATTCCGGGTCTATGTGTTAAATCAAGGATATATCCTAATTGTGTCGATACAGGGCACAGCACCCCGGGATCATCTGTCTCATGTTTCCGGGTCTATGTGTTAAATCAAGGATATATCCTAATTGTGTCGATACAGGGCACAGCACCCCGGGATCATCTGTCTCATGATTCCGGGTCTATGTGTTAAATCAAGGATATATCCTAATTGTGTCGATACAGGGCACAGCACCCCGGGATCATCTGTCTCATGTTTCCGGGTCTATGTGTTAAATCAAGGATATATCCTAATTGTGTCGATACAGGGCACAGCACCCCGGGATCATCTGTCTCATGATTCCGGGTCTATGTGTTAAATCAAGGATATATCCTAATTGTGTCGATACAGGACACAGCACCCCGGGATCATCTGTCTCATGATTCCGGGTCTATGTGTTAAATCAAGGATATATCCTAATTGTGTCGATACAGGGCACAGCACCCCGGGATCATCTGTCTCATGTTTCAACCGAAAAAAATCTATAATTATTTCCTCTTTGTTCTATTTATTCATGATCAAACTAAACCCTCTCAGATTCGACTTAACTACATTATACGTTATTTACACTTTCATATCCCCGTTTTCTAAAATAGTTTTTAGTCTAAGCGTAATATGATGATAAGGTAGGCAGGAGAGACCTCACAATCAAATTAAAGGATGGTATTTTAGATGGTATGTTTAAAACAGCTGATTATCAAAACATCAAATCACGTAATGAAGATTAAGCGGTCAAGTTGATGCAACCTTTCCATGTTTTATCAAGTGTAACGGCGTCTATTAATAGTTTAGCAAATGTACGAACATCCAAGTAGCTCTTCAGTTGTTCATAAACCATATAGATGTGTAAACATACATGTTGACATAGCTGTACCCGTTGAAGATAAAACTGAATGAAAACTTAAATTTTGTCGAACTTCACAATCACCATTTTATAATCCGATGCAAGGGGAATAACTCGTGTTGACATGCTCAATTTTGTCTGATGTAGTCGTCCAAATGACTCCATCGAGGGGAAGAAGTGGATGTTTACTACAACTGTTAAATGCTCAAATCCTGGTAAAATAATGTTGTCACATCCCTGAAATGTATAATGAAAGAACAATTCGGAAGGATGGGCGTTGTACATTCACCACACCAGAGTCTGTTCTATGTATCAGTAGTTTACATGTCACAGTATGTATCAGTAGTTTACATGTCACAGTTGATTCACTACACCAGAGTCTGTTCTATGTATCAGTAGTTTACATGTCTCAGCTGATTCACTACACCAGAGTCTGTTCTATGTATCAGTAGTTTACATGTCATAGCTGATTCACTACACCAGAGTCTGTTCTATGTATCAGTTTACATATCTCAGCTGATTCACTACACCAGAGTCTGTTCTATGTATCAGTTCACATGTCACAGTAGATTCACCACACCAGAGTCTGTTCTATATATCAGTAGTTTACATGTCTCAGCTGATTCACTACACCAGAGTCTGTTCTATGTATCAGTAGTTTACATGTCACAGTTGATTCACTTCACCAGAGTCAGTTCTATGTATCAGTTTACATGTCACACTTGATTCACTACACCAGAGTCTGTTCTATGTATTAGTTTACATGTCACAGTTGATTCACTACACCAGTGTCTGTTCTATGTATTAGTTTACATGTCACAGTTGATTCACTACACCAGAGTCTGTTCTATGTATCAGTTTACATGTCACAGTTGATTCACTACACCAGAGTCTGTTCTATGTATCAGTTTACATGTCTCAGCTTATTCACTACACCAGAGTCTGTTCTATGTATCAGTTTACATGTCTCAGCTGATTCACTACACCAGAGTCTGTTCTATGTATCAGTTTACATGTCATAGCTGATTCACTACACCAGAGTCTGTTCTATGTATCACCACACCAGAGTCTGTTCTATGTATCAGTAGTTTACATGTCACACTTGATTCACTACACCAGAGTCTGTTCTATGTATCAGTTTACATGTCTCAGTTGATTCACTACACCAGAGTCTGTTCTATGTATCAGTTCACATGTCACAGTTGATTCACTACACCAGAGTCTGTTCTATGTATCAGTAGTTTACATGTCATAGCTGATTCACTACACCAGAGTCTGTTCTATGTATCAGTTTACATGTCTCAGCTTATTCACTACACCAGAGTCTGTTCTATGTATCAGTTTACATGTCATAGCTGATTCACTACACCAGAGTCTGTTCTATGTATCAGTAGTTTACATGTCACACTTGATTCACTACACCAGAGTCTGTTCTATGTATCAGTTTACATGTCACAGTTGATTCACTACACCAGAGTCTGTTCTATGTATCAGTTTACATAACACAGCTGATTCACTACACCAGTGTCTGTTCTATGTATTAGTTTACATGTCACAGTTGATTCACTACACCAGAGTCTGTTCTATGTATCAGTTTACATGTCTCAGCTGATTCACTACACCAGAGTCTGTTCTATGTATCAGTTTACATGTCTTAGCTGATTCACTACACCAGAGTCTGTTCTATGTATCAGTTTACATGTCTCAGCTGATTCACTACACCAGAGTCTGTTCTATGTATCAGTAGTTTACATGTCATAGCTGATTCACTACACCAGAGTCTGTTCTATGTATCAGTTTACATGTCTCAGCTGATTCACTACACCAGAGTCTGTTCTATGTATCAGTAGTTTACATGTCATAGCTGATTCACTACACCAGAGTCTGTTCTATGTATCAGTTTACATGTCTCCGCTGATTCACTACACCAGAGTCTGTTCTATGTATCAGTTTACATGTCTCAGCTGATTCACTACACCAGAGTCTGTTCTATGTATCAGTTTACATGTCTCAGCTGATTCACTACACCAGAGTCTGTTCTATGTATCAGTAGTTTACATGTCATAGCTGATTCACTACACCAGAGTCTGTTCTATGTATCAGTAGTTTACATGTCTCAGCTGATTCACTACACTGGAGTCTGTTCTATGTATCAGTTTACATGTCTCAGCTGATTCACTACACCAGAGTCTTTTAGCAGTACTGTTAGGTTACATGTCCTGATCGGTCAATAAACATCTCTGAATTATTAGGTTTAATAAAGGACAAAGTTGGTAAAGTGTCAGAAATGATACATTATGCATGTGTCTAAATTGATAAATTGCTGTTGAAATCGATTACCGATTATTTATCACTTGTTTCAATTACTCAGACATAAATTTCTAGGTGTATGTGTACATATGATTGATATTGCCCTATTAAGTACCAATTATCCCTGTGATGTCTTCATTGTTCGTACGCGACCGTTATAAATAGGTAAACTGAGACCTGACATAAAGTTAAAGATTTCTACCATAACTCAACATATGTAGGATTAGGACATAACCACCAGGATATCTGAAGGTTTACACACGATAACAGTAGGGTTAGCACATAACCACCGGGATATCTGAAGGTTTACACAACATAATAGTAGGATTAGCACATAACCACCGGGATATCTGAAGGTTTACACACGATAACAGTAGGATTAGTACATACCACTAGGATATCTGAAGGTTTACACACGATAACAGTAGGATTAGTACTAATCACCAGGATATCTGAAGGTTTACACACGATAACAGTAGGATTAGTACTAACCACCGGGATATCTGAAGGTTTACACACGATAACAGTAGGATTAGTACATAACCACCAGGATATCTGAAGGTTTACACACGATAACAGTAGGATTAGTACTAACCACAAGGATATCTGAAGGTTTACATACGATAACAGTAGGATTAGTACTAACCACCAGAATATCTGAAGGTTTACATACGATAACAGTAGGATTAGTACTAACCACCAGGATATCTGAAGGTTTACACACGATAACAGTAGGATTAGTACATAACCACCAGGATATCTGAAGGTTTACACACGATAACAGTAGGATTAGTACTAATCACCAGGATATCTGAAGGTTTACATACGATAACAGTAGGATTAGTACTAACCACTAGGATATCTGAAGGTTTACACACGATAACAGTAGGATTAGTACATAACCACCAGGATATCTGAAGGTTTGCACACGATAACAGTAGGATTATCACTTCACCACCAGGATATCTGGTGGTTTACACTTGATAACAGAAGGATTAGTACTAACCACCAGGATATCTGAAGGTTTACACACGATAACAGTAGGATTATCACTTCACCACCGGGATATCTGAAGGTTTACACACGATAACAGTAGGATTATCACTTCACCACCGGGATATCTGAAGGTTTACACACGATAACAGTAGGATTAGTACATAACCACCAGGATATCTGAAGGTTTACACACGATAACAGTAGGATTAGTACTAACCACCAGGATATCTGAAGGTTTACCCACGATAATAGGATTAGCACATAACCACCGGGATATCTGAAGGTTTACACACCATAATAGTAGGATTAGCACATAACCACCGGGATATCTGAAGGTTTACACACGATAACAGTAGGATTAGTACTTACCACCAGGATATCTGAAGGTTTACACACGATAACAGTAGGATTAGTACATAACCAATAGGATATCTGAAGGTTTACACACGATAACAGTAGGATTATCACATAACCACCAGGATATCTGAAGGTTTACCCACGATAATAGTAGGATTAGGACATAACCACCAGGATATCTGAACGTTTACAGACGATAACAGTAGGATTATCACATAACCACTAGGATATCTGAAGGTTTACACACGATAATAGTAGGATTAGGACATAACCACCAGGATATCTGAACGTTTACAGACGATAACAGTAGGATTATCACATAACCACTAGGATATCTGAACGTTTACAGACGATAACAGTAGGATTATCACATAACCACTAGGATATCTGAAGGTTTACACACGATAATAGTAGGATTAGGACATAACCACCAGGATATCTGAACGTTTACAGACGATAACAGTAGGATTATCACATAACCACTAGGATATCTGAAGGTTTACACACGATAATAGTAGGATTAGTACATAACCACCAGGATATCTGAACGTTTACAGACGATAACAGTAGGATTATCACATAACCACTAGGATATCTGAAGGTTTACACACGATAACAGTAGGATTAGTACTAACCACCAGGATATCTGAAGGTTTAGATGTTTATTGTGCTTGAATAAAAGACAGACGGTACCCCAGCATTCTGCCGTTAACACCAGAGGTTACTCTCAACCTCAATCTAGATGTATATTGTACTGTCCGGTAGTACCTTGGCGTTCCTTGGTTAACACCAGAGGTCACTCTCATTCCTCTGTAGATATGTATTGTACTGTCCGGTAGTACCCCAGCATTCTGCCGTTAACACCAGAGGTTACTCTCAACCTCAATCTAGATGTATATTGTACTGTCCGGTAGTACCTTGGCGTTCCTTGGTTAACACCAGAGGTCACTCTCATTCCTCTGTCTAGATATGTATTGTACTGTCCGGTAGTACCTTGGCGTTCCTTGGTTAACACCAGAGGTCACTCACATTCCTCTGTCTAGATATGTATTGTACTGTCCGGTAGTACCTTGGCGTTCCTTGGTTAACACCAGAGGTCACTCACATTCCTCTGTCTAGATATGTATTGTACTGTCCGGTAGTACCTTGGCGTTCCTTGGTTAACACCAGAGGTCACTCACATTCCTCTGTCTAGATATTTATTGTACTGTCCGGTAGTACCTTGGCGTTCCTTGGTTAACACCAGAGGTCACTCACATTCCTCTGTCTAGATATTTATTGTACTGTCCGGTAGTACCTTGGCGTTCCTTGGTTAACACCAGAGGTCACTCACATTCCTCTGTCTAGATATTTATTGTACTGTCCGGTAGTACCTTGGCGTTCCTTGGTTAACACCAGAGGTCACTCACATTCCTCTGTCTAGATATTTATTGTACTGTCCGGTAGTACCTTGGCGTTCCTTGGTTAACACCAGAGGTCACTCTCATTCCTCTGTCTAGATATGTATTGTACTAGGGTATGGGATATGGTAGCATCAATGTCTGATAGTACCCCAGCGTTTTGTGGGTGACATCAGAGGTGACTGAAATTTTAATTAGTAGTCTTCTTCACAATTTACACATCTTCCTGACGTTGTTTGGAAATGCATTAATTAGCATAACTTATTGAATATTGGGATTGTGACATCTACCCATCTACTCATATTCAATATTTCTCTGTTACAGCAGTTTGTATTAGGAGATGTTGAAATCTTTCTGCGATTTTATTTCACCAAATAGCCACAACGCAAAGCTTTTAACATCTGAATGACAACCTTAAATGGCCAAGAATTTTAAACTTTAAAGACTAAAGAGTAGATATAGCTGTCTGACATCCACGTATTTCTGAAAATAGCATTGGTAAAAATCTACTGAATTTTTTTTTTTTTGATATTTTTTTCCGGTTTGCTCGTATATAATAACCATCCTAGTTGAGTGATAGAAGAGGAAAACAGTATCAGAAAAAATGGCCGTGTGACACATGAATACAAAACACACACAATGACTCAGGGAAATGTCACCAGTCTATGTTAGGCAACGCGTCTGCATTATTAGACAAAGCTGCACGTAGGGTTATTTACAAGCCCCTGTTTTTTTTTCTCTCGATTTTTAAAATTTTGCAACATCGTAAAACTGACATTTCTAAAATCAATGTCATATTATTTGCCAGATGCACGACCCGAATTATGTTTTGAAAAGACCTTAAAATTGCTAAACCCTGTGTGTTGTAAAACAATTTATGATCTCGTGTACAGAACAGCTACGTGTCGCTCTCTTCCTATCTCCGTTGCTGTTTTAATATATGCTATTTTACAATAGACACCGTTTGTGAACCGTTCAACCCAGATGCTGATCAAAAATATGTGGCTGGAGGTACTGGAGTGTGCAAACTAGTTTACATTATGAAAAACTTTAGTCCTTATTCACTCTCACGGTAATTTTATCCATCTTTCTGATTTCACCCTCGCTGTAATTTTAATGATGTTTCTGATTCCAATCTCGCTGTAATTCTACCAATGTTTCTGATTCCAATCTCGCCGTAATTCTACCCATGATTCTGATTCCAGTCTCGCTGTAATTCTACCCATGATTCTGATTCCAGTCTCGCTGTAATTCTACCCATGTTTCTGATTCCAGTCTCGCTGTAATTCTACCCATGATTCTGATTCCAGTCGGAATGATCGGAAAGGGGTGTCTCTTCCACTAATGCTACTGCTAATGTCACTACCACAACTACTACCACTCTACCACTACTACCACTATACCACTACTACCACTATTACCACTCTACCATCACTACCACTCTACCACTACTACCACTATACCACCACTACCACTCTACCACCACTACCACTCTACCACTACTACCACTATACCACTACTACCACTCTACCACCACTACCACTCTACCACTACGACTACTCTACCACCACTACCACTCAGTCTCGCTGTAATTCTACCCATGATTCTGATTCCAGTCTCGCTGTAATTCTACCAATATTTCTGATTCCAGTTTCGCTGTAATTCTACCCATGATTCTGATTCCAGTCTCGCTGTAATTCTACCCATGATTCTGATTCCAATCTCGCCGTAATTCTACCCATGATTCTGATTCCAGTCTCGCTGTAATTCTACCCATGATTCTGATTCCAGTCTCGCTGTAATTCTACCAATATTTCTGATTCCAATCTCGCTGTAATTCTACCAATGTTTCTGATTCCAGTTTCGCTGTAATTCTACCCATGATTCTGATTCTAGTCTCGCTGTAATTCTACCCATGATTCTGATTCCAATCTCGCTGTAATTCTACCCATGATTCTGATTCCAGTCTCGCTGTAATTCTACCCATGATTCTGATTCCAATCTCGCTGTAATTCTACCCATGATTCTGATTCCAGTCGGAATGATCGGAAAGGGGTGTCTCTTCCACTAATGCTACTGCTAATGTCACTACCACAACTACTACCACTCTACCACTACTACCACTATACCACTACTACCACTATACCACTACTACCACTCTACCATCACTACCACTCTACCACTACTACCACTATACCACCACTACCACTCTACCACCACTACCACTCTACCACTACTACCACTATACCACTACTACCACTCTACCACCACTACCACTCTACCACTACGACTACTCTACCACCACTACCACTCAGTCTCGCTGTAATTCTACCCATGATTCTGATTCCAGTCTCGCTGTAATTCTACCAATATTTCTGATTCCAATCTCGCTGTAATTCTACCAATGTTTCTGATTCCAGTTTCGCTGTAATTCTACCCATGATTCTGATTCTAGTCTCGCTGTAATTCTACCCATGATTCTGATTCCAATCTCGCCGTAATTCTACCCATGATTCTGATTCCAGTCTCGCTGTAATTCTACCCATGATTCTGATTCCAGTCTCGCTGTAATTCTACCAATATTTCTGATTCCAATCTCGCTGTAATTCTACCAATGTTTCTGATTCCAGTTTCGCTGTAATTCTACCCATGATTCTGATTCTAGTCTCGCTGTAATTCTACCCATGATTCTGATTCCAATCTCGCTGTAATTCTACCCATGATTCTGATTCCAGTCTCGCTGTAATTCTACCCATGATTCTGATTCCAATCTCGCTGTAATTCTACCCATGATTCTGATTCCAGGCACGCTGTAATTCTACCCATGATTCTGATTCCAGTCTCGCTGTAATTCTACGCATGATTCTGATTTCACCCTCGCTGTAATTCTACCCATGTTTCTGATTCCAATCTCGCTGTAATTCTACCAATGTTTCTGATTCCAGTCTCGCTGTAATTCTACCCATGATTCTGATTCCAGTCTCGCTGTAATTCTACCCATGTTTCTGATTCCAGTCTCGCTGTAATTCTACCTGTTTTCACTCTCGCTGTAATTGTGCAAATATTTTTTACTTATCTCTCGCTTTATTGTTACCTTTTGTCAGATTAAATACGCTTTCAATATGTCGCCCTTGGCAACCACAAAAGGATATTAACAATGATAGAATGATTGGAAAAGGGGTGTCTCTTCCACTAATACTACTGCTAATGTCACTACCACAACTACTACCACTCTACCACTACTACCACTATACCACTACTACCACTATACCACTACTACCACTCTACCATCACTACCACTCTACCACTACTACCACTATACCACCACTACCACTCTACCACCACTACCACTCTACCACTACTACCACTATACCACTACTACCACTCTACCACCACTACCACTCTACCACTACTACCACTATACCACTACTACCACTCTATCACTACTACCACTCTATCACTACTACCACTCTACCACTACCACCATTCTATCACAAATACCACTCTACCACTACCACCAATCTACCACCACTCTACCACTACCACCAATCTACCACTACTCTACCACTACCGCCACTACTACAACCACTACTACCACCACTCTACCACTATCACCACTACTACCACCACTAACACTCTACCACTACAACCACTCTACCACCACTACCACTCTACCACTACCACCACTACTACCACCACTACTACCACTACTACCACTCTACCGCTACCACCACTCTACCACTACCACCACTCTACCACTACCCCTACTACCACTACCATCACTCTACCACTACCACCACTACTACCTTTCTACCACTACCACTCTACCACTACCACCACTCTACAACCACCACTATCACTACCACCACTACTACAACCACTACTACCACTACTACCACCACTCTACCACTACAAACACTACTACCACCACTACCACTCTACCACTACAACCACTCTACAACCACCACTATCACTACCACCACTACTACAACCACTACTACCACTACTACCACTACTACCACCACTCTACCACTACAAACACTACTACCACCACTACCACTCTACCACTACAACCACTCTACCACAACTACCATTATACCCCTACAACCACTCTACCACAACTACCACTATACCACTACCGCCGCTCTACCACTACCACTAGTATCACTGACGAGTCGTAGAAGGACGAAACAGATGTATGATGTAACATCACTGACGAGTCATCGGACAATACAGATGTATGATGTAACATCACTAACGAGTCGTAGAAGGACGAAACAGATGTATGATGTAACATCACTGACGAGTCTTAGAAGGACAGTACAGATGTATGATGTAACATCACTGACGAACCTTAGAAGGACAGTACAGATGTATGATGTAACATCACTGACGAGTCGTAGGACAGTACAGATGTATGATGTAACATCACTGACGAGTCGTAGGAGAGTACAGATGTATGATGTAACATCACTGACGAGTCGTAGGAGAGTACAGATGTATGATGCAGTTTAATTAATTGTTAGTTCACTTGTGTATCTTTTGTACAATCTTTCTGTTATTTGATAAATTAAGACTCGTATAGAAACGTGTATGTCAATAGTCTGTTGGGAAACATTACCACAAAACTGAACGATGATAGTATCAGTCATAAATTCCTCTATTCTCAACACTTATTCGTTCAGAAAAAAATGTAGAACGAAAAGAGATAAATAATATTTATCAAAAATATAACTATAGGTATTCAAGTTTTAGTTGTGATATTGAAAGTTCGGCAAACACAGGATGACAATTCTGCACTAAAACACAGTTCAACATAAGTACAAGTTCGAATGTTTACACTCCATTGAAATATCATCAGCAAAGCGAGACCGATAAATATTTAACGTATTGCTAACGGCTTGTAAGCTAATTGAAGCAAATACATTATTTCCGCGGAATGGCCAGATACTATGGGAAACACGAAGGTTCTATGAGAAATGTGGTGATGCATGAATCCGCATGTTGAAATGTACGTTGATTACAAGGATCAAGAAGTAACTTTTATCATTTAAATAAACACGACACAACACAACTAAAAGGCAGGTGACGTATTCTTGTCGACATTAGTCTCGAACATACCCTGATGTTAATTTATAAGTGATCGTATCACATGATCTTAATTCCTGATGTATTTAGGTGATAATTTATGACTAGGACTTAAGTTCCTAGACATAAGCCATAGTTTCGTTGTTGTATTTATTGATTATATTGTGTAAGCAGGACTGACGTTGTCCCAAATTTTCAACCTTTTGTTGTATTGTGTAAGCAGGACTGACGGTGTCCCAAGTTTTCAACCTCCGTTGTATTGTGTAAGCAGGACTGACGGTGTCCGAAGTTTTCAACCTTTTGTTGTATTGTGTAAGCAGGACTGACGGTGTCCCAGGTTTTCAACCTTTGTTGTATTGTGTAAGCAGGACTGACGGTGTCCCAAGATTTCAACCTTTGTTGTATTTAGGATATATTGTTTAAGTAGGACTGATAGTGTTCCACATGTTTAACCTTTAGGTTGTTTTGTGTAAGCAGGACTGACGGTGTCCCAAGTTTCCAACCTCCGTTGTATTGTGTAAGCAGGACTGACGGTGTCCCAAGTTTTCAACCTCCGTTGTATTGTGTAAGCAGGACTGACGGTGTCCCAAGTTTTCAACCTTCGTTTTATTGTGTAAGCAGGACTGACAGTGTCCCAAGTTTTCAACCTTCGTTGTATTGTGTAAGCAGGACTGACGTTGTCCCAGGTTTTCAACCTTCGTTGTATTGTGTAAGCAGGACTGACGGTGTCTCAAGTTTTCAACCTTTTGTTGTATTGTGTAAGCAGGACTGACGGTGTCCGAAGTTTTCAACCTTTTGTTGTATTGTGTAAGCAGGACTGACGGTGTCCCAAGTTTTCAACCTTCGTTGTATTGTGTAAGCAGGACTGACGGTGTCCCAAGTTTTCAACCTCCGTTGTATTGTGTAAGCAGGACTGACGGTGTCCCAAGTTTTCAACCTTTGTTGTATTTAGATTGTATTGTGTAAGCAGGACTGACGATGCCTCTAGTTTTCAATCTTTTGTTGTATTGTGTAAGCAGGACTGACGGTGTCCCAAGTTTTCAACCTCCGTTGTATTGTGTAAGCAGGACTGACGGTGTCCCAAGTTTTCAACCTTCGTTGTATTGTGTAAGCAGGACTGACGGTGTCCCAAGTTTTCAACCTTCGTTGTATTGTGTAAGCAGGACTGACGGTGTCCCAAGTTTTCAACCTTCGTTGTATTGTGTAAGCAGGACTGACGGTGTCCCAAGTTTTCAACCTCCGTTGTATTGTGTAAGCAGGACTGACGGTGTCCCAAGTTTTCAACCTCCGTTGTATTGTGTAAGCAGGACTGACGGTGTCCCAAGTTTTCAACCTTTTGTTGTATTGTGTAAGCAGGACTGACGTTGTCCCAAGTTTTCAACCTCCGTTGTATTGTGTAAGCAGGACTGACGTTGTCCCAAGTTTTCAACCTCCGTTGTATTGTGTAAGCAGGACTGACGGTGTCCCAGGTTTTCAACCTTTGTTGTATTTAGGATATATTGTGTAAGCAGGACTGATAGTGTCCCAGGTTTTCAACCTTTGTTGTTTATATGTTATATTGTGTAAGCAGGACTGATAGTGTTCCACATGTTCAACCTTTACGGTATACAGGTTTTATCTATGTGATCAGTGAATTGCTGCATAGTTAATGGGCATATGATACGGGGGGACACCTTCGTGCCGCACGTTCTCACTGACGCACTCAGGGTGAACCCCCAAGTCACGTTTGTTTTCGAGGTTTAACAGTGTAACTTTCATCACATCAATATGGGTTCTAAATTAAAAATGGGTATACACTGGTTCTTGTTTGTAATCGCTCGGCTTACGATTACAACAAGTTTATATGCACTCTAGTTTGACATTTTTTTCATTGTTGACGCCGTAGTCAATTTTTCTCTAAATGTATTTTTCCTTCCAATTACAATAAAGACAGTTACAGTGTAAAATTAGTGTTCAGGTGATATATCATGGTATTTTTTTAAACATGTCATGAAGTGTTACATTGTAGTTGCCAGGTAACTGTCACAATATCATTTCCATCCTATTTGATATGATACATGGATTGATGGTAAGCGAAATATTACCTATCGTTATCACATAATAAAACCTAAGTCATATTTTATGTTTAAAATTAAAAAAAAAAATACCATGACTAAGCTATTTCAATTAACTATATGAACATAGTAAAATTATATTTGATATAAAACGATCATTACATTTACATAACGTATGTCGTAGATGACGCTTATTCCTCCTTAGCGCCTGGATGTTTTTCTTCGTTTACTTTATTGCTGGTATCTGTATATTTTCTCCGTATTTTGTCATCGATGTTTAGTTTTGAAATATGATTTTAATGACATGTGAGTATTCTGGTTTATAACGTATCATTGTATTGATGGGTCTAATATCTTCAATTAACAGATGACTTGACAATATGAAAGCGGCTAATAATGTAGGTTAATGTAACTAGATATATACAACATGTTATATTTAGAAACATTTGTGTCGAAAATCAGCCCTACCATTAATATAAGTTCAAAAGCAGGTAGGCTAAGTGTCCTTTTTTTCTCTTTAGATAAATGATAATTTCGCTGTAGTCAAATTAACAGACGAGATGATATCAAAAAAGCGTACGAGTCTTCAATGTTACATTTACATGCACTGAGAAAAACCTTTTTATCCTAGTTTATTTGCATTTAATATCAGTTTAATTGCAACACGTGACACTGTAATAAATAATCGAGAAATCTAAAGATTAACATCGATACTATCTAACCATATACCACTACTACACCAGTCTGTCATTTTACAGGCGCCGACTTCCCTTAGATTTAAAAATATTTTATATGATAATTGAACAATAGTACAAATAAGCACGTGACATCTGGGATGGGAAAATCAGCTGATATCATTCCCTAGATTCTTGTTAAATAATGGCGTATAACACGTGGGAAACAAATATGATTATATCTGTTTAAAGTTTTACTGACCAAAGGTCATTTAATGAAATGTAAGAAGCATGACGCGTGCGTGAACAAAAGGCACGTGGTTTCCATTAAATATTTGTTCATTCCTATAGTATAGCTGGAACGGTACGTATAAAGAATGTGAGACGGGTTGTATAGAACTGCTCGGTCATTGTTGTAATGTTTGATCACGCTTTTGATACAGAAATTCACTGGTCATTTATCTTATCTGCTTCTACGACACTTTACCGTCAACAATCTTCAAGTACTGTTGATATAACATTTTAACCATAGGTCGCGGTAATTGTGTTAAGCGCTCTTTGATGACCGTTTTTGACACGGCTGTGTGTGTGGAGTGCTGAATTAGTTTCTCTTTTTAATCTTATTTGTTAAAGGTTAACTTTTCACCTCGGCCTACCTGGTATGCTCTTACACTCGGCAAAATAGCTTATCATGTATATACAAAAGCTGGAAAAACTATATATATGATTAGGGAATGACGAAGCAATTTTTGAACATGTCACACCTGAGCGATGCAGCGAGAACATGGGTAATGGAATCGATCGAAGCTATTAAATTCTCTAACATTCATGTATCATATGTGACAAACGTATGTTTTATTTATTTGTCATATCCTGTTTATCAGAACTGACAAAACGCAGAGTCAGAGTCTTTCATTCCACAGGATTATAAAGCGACGAAAATGGCACCTCATATTATCCTTAGTTAATTCTATGTCGCGTCTTTTCAGCAGATTCTGTTGACAAAGATGTAATACTCGTGTGGACTGAATAACAAACAGGTTTATATAAATCATTCAATTGAGTGGCTAGAGTAGTGAAACAGCATAATAGAAATGTAAAATAGATTTACAATATACCTGGCGACTGAAAGTACTCGTTACGAAATAATTTGGTTCTGTTGGGGAAAAGCAATATTTTGAAATGTAAACAGAAAAAAAACAGGAAGTATTTTCTTAATCTATTCATTATGAACGCATATTTACATGACAATGTATTGGTTGGAAAATTGTACAAAGCGACAACAGGTACGTTCATTACATGGCTCATGGCATCGATGACAGCGCGATAGCTTATACATTAAAAGATAATTATTTATCTACGAATGTATCAGATCACGCCCAGAAATGCAGTTGGTTATAACATGTGTCAGTAATATGTGGCGTGATTATGCATATTCACTTTCAGGGACGCGTGACGTTACACACATACACAACACAAAAAGCACCCATCACGGAGACTACGGACATCAAATCAGGCTGATGAAGTATGGGGCCATGATTGTTTATTATAAAGAGTCATATGTCAGGTGATTATCGGGATAAGCTTCATCGGATTTCCGGTGACTCTCCACGAGTCTTGGATGGGTTTCAAAAACAGAATCATAATTCAAACTAGAATTGAAAAATCATTTATCAATTGTTGCTAAGTTTTCAGAACTTTATGATGAATGTAGCGCCTTTTCTCCTTCAGCTTATTACTACTCGTACACAAAAATCTTCCCATTTATCCTTTAGAAGCACTGTAATTTCGACAAAAAATCTCAGATGTACTTGTTATATCCATGATCCCGTACATTCTGCATTTCTGATTTACGGGTCAGCCAGCTCACAGGAAATGCAAAATATAAACGGACAATTTTTTTCAAACTCTTTTCAACATTTCAAATCGTCATCAGCAAGACATGTATATCTATTTATCAATAAATCATGAAGTCAGTGGATCGATGAGTCATTGATTTACATCGATTCTGCTGACGTAGCAGTAATTTTGTCGAGTCACTACACATAGAAAGTAGGTTTCACATACTCGGTAGTAAAGACCCCGTTACGGATGATTTAGGTTAGCAAATAAAACTCCGGTAAATGTTACTGTTATGTTACCTGGCAAAACAAGCGTTAAGGTTGGTATATATATATATCTTCCCATACCGGAGAATTATGTTACCCAGCTAAATTATAGTTAAGGTTAGTACTGACACCTAGCTTTACTGGGGAAGTTACCTAGCAAAACTATAGTTAAGGTTAGTATTGACACCTAGTTATACTGGGTAATTATGTTACCCAGCAAAACTATAGTTAAGATTAGTACTGACACCTAGTTATACTGGGGATGTTAACCAGTAAAACTATAGTTAAGGTTAGTACTGACACCTAGTTATACTGGGGATGTTACCCAGTAAAACTATAGTTAAGATTAGTACCGACACCTAGTTATACTGGGGATGTTACCCAGTAAAACTATAGTTAAGGTTAGTACTGACACCTAGTTATACTGGGGATGTTACCCAGCAAAACTATAGTTAAGGTTAGTACTGACACCTAGTTATACTGGATATGTTACCTAGCAAAACTATAGTTAAGATTAGTACTGACACCTAGTTATACTGGGTATGTTACCTATCAAAACTATAGTTAAGATTAGTACTGACACCTAGTTATACTGGGGATGTTACCTAGCAAAACTATAGTTAAGGTTAGTACTGACACCTAGTTATACTGGGGATGTTACCCAGCAAAACTATAGTTAAGGTTAGTACTGACACCTAGTTATACTGGGGATGTTACCCAGCAAAACTATAGTTAAGATTAGTACTGACACCTAGTTATACTGGGGATGTTACCCAGTAAAACTATAGTTAAGGTTAGTACTGACACCTAGTTATACTGGGGATGTTACCTAGCAAAACTATAGTTAAGATTAGTACTGACACCTAGTTATACTGGGGATGTTACCCAGTAAAACTATAGTTACGGTTAGTACTATAGCCTAACTATACTGGGGATGTTACCCAGTAAAACTACAGTTAAGGTTAGTACTATAGCCTAACTATACTGGGGATGTTATCCAGCTAAAGTATAGTTAAGGTTAGTACTATAACCTAACTATACTGGGGAAGTTACCTAGCAAAACTATAGTTAAGGTTAGTATTGACACCTAGTTATACTGGGTAATTATGTTACCCAGCAAAACTATAGTTAAGATTAGTACTGACACCTAGTTATACTGGGGATGTTAACCAGTAAAACTATGGTTAAGGTTAGTACCGACACCTAGTTATACCGGGGATGTTACCCAGCAAAACTATAGTTAAGGTTAGTACTGACTCCTAGTTATACTGGGGATGTTACCCAGTAAAACTATGGTTAAGGTTAGTACTGACTCCTAGTTATACTGGGGATGTTATCCAGGAAAACTATAGTTAAGATTAGTACTGACACCTAGTTATACTGGGGATGTTACCCAGCAAAACTATAGTTAAGGTTAGTACCGACACCTAGTTATACCAGGGATGTTACCCAGCAAAACTATAGTTAAGGTTAGTACTATAACCTAACTATACTGGGGATGTTACCCAGTAAAACTATAGTTATGGTTAGTACTGACACCTAGTTTAATTGGGTAATTATGTTACCCAGTAAAACTATGGTTAAGGTTAGTACCGACACCTAGTTATACCGGGGATGTTACCCAGCAAAACTATAGTTAGGGTTAGTATTGACACCTAGTTATACTGGGGATGTTACCCTGCAAAATTATAGTTAAAGTTAGTACTGACACCTAGTTAAACTGGGTAATTATGTTACCCAGCAAAACTATAGTTAAGGTTAGTACCGACACCTAGTTATACTGGGATATATGTACCTGGTTAGTCTAGTGGTAAAGTTGATACCGATGTCTGTCTCTATTTTGGAAACATGTCACCTAGTAAAATCCAAGTGAAAGTTTCCGTCATTATGTATAGTAAAAGAGAGAGATATGTGCTGTGTAACCAACGATTATCGTTTCTCATAGACATTTTCTTACTGAAACGAATCATCTCACTTTTTACAATGTGAGTTATTGTCATCACAATACTTTAAAACGATAAAACATATCTATTGATTTGACATTTAATCAAACATTCCGTTTCCTCTTATATCCTGGCACTCATGCTTACTATCTGTACGTGTAATATTGACCTTTGGAGACAACACACGAACATCAGTCTTATTTTGTATGATTACATATATGACTTACCTCAGTTTTTAACAGCAAAACGTTTATATTTCTTTAAGTAAGTAGATGTTAGGTTATTTAAAAAAAAAACAAGTAAAATAGCGACATGTACACGAAATAAGAATTCAAACTCTTTTTCGATAAAACTACGGCAAATATGAACAACCGAAAAAACTTCGAGTTACCCGAGTGCTCGATTTAAGTAATTTCAAATGTTTACAATAGACTTTGTCCAGGACTGACAAAATACTTCGAATTAAACAGGATCTTCGCGTTGAATGAGTTCGAGATAAAATGATTAAACTTAGTTAAGAAGTGTCTTGATGTGACCCTATGTTATCCTGCGGTGTTTAATTGTATGCGTGTGTTTTCCTCCTATCTCGTAGTAAAAAAATATCTTTTTAGTGTAAAATGCAAAACGTAATTGGAGATCGTATTGAGATTTTTTATCATGTACCATTTGTATCGAGACCTTTGTTATGCACCAGTTGTATTAACACCTTTGTCATGTATCACTTTTTATATATGTGAACAATTATCTCAGAATAGTTAAATAAGAACGATTTCGGCCTTTTGCCTTCGATCTCTTCCTACAGCGAAACCAATACGGATCGTTTTCACTACAAGTTGTATGATAAGCGCTATGATTTCAATTTTTCCATTTCTAGATGGCAACATTCCTGTATATCAAACCAAAGGTATTTTAATGTAGCAGTAGATTCGATATTCAAGGGCCTGTTCCCAATATCACGATTTTCGTTAATGTCAACTGACAAACTTACAATACAGGGTTTCAAAATATGTAGGTTGATGAAAATTATGGGGAAGCTTAACGTTTGTAATAGTGATCTCATTGAGAAATATTTTATTTCTTTGAAGCTGGACATTATTGAAAGATCGTTAGTTTGCCTGTTGGTTCCGTTGTTGGACACCCTGTTCTCATTTGAAAACGTGAATTTACTTACTTGGAATGACCATGGTTTACATGGCGAGTATCTTCGATGAAGCAGAAGACGCTTACTCTTCTGGAACACCTGGTGTTATTCTCCATGTACTTTTGCAAATCTCCTTGTACTTTTGCAAATCTTGTAAATCTTTCCTTTGTTCATATTTTGCCCTACTTTTATTGAATTTGATATGTTGGCACTTTCTTGTTGTTTCCGAAAGGCACTGTTCAGTTAAGTGTCTGTTGTACAATTTTCTAAATCTGAACCAAAAGGATGTGCTATTCGCTTTTTTTTTCATCCGAACTGACATTTTCCAAACTCCTTACTATCACAGTTACCATCAGTGTTATGGAAGGCATAGTTTTCAAATTAAAAACCTCTATAGTGTGGTACTCCTGACTCGTAGATCTGGAATGTTGATATATGTTATAAACCTATAAACATATTTATTTACATTTACACCTGCTCGGAGAGATGGTGTATATCTATGATGAGAATTCTTACTATTGTGTTCTCTAATATACATGTACACAACAGTCAAATAAAAGTCAAAGAGCAAAAAACAAGATCAAGTTACAATATCGAAAAATCTAAACATTAATATCAAATGATTTAAATAACTCTAAAGACACTAAGACCATACCAACATGTCAACACAATCATAATCTAAACCAAAGTTCCCTAAAACCGGGGTAAAACAATCGAATTCCAAAATTAGGATTAAACATTTAGCGTCATATTCTTCCCGTCAAGGAAAAACAGCCGAGTGGCGTACAATATAGAAATACCTCATACATAGAAATGAAAACATATTCTTGTTTTTTTTGGGTTGTTATTATTTTTAATAGCATTCCTTTCGGCACAGTTGGTAATATGCTGCGACAAAAACCTTTGCCTCGTTTTGCATGTGTATGCTATTATGAAATTCCTTGACGTCGTCAGAACACTGACTTTCATCGGTCAGATGATACCCGGATACGGGAGGAGTCGCGGAGACGGAAAACCTGACAACCAACCGACCAACATTCCTTTTAAAAGACATAATGATCAGGTTTTATATTTATACGAATTTACGACATTCCTTTTAAAAGATAGAACGATCACATTAAGTTGTGATTCAATGAATGGCATTCAAGTCTATTACTGCAGAATGATTTTGAGGAAATGACGAAACAGTTACGAAATTACACAATATGACGAGTACATAAGAAGTGTCTTAAAGATTAATTTGGTGTCGATTGCGACTGGGTTGCCAACATTGTCCTTGTTAATGTCATAGTTGTATATATTAACCTCCCTCTAGATAAGTATAATTGTTATTTCATATCTGGTTGTCTACCTAGCCACACTTGGAGAGGTGTTTTCGTGAGTCAGCATGCATTCAAGTTAAGCTTTGCCGTCGTCAGGATGTTTCTTCGCTAGGGTCCCATTTCTGTGTACAGAGCTCCAGTAAATAAATTTTAATTGTAGTTTTTCGTGAACTGTGATATTGTTACCCCTATATTATGACCTTTTAATTTTAAAAAAATTGGATCGACCAATTTGGTCATGTTTATAAGTAAAAAATATTATAGTTCTTCAAATTGTTATAGAGTCTCTCTTTGAGCAAAGGATTTTCATTAAGTATGGACTCTCTTTTATTACCATATAATAGTAAATTTACTGTGTTAATATAACTTCGGCTTGATATTATTTAAACATTTCTGTACATATTTATTCAGTATCACAGTACAATTTCCCTACCATTTATCATCACTGAAATAGGGCAATACTTTAGTGAAATAGTGTAACAGCAATGTCGTTATGGCAAACAAAACAGCTGTTTATCCTGTGAGCAGATGACACGTGACAGAAGCCAACTGTGTTCAATAGTGTTAATTTGACTGTTGATTGATCATTTCGGACCAATAATATCTAAAACAGTTTCGGACCTACGGTAATTGTAATGGTTTCGGACCAACGATAATTGTAAGAGATTCAGACCAACGATAATTGTAAGAGATTCAGACCAACGATAATTGCAAGAGTTTCGGACCAACAATAATTGCAAGAGTTTCGGACCAACAATAATTGCAAGAGTTTCGGACCAACAATAATTGTAAGTATAACTTTAGATGATGACACCATATAAACCTTGAATCAATTAAGTAGCGAACTGGCCAAGTCACAAGAAAATCTCGTAAGATCTCGCCAACAAATCCTACCAACGATCTACCAAGGTGCTGATCAAACCCAAAACCGAAAGCCTCACTCAAAGTCGTCGCTTCTGAACATAACGCACAACTTAACGTGTCGTACGTAAAATGTTGCTTATAACCTACATAGAATCAAGATTGCTGATTAAACTTATGCCCTTTCCCCTCTTACCAAATATGGGTGAAAAACAAGCCAGACAAACCTATTGAAAAGACAGAAATATACAACAATGTTTTAACGTATTCAAACACACAAAGTTGCGTAAAATTATGCTAAGACTTTAACACTCTAAGTCGGCATCTGGACCCCCACGATTGAAGAAATACATTTTACAAATATCGTTATCTTCAAAGACGTCATTTTTATGTAGCCATGCTGACGTGACATCTCGAGTAAGGTACATGTAACATGTACCTTGGTTTTGGTAGGGAACACTGTTGATGGTTGTTAAAAAGAAATCCAGCTCTGTTTTAAAATGTTATTCGCTCTTAACTACGGTAACTGGAGACAAAATTTAAGAACATTTAACGGACTTTGCAAGTACTTTGAGAAATGTTATTTCATGTTTTCCGTTATTTTAAACTAGGAAGCGTGTTTTAGATGCCTTAAGACCATGACTGGGGATTCGCTCTCGCAACAGTTTCTAAAGTTCATAAAGTTCATGTTTACGAATAACAGAGTCACTCAGTGAGATTTTATGGTCCACCAAACTAAAGCATCATACTTAGACACGGTAGTGTGACATTTTACTCGGTAACTCTATACTGGACACGGGATAACCAACCCTCTATGTTGTCGCAATGGAGATGCAAGTCAAACACGTTTCGGTCACGAGAGGTCAAAAGTCAAGTGAAGCACCAGGAAAGAAAGATCCAGATTCTTATCTTAGCCTCCTCCTACCAGCATCAAGTTCAAACCGGGAACTCTCTTTTTATGCCAGTGATGTCAATGTCTCTTCTGCATTTACTTGTATGAAATTAATATACCAAATAATTATATATGAGACTGTTTACTGCAATTACCGATGTTTCGGATTGTGTAGAAATACATCTAGATGTCTCTGTGGTAAACAGAAAATGCCGCCGATAGGGTGAAGAAAGACAAAAGTGGCGAGACTTTTTGTCTTTATTTCCCAAAACAAAAACCATCAAGAAAATACCAACATGTCAAAAGAATCATAATCCAAACTCAAATTCCATAAAACTAGGTCAAAATAAATGCCAGGTGTTCCAGAAGAGTAAGCGTATTCTGCTTCATTGACTTCCACAGTTTCTTGTTCAATCTTTGTTTACCTGACTTTGACGTTACGCTAAATTTTGACTGATGACGTACATCAAGATGATTGCTCCACACGGAAAAAAATGTTCCAAACTTGAACTCGTGTTCTAGCAATTTTGTGAATTTTCATCAGTAAACTTGTTCATAATATCGAAATCTTTCAAAAAATAATTCTGTCAAATTCATGCACCTGATATAACACAGCTGTATCAGTGCTGAATAGGTGCAGCAACACAATGGCAGTGCCAGTTGCAGGATAAACTGATATATCCGATGTCGTTAGACTTAAGTTAGTTTACATAACAAAACATTAGATTCACTTTACGAAGGTATAGAATTATGACAAATATTGTACAAAAGACACACAGGTGAATAGCGCCTTTTAATATAAATAGATTTATTGTCAAACATGTGATTTTCCACAAAATCATTATTAACGCCCAAATAGCGCACGAGATTACCTTGTTTGTCAATGTCGTCTAATCGGCCTCCACACCTGGAAACCATTAAAAATATATTGTGTGATTAATTATGGCATTTTTAGGTGTTTCTGAAATTGTAAGTTTTGCAAATTGATTGTGTAGTCTTTATGACAATTTCATTAGTCACTGATGTAGATTAATGTAAACAGACATTATACAGGACACAGTAGTAGTACATCAGTCACTGATGTAGATTGATGTAAACAGACGTTATACCCTCACACAGTAGTAGTACATCAGTCACTGATGTAGATTGATGTAAACAGACGTTATAAACGCTCACAGTGGTAGTACATCAGTCACTGATGTAGATTAATGTAAACAGACGTTATACACGGTCACAGTAGTAGTACATCAGTCACTGATGTAGATTAATGTAAACAGACGTTATACACGGTCACAGTAGTAGTACATCAGTCACTGATGTAGATTGATGTAAACAGACGTTATACACTGTCACAGTAGTAGTACATCAGTCACTGATGTAGATTAATTTAAACAGACGTTATAAACGGTCACAGTGGTAGTACATCAGTCACTGATGTAGATTAATGTAAACAGACGTTATACACGGTCACAGTAGTAGTACATCAGTCACTGATGTAGATTAATGTAAACAGACGTTATACACGGTCACAGTAGTAGTACATCAGTCACTGATGTAGATTGATGTAAACAGACGTTATAAACGGTCACAGTGGTAGTACATCAGTCACTGATGTAGATTAATGTAAACAGACGTTATACACGGTCACAGTAGTAGTACATCAGTCACTGATGTAGATTAATGTAAACAGACGTTATACACGGTCACAGTAGTAGTACATCAGTCACTGATGTAGATTAATGTAAACAGACGTTATACACGGTCACAGTGGTAGTACATCAGTCACTGATGTAGATTGATGTAAACAGACGTTATACACGGTCACAGTAGTAGTACATCAGTCACTGATGTAGATTAATGTAAACAGACGTTATACACGGTCACAGTAGTAGTACATCAGTCACTGATGTAGATTGATGTAAACAGACGTTATAAACGCTCACATTGGTAGTACATCAGTCACTGATGTAGATTAATTTAAACAGACGTTATACACGGTCACAGTAGTAGTACATCAGTCACTGATGTAGATTAATGTAAACAGACGTTATACACGGTCACAGTAGTAGTACATCAGTCACTGATGTAGATTAATGTAAACAGACGTTATACACTGTCACAGTGGTAGTACATCAGTCACTGATGTAGATTAATGTAAACAGACGTTATACACGGTCACAGTGGTAGTACATCAGTCACTGATGTAGATTGATGTAAACAGACGTTATACCCTCACACAGTGGTAGTACATCAGTCACTGATGGTAGTACATCAGTCACTGATGTAGATTAATGTAAACAGACGTTATACACGGTCACAGTAGTAGTACATCAGTCACTGATGTAGATTGATGTAAACAGACGTTATAAACGGTCACAGTAGTAGTACATCAGTCACTGATGTAGATTGATGTAAACAGACGTTATACCCTCACACAGTAGTAGTACATCAGTCACTGATGTAGATTGATGTAAACAGACGTTATAAACGGTCACAGTGGTAGTACATAAGTCACTGATGTAAATTAATGTAAACAGACGTTATACACTGTCACAGTGGTAGTACATCCATGCATTGTTGCGGATTAGATATTAACGGGCGTCATAAACAGCCACAACTGCGTTGCATCTGTGCAGTATTGAAGATTGATATCAACAGACGTCATCATAAACGGTCACAGTGACTGCGCATGATTGATCAATGAAGATTAATGTGACTATATATATCAGTGCAGTAATGAAGAAAACTTCCTAGTAGTAAGGACTTGCACTGATGTAGGAAAAGTGCATATCCCGATCCCCAGACGATAATATCGTGAAGCATAAAAAACTTTAGTGAAATGTCGCGTCATATAGATGTGCTGTATTGTACAGTCATCAAAATTGATTATATCTATTATATATATTAATGATATTCTCATTATATTACATTTTCCGGGGTTTACCAAACACCAGCTCATTTTTTTCTCTGTTTTGATATATATTTCTTGTTGTTTACATCGTCACTACATTGCTAATAATTTTAAAGTATCTCCAGAAGATAGCATAGTACAGTATTTAATATCACGGAAATACTCACTTATAAACAATCGCTCCCGTAACCTCAAAAAGGAAGTTATATAGATACATAAAGTACATGTGTCCTGAAATGTCACCTATTTCATAGAAACATCTCGCCCAATATTTCTGTTTGTTTACAGAACCTCACTCGAACATCACAGTCGTAATGTTTGCATGAAATATATACTGAGAGGAAAAAGAAACGCAATTAGCAGAAAGTTCATATTGTAAATTAAATCTTTGACGTACACCCTTGAAACTTGACAAATGTGTGCATTTAAGTTAGGTCCCTATGGTAAAGTATTAAAATCACTGATGCATAACTAAATTGCGCACGCCGCTTGTACAAAAGAATAAGAGACAAAAGCACGATATCTCGAACCCAGTATAAAGGATTGGTTCAAAAATTCTTCAGACATATCCGTCTTGATTTCTCACATTTTAAACATAAACAGTTCAACGTAAAAATGCCACGACTGTCCGAAGTTGACAGGGGTCGTGCCATTGCACATCTTATGCAAGGTACCCCGCAAAATCAGGTCGCTTATCAATTTGGAGTCCATCCATTGAACATTTGCCGTCTCATCCAAAGACTACATGCCACCGGAAGGGTTGCAGACCGTCCTCGAAGCGGTCGCCCTCGTGTGACGACGCGTCGGCAGGATAGGGCAATGCGACTTTCGCACCTACGCAATCGCTTTCTGACGGCCACGGAAACAGCAAGGAACACAATTGGGCGTCATCATGTTCCAATTTATCCAAAGACAGTGCGTACTCGACTGCATGCCTTCGGTCTAAGACCGCGACGGCCATATGTTGGACCACAGCTTAATGCGCGTCGACGTGCCAGACGAATGCAATGACTGAACGCACATTCCGTAAGACGCTTCCCAATGCACATTGGAGAAGGGTCCTGTTCTCAAATTAGTCCAGGTTTTCGCTTTACCGGGCAGACGGCCGACGCCGTGTCTATAGACGTATCCACGAGCGCTATGCAGATGCTTGCGTGATAGAGAATGACCGCTTTGGAGGAGGATCAGTCATTGTATGGGAAGGGATTGCGCATGGTATCAAGACTCCTCTGGTCGTTATTCAGGGAAATCACGCGGCTGTCCACTATTGAGATCAAGTCCTAGCGCCGCATGTTGTTCCTCTAGTTTGCCGTGGTTATCTCGCAGGGGGGCACACGGTATTGATGGGTCCAGAACGCACTTTATTTTGAGTGGGGTACTCTTAAATCAACGTCAAATTTGATAGGTTTACTTAACGTACACGAATGAAATTCTCGTAGATGACAGAGTAGTCAACTATCTTCCAGTTACACCATTATTACATTCTAAACACTTTTCTATTTCCCGTAGTTGACTTGGAAATTCCTAATTGCGTTTCTTTTTCCTCCTCTCAGTATATGTTAACACGGTATGTCTTACTGTTTACTGAACATAATATTAATTTTTATATCAATGTTCCATATTAACATAGAACATTTCATATTAATCATTATTCATATTGTTTACTGACGAGCTAATCAACATTAAATTCATTTTTAATTATTGAACAATAGATCTACATTGTAAACTGAAATCATATATATATATGCACGATGAGAGTAAATGTTAATTCTGTTTTGCACGACAGTTGTGTGTGAAGGTGACAAATACAGTAACACTGCAGCAGTTTCCAGCGTGTCTATATCTAATATGTACGTACGTTTTAATGTATATACATGTATTAAGCTATTTGCTTGCACGGTCCCAATGAGTTACAACACGTGGTGTTTTAATTCAGTGAGTGGGTTTAATTTCCCTTCGTCATGCTGGCACGGCGGGAATCGCACCTATAATTCCTGACAGCGAAGGTAGGAGAGGTACTCAGTGACAGGCTCTTCAACAGACAGGTAATTACTATGTGTGTACAGTAGAGTAGCTTTCATCCATCTTTAATCTACTGCCTTGTACTATTTGTCCTGTGTGGCAAAAATATATATCTTTGGAAATTTTATTGAATTTTCTTTTCTTCAAAGTTTTAAATCATTCTGACAATATTTGATAATGTATTTTATAATTAATCTTAAATTAAATTCATATTATATTATGATTTATGTGAATATAAAATTGTTGTTGGAAGACAGTCGCTATGTAATCGTTATTTTGTACTTCCAAACGATTAGAAGTACGCTACTTAATATAGCTCACGGTTACTGATAGTACAGTTTAACAATAATAATAACGCTTTCCCGTCACACAGGTAGTCCAGGTGTATCGGAAGTATTGTTTACCTGGATAAGATTCTGCGAGTATACAGATAAATTGTGATTTTTCTTTCAAGTTTCGAGCTCCGGACAACACATCGACTTGTGACAGGGAGCAGACGACACTTGTAGGAAAAACCTCACATCATACTACATCCGGCAGAAAAATGTCACTATTGACCAAGACATCAGGTAAGTGAGAATTCAGTCTCCTATTAAATGTGATTATGTGGCTGATTGATTTATTGTGACGAAAATTAACAAAATCTATTGAAACAGAGACAAACAAAACATTCATCACGTTCAACTAAAAACTCCATGGAAGCTGCATCTGCACCCACCCATAATAACAATCTTCACATTTTTTTCCTCTCCAAATTGAAATTTCTAAATCATTTCTCGTATTACTTTCTATCATTATCTGGTCGTGTTACGTAGTCTCGTTTGATATTGTGTGCACACCTGAGTTATCATTGATTTGTGAAAGTCATGCTGCTAGCCCGTCGGTAGTAATGGTTTGTTTACTTCCACGATTGTGCATGGTCATGGCGCTAATTCATGTGTCACGTTAGAAAATGTCCGATTTATGAAATATTTATGACTTGTTTTGCAGCTAAGAATGGGTGTATGTGCTATAGACTGTGGTAGGGTTATGACTTTGAGTTGTAAACCATGGTCGGTCCCTAGTTGTATACTCTGGGTCGGAACCCTATATTTGTACACCGAGGGCCGGAGCCCTAGTTGTACACTACGGGTCGAAACCCTATATTTGTGCACCAAGGTCGGGGCCCTAGTTGTACAACATAGGTCGGAACCTTATATATGTACACCAAGGGCCGGGACCCTAGTTGTAAAACATAGGTCGGAACCCTATATGTGTACACCAAGGGCCGGGGCCCTAGTTGTAAAACATAGGTCGGAACCCTATATTTCTACACCGAGGGCCGGGGCCCTAGTTGTTAACCATAGGTCGGAACACTATATTTCTACACCCGGGGCCCTAGAACCCTATATGTGTAACCAACAAAGGTCGGAACCCTATATTTCTACACCAAGGGTCGGGGCCCTAGTTGTAAAACAAAGGTCGGAACCCTATTTTTCTACACCAAGGGTCGGGGCCCTAGTTGTAAAACATAGGTCGGAACCCTATATTTCTACACCAAGGGTCGGGGCCGTAGTTGTTAACCATAGGTCGGAATCCTATATGTGTACACCATGGGCCGGGGCCCTAGTTGTTAACCACAGGTCGGAACCCTATATGTGTACACCATGGGTGGGGCCCTAGTCGTAAAACATAGGTCGGAACCCTACATTTGTGCACCAAGGGCCGGGGCCCTAGTTGTAAAACATAGGTCGGAACCCTACATTTGTGCACCAAGGGCCGGGGCTTTAGTTGTACACTACGGGTCGAACCCCTATATTTGTACACTATTTTCCGGAGCCATATTAACTTTGTGCAAAACCGAAAAAGTCACGAGAGTTTAGTTTTTCAGATCACAAGGTACGTGACGTCATTTTGGCGCCTTTTTGTCCTATCTTAACCGAATGTTTTGCGCGTCGCTTCAAATGGCACAAAATAAACAGAAAAACACACAATAACTTGATAAAATAGTTCACGGGATAACAATTTTAAAAAAATATCTGAAATGTAAACATACCAATTGAATCGTTGTCATATTTCGTCTGTTGTTAATATGTATGCAATTTGAGTGACAGATCAATAATCTTGCGATCCAACATCATATAGATAAACTTAACACCATGACGACGGTTTAGTTTTGATAACGATATGACAACGCCACCAACAGAACATGTATCAAGATTTGAAAACACCATAAAAAAGAAGTGGTTCAACGATCTGCAACCCGCCGACAGAACTTATATCACGATGACACACCGCCGACAGAGCATGTACAACGATGACACACCGCCGACAGAGCATGTACAACGATGACCCATCGCCGACAGAACTTATATAACGATGACGCACCGCCGACAGAGCATGTACAACGATGACCCATCGCCGACAGAGCATAAACAACGATGACCCATCGCCGACAGAACTTATATAACGATGACACACCGCCGACAGAGCATGTACAACGATGACACACCGCCACCACAACTTATATAACGATGACCCACCGCCGACAGATCATGTACAACGATGACCCATCGCCGACAGAACTTATATAACGATGACACACCGCCGACAGAGCATGTACAACGATGACACATCGCCGACAGAGCATGTACAACGATGACCCATCGCCGACAGAACTTATATAACGATGACACACCGCCGACAGGGCATGTACAACGATGACACACCGCCACCACAACTTATATAACGATGACACACCGCCGACAGATCATGTACAACGATGACCCATCGCCGACAGAACTTATATAACGATGACACACCGCCGACAGGGCATGTACAACGATGACACACCGCCACCACAACTTATATAACGATGACACACCGCCGACAGGGCATGTACAACGATGACACACAGCCGACAGAGCATGTACAACGATGACACATCGCCGACAGAACTTATATAACGATGACGCACCGCCGACAGAGCATAAACAACGATGACACACCGCCGACAGAGCATGTACAACGATGACACATCGCCGACAGAGCATGTACACAATGACGTATCGCCACCAGAACTTATACAACTATGACACACTTCCGATATAAGACACACCGCCGACATGACTGTTATTACGATCTGATAACGCCGACGACAGGACTGTTATTACGATGTGCTAACGCCGACGACAGGACTGTTATTACAATGTGCTAACGCCGACGACAGGACTGTTATTACAATGTGATAACGCCGACGACAGGACTGTTATAACGATGTGCTAACGCCGACGACAGGACTGTTATTACGATGTGCTAACGCCGACGACAGGACTGTTATTACAATGTGCTAACGCCGACGACAGGACTGTTATTACAATGTGATAACGCCGCCGATAGGACTGTTATTACAATGTGATAACGCCGACGACAAGACTGTTATAACGATGTGCTAACGCCGACGACAGGACTGTTATTAAGATCTGATAACGCCGCCGACATGACTTTATAACGATGTGATAACGCCGCCGACAGGACTGTTATTACGATGTGATAACGCCGCCGACAGGACTGTTATTACGATGTGATAACGCCACCGACAGGACTGTTATTAAGATCTGATAACGCCGCCGACAGGACTGTTATTAAGATCTGATAACGCCGCCGACAGGACTGTTATTACGATGTGATAACGCCACCGACAGGACTGTTATTAAGATCTGATAACGCCACCGACAGGACTGTTATTACGATGTGATAACGCCACCGACAGGACTGTTATTAAGATCTGATAACGCCGCCGACAGGACTGTTATTACGATCTGATAACGCCACCGACAGGACTGACAGCCACCGACAGGACTGTTATTAAGATCTGATAACGCCGCCGACAGGACTGTTATTACGATGTGATAACGCCACCGACATGACTTTATAACGATGTGCTTACGCCGACGACAGGACTGTTATTACAATGTGATAACGCCGCTGACAGGACTGTTATTACGATGTGATAACGCCGCCGACAGGACTGTTATTACGATGTGACAACACCGCCGACAGGACTGTTATTAAGATCTGATAACGCCGCCGACAGGACTGTTATTACGATGTGATAACGCCACCGACAGGACTGTTATTACAATGTGATAACGCCGCTGACAGGACTGTTATTACGATGTGATAAGCCGCCTACAGGACTGTTATTACGATGTGAAAACGCCACCGACAGGACTGTTATTACGATGTGCTAACGCCGACGACAAGACTGTTATAACGATGTGATAACGCCGCTGACAGGACTGTTATTACGATGTGATAACGCCGCCGATAGGACTGTTATTACGATGTGATAACGCCGACAAGACTGTTATAACGATGTGATAACGCCACCGACAGGACTGTTATTACGATGTGCTAACGCCGACGACAAGACTGTTATAACGATGTGATAACGCCGACGACAAGACTGTTATAACGATGTGATAACGCCGCCGATAGGACTGTTATTACGATGTGATAACGCCGCCGATAGGACTGTTATTAAGATCTGATAACGCCGCCGATAGGACTGTTAGTACGATGTGATAACGCCGCCGATAGGACTGTTATTAAGATCTGATAACGCCGCCGATAGGACTGTTAGTACGATGTGATAACGCCGCCGATAGGACTGTTAGTACGATGTGATAACGCCACCGATAGGACTGTTAGTACGATGTGATAACGCCGCCGACCTGACTGTTATTACGTTATTATTGTTGATGCAATCACATCAGTTACCTGCCTATCGTCCTGGAGTAATGCTGCACCTCAGGATTACAGCAACCTGATACAAAATTGTATTATATACATGTATGATCTGAAAGACAGCAATCATTTAAATATATACGAGATATAATTACGTCTCCTTCTTGTGTACATACACCTCGGAGAATAATGGAGCCGCCCTCAGCCAAAAATAGTGGTACTCCAACACTAATGTAGGCTATAATGAAACTATATGAAGCCTATCGGGTGGTGTTAGACGACCTTATGACTAAACAGTGGAGTTTTAAACTTCTTATTCTAGTAATTCGGGTGGAATAATTTATTATGTAACCCTAGCATGATTCAGCAAAAATTTAAACGGTGTACCAATGTATTATAACTAGGGTTTTATACGGGATATTTGACCCGGTACTTAGCATTAAATGTCTGTTATATTCTGTATGTATATAAATGAATATCAGAGAGTCCTAAGGTCTCATTATAAAATTACTATTTGAACAAGGAAGGTGATCTCTGATAAAAGCACCATTCTATTGGTGAGCGACACGACGTTCTGTTAAAGCTATGACGATGCACTTTTTTTCTCTGATTAACTATTATCATTGTAAATAAAAGATGATGTCATATTTAGCACTGTGACTTTTACAACAATAGTGGCATTAGAATAACCAGCCGAGGTTTATAAGCACATTAGTTTGTGAACAGTAGAGTACACAACAATACGTCTGCAATGCCTTTCACTTTCTCTCTAATTTGAATTACTTGTTCGTCTTCTGTGCTATCAGCGTTTTTCTATACATACTTGATTGATAGAGAAGAATGATTAACCACCAAACGGACAGATCACCGTCAGACACAAATACTGTAGACAGAACCAAGCCAGTCGGACAGACATTCCATCAACTGATACAACATAGCTACGCAGAACGACTCCTCCGAGTTAGAAATAGTTCATTATACAAGAAAAAGTTATATAAAATCGTTAACCCTCCAGAGAACATTATATGAAATCGTTAACCATCCAGGGAACATTATATAAAGTTGTTAACCCTACAAGAACCATTCCTTCAAGGAACATATTATTAAAAATATCTCTCCGGGAAATCGTTTGTAAAAATTATTAACCTTACGGACCCGATCCCACAGGGAATTTTTTCTTTTTTTTTTAAATAAGGTTTAAAGAAACCCTTTATAAAATTGTTAAACCTTCAAGAAACAATACTGCGGGAACTATGTTTAAAAAATGACCTCAAAAGAAATCTGTTTATGAAATTGTCAACCATGCATTGACCAATCCTACAGTTGAAAATATCTTTTAAAAATATCGTTACAGGATTTTTTTTTATAAAATCGTTGCACCTTACGGAGCCAATCCTACAGAACAAATTTGTAAAGAATAACTCTATTGAAAACTTATTTTATATAAAATCGGATTGTATCTTTTAAAACAACACTTCATGGACCATTTTATAATACAATTGTTTCTGATATATAACCTTACAGGAACATTTCTTATGTTTACCTTCAAGAAATGAAAAACTTCAGGAAACATTTCATAGAGAAGATACCTTTACGGGAAGTGATTTTTTTCTGATATCCCTTACTGGGAACATTTCATGAAGAAGGCAAAATAGTAGCTATGTCTTTTGTTAAATTAAAACGGAAAAAAGAAAAACAAAACAAACAAATAAAACCCAAAAGATATAAATAGAACAGAAATAATAGGCAACCCTACATTTTTTGTATGATCTTTTAGAATAAACTTACAAGAATTATTATATAAAATAGAAAACCCGGCAGAAATTGTTTTATGGTCAGAAACCTTAGAGAAATTATCTTATAAAGCAGGTGAACTATAGGATATGAAGGTGTCCGTGTGTTTGCGGAATGTTGTATACAATCCTTTATTGTGTAGTTACATGTATGTAGAAGTGTCCACCAGCCTAGTTTAACTCTCTCACGCGCGACTGCATATTACATTAGAATTCCCATCAGTATGGCGGGTGGTCAGGTGCACGTACCATTTGATACCAAGCTGTACCAAACCAAAAAACACGGACCTACTGACAGTGACGAGGCAGATTTTCTAATTCAATCATATGGTTAGAAGTCGCGTATGACATCGCACGCAAGTACCGAAACTCACGTGGTAGCCCTAGTACCGTCACTGGGTGGTCACTGAACTGAAAGTTTAATGCTTTGTAAATGTATCTCGATTCGTATCAGCATATTGTGTAAATCCTATATATATGACAATGGTACATAGGGGTACAGATTTACTCGTGTGTAAGTGTATAGAAATAACGCAGAACTCCTAATACGTTCACCATAGTCATCAAAACGACAGGTAATATATAGTAACACCTACCGATTTAATTCATTTAAATATTGTCAAGGTTCAGGTAATACACATGTACTTTTGAAATGATCAGGTATATAGAAATTGGAAAAAAGTTATTGAGTTATGGGGTTGGTGCAGTCCCCCATCTAGAATCTGACATCTTTTATGATCGATCTTGGTTTTGCCTGAGAGGCCTCCTAGGGTTGGCTCTTAACACCTATGACTGGCGATTTGCAGAACGACAAAACAGCAGTATAATCCATGTTACTGTGTATTGAAAGCGCTGATAAATATTTTTTAAATCCTTCGTAGGCTTTTTACTACGTGATACGAAACGAAACAATGATTAATATCCGGAGCATGATGATAACATTTGTTGTCAATTTTCTTTTCATTTGAATTATTACGTTAAATAATCAAACATCTTAAATATCTTTTTTTTAAAATTCTTGGTCCGTGAGAATAAAAGGTAGCCTATCGTACCCATCACTAAGCTACCGAGACATCCGTGTTATCGTACACCTCCCCCCTCCTCCCCTCTCCTCCCCCCCCGGACCATGACTTAGGTATAAAGATGCCGCGTAATGGTAATTATTCTGATGTTACGTGTTATCTAACTACCATGAAATTAGATATTCACTTCGACAAGCCCCTGTAAAAATGTGTGTTGAAAAATCATCCGCTGTATTTATGGGACGCGAGACGGTAACATTTTCTCTTTCGCTGCTTCCTAGGTTGGGTGACTCAGCAAGTTTGTGGACGTTTACGGAATACAAACATGACTATAAGTAGGGACTACTATGACTCTTCAGTATTTCACGGGCTGTATTACATATCAGTGTTCTGAACAGTCAATACATCCCCAGGTGTTAAGTCAATATACATCTGTATCACATACAGCGTTATCGCAGCCGGAAAAGTCATAGACGGATGCAGGAGACTGTAAAAGATAAACATACCATATATAAGTTTGTGATTTACAAGCACCTTACATTTGGAATGCTATCTATTTTAAAGATGCATTTTGTGAGCAATTATAAATGAGAATTGTATTAAGCATATAAAATATTATCACATAAAACATCAACGATAAGAAAAAATTACATTTACACGTATTGTTAAAGAAATATGAAATATTTCAGTACAACCTATCTAATCCTGGTTAGTAATTAAATGTGTAAGTCTGTATTTAGCATGACTCGGCAAAGTGAGTCACCCGCATAGTTACAGATCCTTTATACTATTTAAGTATGATAATTACTCGGGCACGACAAAGTTGACGATATCTTCAACAGGACGTCATTTCAATTCGACAATTTAAAAATGTCTCTATGCATTTTATTACTAGTTTGTAGTTAACAAAGAAATTTGAAGGCAGGCAGAAAATACAGAATTGAACGTAGAAATATATTCGATACTAACTTAGAACCCAGAAAGCGGCAGTCGAACCTGATAAATATTTATGTAGTGGTGTGCGGTGGGCCTCTAGTATTGCCAGCCCACGAGTAATTTTCGTTTTACTCAGTCTCCTCAATCTTAATAACTGTTTAATAACTGAAAGCACAAACTATTTTCTTCCCATCGGACAGAAGTATCGACACTTCCGATGAAGGTAAGATATCAGTGAACCGCTTGCACGCACAGAACATAAAAACGTATTCTGAGTATATCTCATTATTGTTGTTTACAGACGTCAACGGAAAGAAGCGAATTAATCAGTTCGGGGATTATGATGACACGTCAAACATGACGTGTACGCATTGGAATGACAGATGGCGGAAAGGACAAACACAATTTCATATGCCAAAAGTTCATCCGTACGTGCTTCCCTTTTCTCTCTGGCTGTACATAAAGTAAAAATTAACACGGTAGTTTGCTAACGTTTTCAAGGCCAGTGGCCATCTCCAGACGATTTTAAATTCATATATGCATTGTATTATAACAACGTTTCATAAATGTTGTAGTTTAGTTGTCAATGACGTATAATATCAGTATAGAAACACCACAGTTTTATAGAATCATGCGATAACTGTATGAAGTATATGATACAGTTTGATGTAACTGATAGGTTTTATTTCTATATAAGTTTAAGTAGGTATAGTAAATATCTAAATGATATAATCATACGCTTTATAGTTCTTGATTCGTATAATTTTCGCGGTTCTATCAAAAGCTTGAAGCAAAAAAAAGGTGTACTTTTCGAGAAAGTGATAAACCAAACAGTGGCTTTATCAATGAAATATTGGTTATCAGTTTGACATTTTTTCGCCTTGATATTCAATCATCGTAAATATATTTATTTATTTATTTATATTTGAAAATTGAAAATAATAATATTTACAATCAGTACAAGCCAGTATGTTGCTTCATAAACAAACCTTGATATTACGATATCGATGAGTTTTATTTCAAATTGCTATCATACTTTTAATACGTTTCGCCTTCCACACATGATAGATTACATAATTATCATATCGCCTGTTTGTTGTATGTGTTGACCCCCAATTTCGTTAATCATTGACATTTCAGGATGTTGATAAAACATATCGACCGATTGACAGATGGAAAAACTAACCTTCGTTTTTTCGTACCGTTATGCGGTAAAACTATGGATTTAAATTGGTAAGAATATTGACAATTTTTTATAATTCCCAACGATTAAACGTTATCATTTCTTAGAAAATATTTGCAGGTTTCAATACATATATCTAGTCAAATGGCCTGATTTTTGCAACAAAAATACAGAACCATGCCCTTATTTCAAAATGTATTTATATATACATATTTGTATAATGTGGTAAATTGTTACATCGGCTGGTCGTAGAAATTTCCAGCACCAACACTCAATTCTTAAAAATATGCATATGGAATAGATCAAATGTTTTTTATCTTCCACTGCCCTTTCAATGCATATATAAAAACCACATCAAATTATTCATTGCAGGTTGCTTGAGCGGGGGCATGAAGTCGTTGGTTGTGACTGTTCCGAAGAGGGATGCAAAGAAATCTTCAAACGACATAATATATCTTACAAGACCGAATATAAAGCCAACGTCCGCAGCACAGTACTCCAGGTATTCTTAAAACATGTTTGTTCTGACACTTTTACTACCTTTAGATAGATGTCTTCATAATGTTATCGTGACTCTCCAGATCTGAAGTATAATTTGATTTTTTGTGTGTAAAAGGTTTTAGGAACACGTTAAACTACATGGTTTGTGTAAAAGGTTTTAGGAACACGTTAAACTACATGGTTTGTGTAAAGGGTTTAGGAACACGTTAAACTACAGGGTTTGTGTAAAGGGTTTAGGAACACGTTAAACTACAGGGTTTGTGTAAAGGGTTTAGGAACACGTTACACTACATGGTTTATGTAAAGGGTTTAGGATCACGTTACACTACATGGTTTGTGTAAAGGGTTTAGGAACACGTTACACTACATGGTTTGTGTAAAGGGTTTAGGAACACGTTACACTACATGGTTTGTGTAAAGGGTTTAGGAACACGTTACACTACATGGTTTGTGTAAAGGGTTTAGGAACACGTTACACTACATGGTTTATGTAAAGGGTTTAGGAACACGTTACACTACATGGTTTATGTAAAGGGTTTAGGAACACGTTACACTACATGGTTTGTGTAAAGGGTTTTAGGAACACGTTACACTACATGTTTTGTGTAAAGGGTTTTAGGAACACGTTACACTACATGGTTTGTGTAAAGGGTTTTAGGAACACGTTACACTACATGGTTTGTGTAAAGGGTTTAGGAACACGTTACACTACATGTTTTGTGTAAAGGGTTTATGAACACGTTACACTACATGGTTTGTGTAAAGGGTTTAGGAACACGTTACACTTCATGGTTTGTGTAAAGGGTTTAGGAACACGTTACACTACATGGTTTATGTAAAGGGTTTAGGAACACGTTACACTACATGGTTTGTGTAAAAGGGTTTAGGAACACGTTAAACTACATGGTTTGTGTAAAAGGGATTAGGAACACGTTACACTACATGGTTTGTGTAAAAGGGATTAGGAACACGTTACACTACATGGTTTGTGTAAAAGGGTTTAGGAACACGTTAAACTACATGGTTTGTGTAAAGGGTTTAGGAACACGTTAAACTACATGGTTTGTGTAAAAGGGTTTTAGGAACACGTTACACTACATGGTTTGTGTAAAGGGTTTAGGAACACGTTACTTACACTACATGGTTTATGTAAAGGGTTTGAGAACACGTTACACTACATGGTTTGTGTAAAAGGGTTTAGGAACACGTTAAACTACATGGTTTGTGTAAAAGGAATTAGGAACACGTTACACTACATGGTTTGTGTAAAAGGGATTAGGAACACGTTAAACTACATGGTTTGTGTAAAAGGGTTTAGGAACACGTTAAACTACATGGTTTGTGTAAAAGGGTTTAGGAACACGTTAAACTACATGGTTTGTGTAAAAGGGTTTTAGGAACACGTTACACTACATGGTTTGTGTAAAAGGGATTAGGAACACCTTAAACAACTACATGGTTTGTGTAAAAGGGTTTAGGAACACGTTAAACTACATGGTTTGTGTAAAAGGGTTTTAGGAACACGTTACACTACATGGTTTGTGTAAAAGGGATTAGGAACACGTTACACTACATGGTTTGTGTAAAAGGGTTTAGCAACACGTTAAACTACATGGTTTGTGTAAAAGGGTTTAGGAACACGTTAAACTACATGGTTTGTGTAAAAGGGTTTTAGGAACACGTTACACTACATGGTTTGTGTAAAGGGTTTAGGAACACGTTACTTACACTACATCGTTTATGTAAAGGGTTTAAGAACACGTTACACTACATGGTTTGTGTAAAAGGGTTTAGGAACACGTTAAACTACATGGTTTGTGTAAAAGGGTTTAGGAACACGTTAAACTACATGGTTTGTGTAAAAGGGTTTTAGGAACACGTTACACTACATGGTTTGTGTAAAGGGTTTAGGAAGACGTTACACTACATGGTTTGTGTAAAGGGTGAACACGTTACACTACATGGTTTGTGTAAAGGGTTTAGGATCACGTTACACTACATGGTTTGTGTAAAGGGTTTAGGAAGACGTTACACTACATGGTTTGTGTAAAGGGTGAACACGTTACACTACATGGTTTGTGTAAAGGGTTTAGGAAGACGTTACACTACATGGTTTGTGTAAAGGGTGAACACGTTACACTACATGGTTTGTGTAAAGGGTGAACACGTTAAACTACATGGTTTGTGTAAAGTATTTAGGAACACGTTACACTACATGATTTGTGTAAAGGGTATAGGAACACGTTAAACTACATGGTTTGTGTAAAGTATTTAGGAACACGTTACACTACATGGTTTGTGTAAAGTATTTAGGAACACGTTACTTACACTACATGGTTTATGTAAAGGGTTTAAGAACACGTTACACTACATGTGTTTGTGTACATGGTTTGTGTAAAAGGGTTTAGGAACACGTTAAACTACATGGTTTGTGTAAAGGGTTTAGGAACACGTTACACTACATGGTTTGTGTAAAGTATTTAGGAACACGTTACACTACATGGTTTGTGTAAAGGGTTTAGGAACACGTTAAACTACATGGTTTGTGTAAAAGGGTTTTAGGAACACGTTAAACTACATGGTTTGTGTAAAGGGTTTAGGAACACGTTAAACTACATGGTTTGTGTAAAGGGTTTAGGAACACGTTAAACTACATGGTTTGTGTAAAGGGTTTAGGAACACGTTAAACTACATGGTTTGTGTAAAGGGTTTAGGAACACGTTGAACTAAATGGTTTGTGTAAAAGGTTTAGGAACACGTTGGGTTTAATTTTGTAATTATGAGAAGGTATTTAGTAAACTTTGATCGTAATTCACCATTGCTATCCTTATATCTATGATAGACATCACATGGCCTAGAATGCACCGTATTTTTCTATATCACCTTTTACGTTATATATCCATTCATGTATATGTTTCTCTATTTAATCGTGATCAAGTATGCTATAAATACACATTCAGATTAAGTGGGTATCTTTTGTGATATCTCCGTCGCCCATTAAAATGTACTGTAAAACATGAAATACCTGACTACTTACCAATCTGTTATCATAGAAAGCCGCCGTTCCCTTTGTACTGTTGTTTAAGTCTCACGAACAAAGCTATGCAGTTCGACATTAGCGTTCTTTTCATTGGAGAGATTGTAAATCTTAATTGAACATAATTACTAACCTTTGTCTTCCTTGTGAAGTAGATCGGTTGTCACTTAATCACAACATACCTTGGACTATAACTGTGAATTTACATAAGAAAATTCAAGTCGTAAATTATAACTGCCATGTCATTCAGTTTCTGCATTAATTAAGTAAAGATTATTCATACACGTAAAGCGTCGTTATCATCGACATTTTTCCAATACGAAAACGGAAATCTTGCAATGTTCATTTAAAATTTTATCGTACGTGTCACAAACTTTCAAGATTATTTTCTATATAAAACAAAAAAAAAATCATCCTCGCTTCTACCGAAATAAATTCATTTTGCGTCTAAACTGATCCTTCATTTTCCTTTTGTTCCGTTAGGGGACCGACAAGAAGCTCTCTCTTTATGTAGGAGATTATTTTGACCTCCAAAGGTTGGTATGCCATAATTACATTGATACCGGGCCTAAACAATACTAGACTATATATGGCTGAGTCATTTTCGTACATTTTTTTATAAAATATTCCTTTATAATTTAAGATTCCGATAATCGGTTATTGCATGTAGTGTTTTATAATTGAATATTTAAACTTACTTTTAATTTTTTTTACACCAAATAGCTACATTGTACTCAAGACAAAAATATATATGAAGATATTTTTTTTCTGGTGAAGGTGACAATTCCTAGTAAACGAAAGGTCACAAATGTTTTTCTGTAAGAAAATTGTTTCGTGTATTTATCTATTAAAACGAGTTATGTTACCTGACGAAATAAGAAGTAGTTATGTTACCTGGCGAAGTAAGAAATCATTATTTTACCTGGCGAAGTAAGAAGTAGTTATGTTACCTGACGAAGTAAGAAGTAGTTATGTTACCTGACGAAGTAAGAAGTAGTTATGTTACCTGACGAAGTAAGAAGTAGTTATGTTACCTGGCGAAGTAAGAATAGTTATGTTACATGGCGAAGTAAGAAGTAGTTATGTTACCTGGCGAAGTAAGAAGTAGTTATGTTACCTGACGAAGTAAGAAGTAGTTATGTTACCTGGCGAAGTAAGAAGTAGTTATGTTACCTGACGAAGTAAGAAGTAGTTATGTTACCTGGCGAAGTAAGAAGTAGTTATGTTACCTGGCGAAGTAAGAAGTAGTTATGTTACCTGACGAAGTAAGAAGTAGTTATGTTACCTGACGAAATAAGAAGTAGTTATGTTACCTGGCGAAGTAAGAAGTAGTTATGTTACCTGACGAAGTAAGAAGTAGTTATGTTACCTGACGAAGTAAGAAGTAGTTATGTTACCTGACGAAGTAAGAAGTAGTTATGTTACCTGACGAAGTAAGAAGTAGTTATGTTACCTGGCGAAGTAAGAAGTAGTTATGTTACCTGACGAAGTAAGAAGTAGTTATGTTACCTGGCGAAGTAAGAAGTAGTTATGTTACCTGACGAAGTATTTATGAAGAAATAGTTTTTTACCTAAAAAAGTTATGTTACCTGACGAAGTAAGATAGAATTTATTTACCTGGCGAAGTAAGAAGTAGGAATGTTACCTGACGAAGTAAGAAGTAGTTATTTCCCTTCACAGGACCCCCATTTGACTGCCAACAGAACCAAGTAGAGGAGTACTTTGGTAAGGAATATTTTACCGTTAAGAGTAAGAAGTAGTTATGTTACCTACGCACACAAACGCCACATGTGCGTAAATGTTCTACAGAAAAAAACCAGCTTCGATATATATACACTTGATTCATACTTTCGAAATGGATAGCCACGAGAAAAAAGAACTGATAAAACAGAATTCGGGTTTTTAATATGGGTAATCTATTTTTTGTAAAATTAAGCAAAAGTAAGCATTTTTTGTATCAGACATGTAAGTACTTACCCTGTGATAAGACGAAAGCTGTTACGTCCTGTAAAAGGGATTACCGTTGTAATTGTGCTTTCCTTCATTCTTAGTGGCATTTATTAGTGGCCACCCCTATAAACAACCTAGGCAACCTCCTCGGAATTTCTTGTAAACTCTAACACAAAAGATTGAAAAAATAATACTTATAATGAAAAAAAAATACACCAGGTATAATACTGAACCTGTTATATGTAAAATATGAAAACACAGAAAATACAGAAGTGTCTTTCGGACTTTAAAGTTTAAATCCCTTACCTCATTCTTAGTTTTCAACAATATGAAACCTGTTTACAAGTATATGTGTGCATGCCTCATTAGAATATTCCGGGGAGTTATTCTAAGCCACTAAACCATCTTCACAATCGACATTTTGTCTTATCTGCTGTGAATCTCTGGAGAATTTTAACTGTGTAGACATGTCATAAAAAACTTATAACATGTGCTTTTTCTAAAACCACGCTACTTATATTTGTGTTTCTGTCTAGATGACATGTTGTAAAAAATAAAATAATTTTCAAAAACCTAAAAATGTTGGTACTTCATAACAAAACAGGAAATTGCCGGTATACGTATTCTACATGTGAAGAAACGACCATGATTGTAATTTTAGGGTACCGGTATCCCTTTTGAAACGTCCATGTTTTTGTTAAATGCTCGGCAGTTTGAATGCCTCGATGTCGATGATATTTGATATCTGGTGTGTGATGACTACGTATTCCTTACACAGATGGCCATTTTTCAATTAATAAATACCAGCCTATAATTTTGCTAACATAAAAAGATTATGAAGGATAATCGAAACATGTTGTACGTGTTTTACATTTATGTCTTTTTTTTTCGTTGAATCAGAATTTGTTAATGACCTATTCGCCTCTATTATTACGTTCTGTAATTACTCTATAATATCAAAATTTATTAAAAGACGAAATGTTGTCTGGAACACAAAACGATCATCTGTTTTATAAATTGATTCAACAATTTCACGTCTGCTTCCTTTGACCTTTGCCCTCTTCATGACGGGCGCTGATTGGTTCAGTCATCATGACCTAACGCTACACTTTATTTCTGAGTAAGATTATTCCTTTATTGAAAGCCCACTGACGGGTTAAAGATAATATATTCCTTTGACCCTCGAATCTTTCTCCAACTCCATGTAAATAGTTGGTTGCATGACGTCCTCCATAGTTAAACATTATTTAACCGGAAATCATTAACCCGTTGTCCTTATATGGGTATAAATTATTGTACAAAAAGACACAAGTGTTTAGGTCGTCCTTCTAGGACTTGTCAGTGATGATTAGGGCCTAAATTTTGAAGCCTAGGAGGCGACAAAGTAAAACCCAAAGTGGTCGTAAGAAAAGTAAAAAATATCATTGTTCACTTTATAGGACGGAACAAATGTTGGTCAAAAATGAATGACTTTATAGAACTTAAAACGTTAACAATTATAAATGTTTTATATGTTTCTCTCACAGCCAAAAAATACCTCTATTAAAAAAAAATCAGCCTAACATACATTTATATATCACAAAGATATGTATACAATTCATAATTTCTGCAATTTACAAATATTTTAAAATTTGTTTTTAATAACAAATTTATAAAATGAATCGTAAATTTAGCTAAAAGTCGATAGTAGGACAAAATTATGGACAAAGAATAATTTGCTACGTCATCATTTAAAAAGTCCAGGTAAAATAAGACAGGGTGTTTAAGTAGAGAACGTCACTCCAGCTTACACATAAACGACAGCTGTGATAAAGATTTGCGTGTTGTCACGTACTTAAAATGAGACCCCGTAAAATTGTCATTCTAACAAGCATCGAACATTTCCAACTTCAATATCACATAAGATATGGGATTCGTGTTGTTGAAGTGGTTTTTGTTACCAGTTCAAGCACTGAAAAAAACCCCAAACAAACAAACAAACAACATATATCTCCCATTCTTATCCAAATGGTCTACATAATGATCTTGCCACCTACCGCAAAGAAGATTTTAAAAAATTAAAGTATTCTCACAAACTCACCCACAGGAACAAACGTCTCGTAGCGTGACAAAGAGAATGACAACGTTCCTTGTATGATCTGGTACTAAAAATTGATTTCTAATTTAAAAAAAAAAATACATTCTTCTTTTGGAGTTCACAAAATTATGAATATAATCTTGATTCTTGTGATGTTTTGTGATCCAATAAAAACAAGGAATGTCCACACATTATTGAAAGTTTGTAGGCAACTGTTAGCATCTGATAATCCCTGTTATATCCCCTAAATTACTTTTTATGTATTCATTCAAACTTGAACAGTTGAAAAATTTTAACCTACCCGTCTTTAAATCCTAAAGTATTTTCCATCGGTAAATTACTGAGAAATGACCGCTGTGTCATGCTTTGTGTAATTTAAGGATACAGGGGAGTTAAAAAGTAAAACGATACGTGTTTGAAACTGCAGAAATGTATAGTTTTAAGAAGTGGATACGATTTTTTTGTTGTTGAACAGGACGAAAAACAGATGCCAGATTGATCTGGACAGTGTATAGTGGGACATCTTTGACACTGTATGTTCAGGGCCTGGGTGTGTTACACAGACATAAGGGTAAACGACTGTCTCAATTAACATCACCAAGTCAATCAAGGAACCAGTCGTACAGAATGAAATCATCGTCAGTGTTCATATCATCATTGCTTCTGAAATAGCAAAACACGTGCACATGAATACTGCGCGTCTGTCCATTAGGGGCGGGTATTTAGATAACACATCCTCTGTTTAAAAAGTCTTTTGCTCTTCGTTTAAATTAAATTAAGTAGAACTAATTCTAACAGCTTGGGGACAGTAAACTTGCTTCCTCCGACTTGCTATACATTGTATTCACATACTTGATGCACGTGCACACACGTGCATTTGGCCTATGCCTACAATCGTCTTTATTAGAAAGTGTAATACTGTGGAAATGAACATCACACCAGGCACGTGTGTTTTGCCGCCAACATGTCATTTTATGTTAAAGTCTTTTTTGCTCTAAGAAAAAAAAAATAAATCGCATTATTTTCATTGGAACCGGTTACAGTAAACCTTATGTTGAACAAGCAAACACATAATCACACGTACGGTAGTGTACATGTGAATAAATATCACACAGTTCGCCTTAATTGTCCTTCGATAATCCAAATAAAATTTTAAATTAAATTTTTGGTTTTTAATTATTATTTTTTTTGCACCTACATCACTTTATCATCAGCACGTCAAATCCTAGCCTTACGAAACCAGAATCCTGAAAGAGAAAAAAAAATTTATTACGATATTCAATTTCTTATGGTCTATTCATTGTGATTTTTGAAGTTTGTTTAAAAAGTTTCCTAGAGGCACGTATTATCCAAGCTTTCTTAAAAATATTTTTATAGCAGATCAGTTGTTTACACTTGACAAATTATTTCAGGGCATCTCACTATTAAAAATGCAAATGATTTCTTTTAAGATAAATCTTAGTAATTTGTATTGTTTTAAAACCTGTTTGTTAAACGGTATAAATAAAATACACACTATTGTAGACCTCAAACATTACACACTATTGTAGACCTCAAACATTACACACTATTGTAGACCTCAAACATTACACACTATTGTAGACCTCAAACATTACACACTATTGTAGACCTCAAACATTACACACTATTGTAGACCTCAAACATTACACATTATTGTAGACCTCAAACATTACACACTATTGTAGACCTCAAACATTACACACTATTGTAGACCTCAAACATTACACACTATTGTAGACCTCAAACATTACACACTATTGTAGACCTCAAACATTACACACTATTGTAGACACACTCAAACATTACACACTATTGTAGACCTCAAACATTACACACTATTGTAGACCTCAAACATTACACACTATGTAGACCTCAAACATTACACACTATTGTCAAACATTACACACTATTGTAGACCTCAAACATTACACACTATTGTAGACCTCAAACATTACACACTATTGTAGACCTCAAACATTACACACTATTGTAGACCTCAAACATTACACACTATGACCTCAAACATTACACACTATTGTAGACCTCAAACATCATACACTATGACCTCGAACATTTCAAACTATTGTAGACCTCAAACATTACACACTATTGTAGACCTCAAACATTACACACTATTGGAGACCTCAAACATTACACACTATTGTAGACCTCAAACATTACACACTATTGTAGACCTCAAACATTACACACTATTGTAGACCTCAAACATTACACACTATTGTAGATCTCAAACATTACACACTATTGTAGACCTCAAACATTACACACTATTGTAGACCTCAAACATTACTCACTATTGTAGATCTCAAACATTACACAGTATGACCCAAAACATTTCAAACTATTGTAGATCTCAAACATTACACACTATGACCTCAAACATTACACACTATTGTAGACCTCAAACATTACACACTATTGTAGACCTCAAACATTACACACTCAAACATTACACACTATTGTAGACCTCAAACATTACACACTATTGTAGACCTCAAACATTACACACTATTGTAGACCTCAAACATTACACACTATTGTAGACCTCAAACATTACACACTATTGTAGACCTCAAACATTACACACTATTGTAGACCTCAAACATTACACACTATTGTAGACCTCAAACATTACACACTATTGTAGACCTCAAACATTACACACTATTGTAGACCTCAAACATTACACACTATTGTAGATCTCAAACATTACACACTATTGTAGACCTCAAACATTACACACTATTGTAGACCTCAAACATTACACACTATTGTAGACCTCAAACATTACACACTATTGTAGACCTCAAACATTACACACTATTGTAGACCTCAAACATTACACACTATTGTAGACCTCAAACATTACACACTATTGTAGACCTCAAACATTACACACTATTGTAGACCTCAAACATTACACACTATTGTAGACCTCAAACATTACACACTATTGTAGACCTCAAACATTACACACTATTGTAGACCTCAAACATTACACACTATTGTAGACCTCAAACATTACACACTATTGTAGACCTCAAACATTACACACTATTGTAGACCTCAAACATTACACACTATTGTAGACCTCAAACATTACACACTATTGTAGACCTCAAACATTACACACTATTGTAGACCTCAAACATTACACACTATTGTAGACCTCAAACATTACACACTATTGTAGACCTCAAACATTACACACTATTGTAGACCTCAAACATTACACACTATTGTAGACCTCAAACATTACACACTATTGTAGACCTCAAACATTACACACTATTGTAGACCTCAAACATTACACACTATTGTAGACCTCAAACATTACACACTATTGTAGACCTCAAACATTACACACTATTGTAGACCTCAAACAAACATTACACACTATTGTAGACCTCAAACATTACACACTATTGTAGACCTCAAACATTCTCAAACATTACACACTATTGTAGACCTCAAACATTACACACTATTGTAGACCTCAAACATTACACACTATTGTAGACCTCAAACATTACACACTATTGTAGACCTCAAACATTACACACTATTGTAGACCTCAAACATTACACACTATGACCTCAAACATTACACACTATTGTAGACCTCAAACATTACACACTATTGTAGACCTCAAACACTACACACTATGTGTCCTACACACTATTATAGACCTCATGTCCTACACACTATTATAGACCTAAAGTTCTACACACTATTATAGACCTCTCAAACATTACACACTATTATAGACCTCATGTCCTACACACTATTATAGACCTCATGTCCTATACACTATCATAGACCTCAAGTACTACACACTATTATAGACCTCAAGTCCTACACACTATTATAGACCTCAGGTCCTACACACTATTATAGACCTCAAGTCCTACACACTATTAAAGACCTCATGTCCTACACACTATTATAGACCTCAGGTATTACACACTATTAAAGACCTCAAGTCCTACACACTATTATAGACCTCATGTCCTACACACTATTATAGACCTAATGTCCTACACACTATTATAGACCTAATGTCCTACACACTATTAAAGACCTCAAGTCCTACACACTATTATAGACCTCATGTCCTACACACTATTATAGACCTCAAGTCCTACACACTATTATAGACCTCATGTCCTACACACTATTATAGACCTCATGTCCTACACACTATTATAGACCTCATGTCCTACACACTATCATCAACCTCAAACATTACACACTATTATAGACCTCATGTTCTACACATTATTATAGACCTCAAGTCCTACACACTATTATAGACCTCATGTCCTTCACACTTTTATAGACCCCAAGTCCTACACGCTATTATAGACTTTCGTCATGACACACTGTTTCTCACAACGCATTATTACCTTTTATGAAGTGAATGAGTGTGTGGAATACGTTAATACATTATAACCAAACTCTGATGATAGACAGTTGGTTGTAACGGTTTGGGGCAAGACCTTGAATGCACTTTTGTGTAAACAAATCCCGAACATTCATCACAATGATGGTCTTATCATTAGCAATACTGTTTCACAGATTGTCAACGTCAGGATACCGGCGTAACACATATCTCCTTGTTTAGTCTGATACAGTGATTAACAATTCAAATTAAATAACTGATACGATTTTTATATCGGGTTTTATTGTTACATCGGTTCGCGATAATGTTCATTATTTTTCAATTCATTGTTTTTTTGTAGCGAGTCGCTACCATATCGGCAACGACTAATTTCACCGTTTGATGTGGTGGGCGCTTGGCTGTCGCTCTTTTCACTACGAAACTGCGCAATTTGTTTTGGTTATCGAACGGTCCAACAAAATCTTGTTCGTTAAGCAATCGCTTTGTTATCATATTCTGTTTTACATTATTATAAATTAATTTTGCTGTTACCATCTGTGAACAACTCGGTTATTTATAGATTGCCATCACGTCTCCATACATTGCGCGTTGAGCCAGCCAGCTCACCTTGCACGTCAATGCTGATCGACTGCAAGGAGCACTCATTAGCTTATCATAGCTAATGAATAATGCTTTAATAGAGAATTTTTTTTACAAATACGCAGCTTTAAATTCATTAACAAAACAGTCCAATGAATAACATTTTAACTCGTGTTACATGACCCTAGTTGAGCTGCATGTTTAAGTATAGGAACATAAGGAGCCGATTCAAAATAAATTATAAATGATAAAATGATAAAAAAATAACGTTTTGTATTTAAAGAACTTTTCGATTAAGTCTTTAAATAATTGCAGCGAAAAGAAGCGTTGTACTTTGATCTAGGAGCCATCGATGTTGGTTATAAGCAGGATTCATAAGGTGATTCGGTACAAGGTTTACAGACGTGAAAAAGACCAATAAAAGAGTGAATAGTGACGTTTTATCGACAGGCGGAGGAGTTGTGTAACACGGTGAAAATAAAATTGAATTATTATATTATACATAACAACTAGTACACAACTAATCTATTTTTTATTAGTACAACAAAAGAAACTAATTTGACTGACATTGTTCGTCAAAACAGTAATCAAAACAATATGGCAGTAAGTGTTTTAAAAAATTGTAACACAAAATGGCAGGCTTTATTCGTCAAAATAAAGAAACATAATAACGGCAAACAGTGTCGGTCTGACTAGATAAACTAGCTGAAAGTATTGGTCAAACGAGACGAATCGGATTTACAGTGTCGGTCTGACTAGATAAACTAGCTGAAAGTATCGGTCAAACGAGACGAATCGGATTTACAGTGTCGGTCTGACTAGATAAACTAGCTGAGAGTATTGGTCAAACGAATCGGATTTACAGTGTCGGTCTGACTAGATAAACTAGCTGAGAGTATTGGTCAAACGAGACGAATCAGATTTACAGTGTCGGTCTGACTAGATAAACTAGCTGAGAGTATTGGTCAAACGAGACGAATCAGATTTACAGTGTCGGTCTGACTAGATAAACTAGCTGAGAGTATTGGTCAAACGAGACGAATCAGATTTACAGTGTCGGTCTGACTAGATAAACTAGCTGAGAGTATCGGTCAAACGAGACGAATCAGATTGACAGTGTCGGTCTGACTAGATAAACTAGCTGAGAGTATTGGTCAAACGAGACGAATCAGATTTACAGTGTCGGTCTGACTAGATAAACTAGCTGAGAGTATCGGTCAAACGAGACGAATCAGATTGACAGTGTCGGTCTGACTAGATAAACTAGCTGAGAGTATTGGTCAAACGAGACGAATCGGATTTACAGTGTCGGTCTGACTAGATAAACTAGCTGAGAGTATTGGTCAAACGAGACGAACAGTGTCGGTCTGACTAGATAAACTAGCTGAGAGTATCGGTCAAACGAGATAATCAGATTGACAGTGTCGGTCTGACTAGATTTGAGAGTATTGGTCAAAAAGACGAATCAGATTTACAGTGTCGGTCTGACTAGATAAACTAGCTGAGAGTATCGGTCAAACGAGACGAATCAGATTGACAGTGTCGGTCTGACTAGATAAACTAGCTGAGAGTATTGGTCAAACGAGAATTATTATATTAAATACATAACAACTAAAATCAGATTTATTTTTGTCGGTCTGACTAGATAAACTAGCTGAGAGTATCGGTCAAACGAGACGAATCAGATTGACAGTGTGTGAATAAACTAGCTGAAAGTATTGGTCAAACGAGACGAATCGGATTTACAGTGTCGGTCTGACTAGATAAACTAGCTGAGAGTATTGGTCAAACGAGACGAATCGGATTTACAGTGTCGGTCTGACTAGATAAACTAGCTGAGAGTATCGCACTAATCATAATTATAATTATTATCAGCATTGTAATAACAATAAAATAGTAACAGCGTTTTAGTAAAACAATCACTTCACAATTGTATTTTGTTGTTGTTGTTGCTGCTGCTGATGTAATTGTTGTTGCTGTTGTTGCTGATGTAATTGTTGTTGTTGTTGTTGCTGCTGCTGATGTAATTGTTGTTGTTGTTGTTGCTGCTGCTGATGTAATTGTTGTTGTTGTTGTTGCTGCTGCTGATGTAATTGTTGTTGTTGTCGTTGTTGCTGCTGATGTAATTGTTGTTGTTGGTGTTGTTGTTGCTGATGTAATTGTTGTTGTTGTTGCTGATGTAATTGTTGTTGTTGCTGTTGTTGTTGCTGATGTAATTTTTGTTGTTGTTGCTGATGTAATTGTTGTTGTTGCTGTTGTTGTTGCTGATGTAATTGTTGTTGCTGCTGCTGATGTAATTGTTGTTGTTGCTGCTGATGTAATTGTTGTTGCTAATGTTGTGGTGGTGGTGGTGCTGGTGTTGTTGTTTAAGAATGCTGCTTACCTTCAGCAAATGTTTTCTTTCTAAAACTGTCCCAGACATAGGTTAATAGTGACTTAATTTAATGAGTAATTAATTACAGGGATCATTTTGAAAGAGTAATGTGATGATATAGTATCATAGACCTCATGATATAGTAAGCAAAATTTTAAAAATGTGTTATCCCATTCCATGAATACCAGCTGATTGTCACAAAGGCCCAGTATGTCTGAAGCATGTTGCTTATTTTTGATACATGACTTATCCCTGTCCTTCAGAATTTCCGTCAAAATGACCGTAGCTAGTCATTTATCCCTCAAACACATTTTTTTATTTCCGTTTTATGGTTTAAGCATGATCTGGCCATCTGGTCGCGCGTACCTTTTGTCAAAATTTTCTTTTCATGGTGTACCCAGGGTATAATGGCAGTAATCAATCTCTTTATCATTAAATACAAGTTAATGCCCTTAAAATTAGTTCCTTTTGTGGGATGTTCCAACATCGTGCGTGTTCAGTCAGCTGTGTAAAGACAGGGTTTAAAGGTGCTCGAGTGTTCAAATTTTCAATTTGTTCTTCCCACACCAGTAGCACGGTTCAGTGACTCCAGAGATGCAGCTTTTGTGTTGGATTTTTTGATGTCCGTCTTTGAGCCGTCCATATCATCATTAATGAACTGAGTTGATCATCAAATTAAAATTATATTTTCTGGAAAATCCATCAAAAAGTTTGTTGATTTTAATTAATTATCAGAAACCACCACAATCTATAATCTTATAAGTAAAACAGAATATTTTAATCTCTGCAAATATCCATTTTGTCCTCTTCGAACGTCTTATAAATTAATTTTGGCTAGTGAAAATACATAAAAGAAGTGTTGAAAAATATAAACAAGTAATATTTAATATAACATAATTAATCTGAAAGCATGGAAACGTTGTGCTGTTTCAGCGCCAACAAAATTAAGTGGAGAGTGCAATAATGTCATGAAGAAAATGATGTACAAGGCTTAGGATCACGTGAGAATTGGACAACATCACATTACATATATACAAGTACACGTGACTGAGGTATTTATCATTACAGATCGAAAACTGTTATGTAAGTCTTGCTTGCGGTAACATAAGGAACGGCGTTTTGATGTCCGGAATTTTTAATCTAGATGTAGGACGACTAAGTATATATCATACGTTAATGTCCTTTTTTACCCTATAAACAAACATGACTTTTAATGCTGTAGCTCTCACAGAATCATGTAGATCAAACCGGAACATCAATACTTTCACAACAAGTAACACCTGCAGTTCGTTTAATGGAATCGACACGACCATGTAAATCACCGAGTTTGTCACTATTGTGATATACCGCTGATACATACCGTATTTAAGATTATATGTGCTGTTCTTGGCCCTTCAAGGAAACAAACCCACTGGTCCCTTTCACATATGGACCCTGTTCACCAATCACCGAAATAATCACCCCCTCAAAGATCGCATGATCCCCTCTTTTGTAAACCGTAAAACCTCTCCATCAAATCTGACAACGGTCGGGGAAAACCTAGAAATAGATTATGGTGGTTGGTTTCGTTCAGCTTCTTTGTATTAAAAATGAGTACGACAGAAGGCAGTGAAGAAAGAACTTAATGTGTCACTTTAACCAAACTGTCATTACCAATTCTATGGCTCCTTAATATAAAATTAAGAATTTCGAAATAAAAACTGATAACCCGAAATTACAAATTAAGCACAATGATTCAATCAAAAATTCAATATTTTACATATCGATTAAAAAATTATCCTTTTCTATATAAGTAATATATATATTTATTTGTATCAGGAAGTTTAAATTCTCAGTGCCCTTTACGAATAAAAAAAAAAACAAAAATAGGATTTTTCCGTCATTTTCCTATCCATATAACATATACGCGAAAGAAATCATGACACAAAAATCTGGTGCTTGTTCTATATATTCAGTCTTATTCAGTTAAAACTTGTCATTTAACTGAACTAGAAGATTTTCCATGTCTTTGAGACTTTCCTTTCAGAAATTAAACGACAAAGAAATTCAGCTAATTTGCTCCTCCTCATCTATATATTCTTCGCAATATTTCGCGCAAATTTATTTTTGATAAACACTGCATAATTAATGTTTGAATTTATAACGAAAACATACCATTGTCATCATCATTGTTATACACCGGCTTCACCTTCATTCTTTCTCTTGTCAACAAACGGTGTTTCTAAAATTTACCAAATAGCAAAAGTTGAATAAATGAGAAAATGTGCCGATATCAATGAACCACTAAATTATGAAGCTTAGAAATCAACTGACAATTTTGGGAATTTTTATGTTCAGAAATAGTGTTTTAAGACATTGTATCAATTTTGTAATGAATTCCCAGCGTTATTTCAATGACATTTAGATGTAAATGAAACCTACACTAATTAAGGACAGAGTCATGCTCCTAGATATCTGTCTCTACGATCAGCAAAGCGTACAGGATTCTGCTTTGTCACAGCAACATCGAAAACATAACACGGTATTGAAAATAAATTCATTAAGGCCAAATTAATTTCACATAAATGATTTATTAAAGGTATTTCAGTTGCTCCTGGTGTAGCACAGACGGGGGGCTTTGATAGGGAACGCCGCTTCCTGATATAACATGATAAGAGGAGGCTGCATTCAACAGACTGAAATAAACTTGAGTGAAGAGAACAACGGGTACATTGCTGGTGTCGTTGATGAAGCAGAAGACGTTTACTCTTCCGAAACACCCGGTATCATTGCCCTTGTACTTATTCAGGAGTCTGCCTATAAAACTCTCCTTTGTTAATATTTTGCCCTAGTTTTATGGAATTTGAGTTTGGGTTATGACTATTTTGACATGTTAGTATTTTCTTGATGTTTCTCATGAATATGTCTGTTTCAAAAGATCGATGGAAACAAAGAGACCTTTTTTAATTATCATTTTCCCAGTTGCTTATAGTACTATACAGAGAAAGTAGAAACTAATTTTATCTGAAAATTCGGAACATTATTATTGATATTTCATATTAGATGTTCTATAATATGATATTTCAAACATGAATAAAAAATGTGACGTATCTCAGGCAAATAAAATCACTACAAATCAAGATGGATGTTGTAGGAGTTTTTGACACAGTACAATTAAATAATTACATTTTAAAGATAAAATATTAGGCATAATTTTACATATTTAAATACTGGTACACTCCATACAAACAAGCAGGCATGATCTAATCCAGCGAAAAAGAAAAATATTGCCATGACGTGAAGTGAATGTGGGATCAGCTGTCAGACGACGTGAGACAATTGCTGTGACCATTCTGAAGACGTGTAGTGCCCTCCTTATCAGCATATTAGCATATCAAAGATGGCATTATAACCGGGGATTCCAAGGAAAACCCAACCATATGGCTAACGGTCCGACGGAGGGCCAATAGCTCACTTGTAAAAGGTCTTGGCTTTTTTGTTCTAACAACTTGTGTATTAATAGGACTTTTACAAGCATCCCATTTGACATGATTAGTGAAACGTTAATCCTTAGACGTCACATTTTTATTAGATCACCAATCACACGCAGTTGAATCAATCCGTGCGAGACTGATTTGATTTTCTTATCTCTATTTTCTTATCATTATTGGTATCGATAACAAGTCCCGTTGTACACGTTGCATAAATAAACAATGATATTATCATTTTTTCTGATTTTTTTTTCTAATGTATTAATTGGTTCTATTTTTTCATTTCTTAAGTACATATCATTTTTATTTTTAAAGTACTTGATAGTGCGTACATGTATATTATTATTATTGTTATCATTATTATTATATGACTATAACAAAAAATTGTATGAAAGACACAGGTATGAAAAATAACATTTAAATATTAGTCTGTTGTGAGTCTTTATTGACGATAAGGGAAAATTGTGATCATTCAGATAAATATAAATCACTCTCAATATTTACAAAAAAAAGTGGTTGGGTGTGCACTAGCCTCATAGCTACATGAATTAAAAAAAATAGATATTGGCTCACTTAACCAGCTCATATAAACAGATATTTCACCCCTACCCAGGCTGTTGTCAAAAACATTATACCTGAAGTGCTCCAGTCTAATGCATTTTAACATAGGGTCAAAACTACCAGCATCGAGGGGCAAACATTTTTTTTGCTATATTATGAGATATTAAATATGTATTTTAGTAAAAAAATAATGACATGAAAAAATAGATAAATTGAAAAAGGGGAAAAAATCACAATTATTAGGATTTCACTCGTAGCATGCAGGGTTACTATAACATTAAGCTAAAATTGATATTATTATGCATTTTATACATCTTGTATTTTGGGAAAAAATCTTGATTAACTTGTAATTGGCTGAAATACACGTAGATGAAAAATGGAAATGATAACACAAATGCCACGTAAAATTTTCAGAATAACATGTTGGAATTTTATGCTCAAAGACATAAATGTAATTTTTTTTCCAAAATAGAAGTGCTCAAAGACTTAGGTCATGTACGGGTGATGACAAAGCTTAGCTTTCAGCCATTTGTGTCTTGGAGTATTCTGAGATTGTGTGTTATTTGTCCGTAATTGATTTTAAAACGCTGGTTTGGTTGGAATTGGTTGCAGGTTTATAACAGTGAGTAGCGAATGTCTACACCCCATCAAGGTCTACTCTGCCAGCGTCAATTGGATTAGGGGGAGACACCATACACAGGCACACACAAGTAATTATTTGCCTCTCAATGTTGGCAGCTGCGCACAAATCCCTATTATCTGACGGTGCATACCGAATTAGTACGCGAGCCAATCAAATCACAGGATACAACTCACACATCAAAGCTGATCAATTAATTTCCTAATATGATTTGGTGTTTTCAGGAAGCCAGATAAACGATATCTTGTCTCAATTGAAGAGGACTGGTCATTTCTGGTGAAGTGCTGGACGGGTATTCGACAACATGACAAATTAACTGCCGAAATAGAGGGAAAGTAACAATCATTCCAGATTGCTAAACGTCTCAATCGGCTGTCAAGACGAGTGTTCAGCAATATCACTCTAAAGCTGTTTTGAAGTTTGTTTAACTACGCAGGGCGCGTCGCCCGGATACATGGTGCTATGTTGCGATCATAGAGTTTTCCCCGCTCTATATATTATTTTGTTGAAAACTTATCTGAGACGACTGTTTTGAAAAAACGGAGAACATTTATTTTTTTTTTATTTCAAGCAAACCAACTCAGTTTAGTGACTTTTGGTTTTCACTTTCTGTAAGTCGTGTGCTATGAGCGTAACAGAGGAAACAAATGAACCAAAGTTTGATAATATTCAAGTTAAGAGAGAAATACCAGCAGTTATGATGGAAAATATATTTAGATCGAACCAAGCAAATCCGCAATTGTTCAGTATAGCAGCACTAAGTGGTGAGAGTAGGACCGGACAAGAAAATATTTATTTAAAACAACGGGATGAATTTCAAAATGAAGCCGCCGACGACGAGGGTTATTCAAATGTGAAAGTAGATGTAGAAGAACACAGCAGCGATGACAGTGATAACAGCTCGTCTTCCGAACGACGAAAAGACAGTTTTGGGATTATTGGTGAAAGTTATGAACAAAAAGATCTCGATGGAAAATCGAAGACACGGAAACCAAAAGGTGAGAAAGTGGTAAGATTAAACATTAATGCCAGGGAAAGGCGGAGAATGCATGATTTAAATGACGCTCTTGATGAACTTCGGTCAGTGATACCGTATGCACATAGCCCTTCCGTGCGAAAACTTTCAAAAATTGCAACTTTACTGCTGGCTAAAAATTTCATTCTAATGCAAGCCAATGCACTGGAGGAAATGCGGCGAGTGATTGCATACAGGAATAACCCCTCGACCAGCCCATCTGTGTGTCTGGAGCCCTTTACCAGGTACCCAAACATGCCAGGGTTACAGACTTTAACGACTTTCCCTAGGAACAATGGACGCAAGTTCTCTCCAGCATTCCAAAGGACAGCTGACAGTAGTGCATTCAAGCGGAACTCTAGTGACAAAGTGTAGCATTGAAAAGGACACCATTGTATTTGTGGACAGAATTTTAAAAACGTCTTTATTTAAGTTATAAGTCTGAAGTATTACATTATATAACGAAATTCTCTTACATTTTATCTTATATAAGTAAGATGGAACTAAAAAGAAAGCGAAAAATACTTTTGGTAAGTTTTAATGAGAGGTTCTTAAAAGGCGTAATAGTAATATAAACACACATCTTATAAACCACACATTGTATTTATCTATTTGAGATAAACACATAATTGATTTTGCTGTTGTACTATATTTGTATGTATATTATAAATAAATACGGCAATGTTACTTTTTGTTACATTTTGTTTATTTTCATTAAGTAATTAAAATTAATTATGAAATGAAGAATATTTGATAATTTCACTTATGACTTAGGTTTTAGATATTAGATATCTAGACATGGTATATATGTAATGAATAGTCAATGCAAGATTTACATATTTTTTTTAAAAGTCGAAATAATATATTAATTAACAACAGGAGAATTAAATATTAATAAATAACATAAAATTATATATTAACAACATGAAAATAAGTTACATATTCATTAATAAACTCAGAACTGTGTATTATTTAACGAATCATATGTTAACTAAGAAAGATGTTGTAAAGATATAAATCTTGGGATTATAACATATCGCTTGATGATTGTTCTTTGTGAATGAGGTTCATAACATATACATATAACTTCTGATGGAATGTGTTAAAATGTTTTTAATCTTAGTTAATACGCAAAATGATAACTATCAAAACATGTGTTATTATCTGCTATTTTGATTAAACACGACGTTCTCATAAAATTATTTTTACTTTTCTAAATATAGCTCCAGTAATCAAATGGACTGGAATTTTTTTCCTTTTTTCTTTTCTATCATTGATAAAACCTTTTAATGTATGTATTACAATCAGTTTGTTCTTAATGCAATGTTTATAAATGTAGTTCAAATTGTAACAACTCATAGAAAATTCAAAGTCAAAATTATCAACATTAATGATATCAACCTGAAGTCACACCTGTGACCCTTTATAGGTGTTGAGAATTGTACAAAATACGCACAAGCAAATGTTAAGTTTTTAATACAAATGCATTTAGAGTAAGACACAGTAGAGCAGAGAATTATATTTAACTGCATCTTATTTCTAGGACTCGTTAGTGACTCTGAGGGCCTAACTTTTAAAGTCCAGAAGGTGATTGAAGTGAAGAGATCACCCTCATCAATAAATTTCGTAATTCTGATACATAGGACAATTCTAGAATAATGTCACATACCTGTGGCAATTAAGTTCATTACACATCATCCGCGTCACAAAAACCCTGATGTGCTATGTTTATGTATAGAATAGTTTAAGACTGGTGGGAAGTTAGTAGCTATTTATATCGCGCAGGTGACTTTTCACACAATACATTATCATCAATATTTATGTAAATATACATATATCTATTTCGATATTTTCTGAATTCTAATTCATGCTGAATATAATGTTCGTGAAAAGAAATAGAAAACATTGCTTAATCTTTACCAGTATATCACATAAATTGCTATTTTGTTTCACTTAATCTATTCATAGAGAGAATATAGGAATAACGCCATCGTTCATGGTAATTGGAAAATAAACACAGTCGTGCGAGTTGTAAACATTCTTCACATGATATTAAGCTTTGTGTAGAAAATTTAAGTGACGTATATGTTAGACATACCTTTATAACAGTAAGTCTGGAGACATACCTTTATAGCAGTATGGAGACATACCTTTATAACAGTATATAGACATACCTTTATAACTGTAAGTATGGAGACATACCTTTATAACAGTATGTATGGAGACATACCTTTATAACAGTATGGAGACATACATTTATAACAGTTAGTATGGAGACATACCTTTATAACAGTATGTAGACATACCTTTATAACAGTATGTAGACATACCTTTATAACTGTAAGTATAGAGACATACCTTTATAACAGTATGGAGACATACCTTTATAACAGTATGTAGACATACCTTTAGAACAATATGTAGACATGCCTTTATAACTGTAAGTATGGAGACATACCTTTATAGCAGTATGTATGGAGACATACCTTTATAGCAGTATGTATGGAGACATACCTTTATAGCAGTATGTATGGAGACATACCTTTATAACAGTATGAGTGGAGACATACCTTTATAACAGTAAGTATAGAGACATACCTTTATAACAGTATGTATGGAGACATACCTTTATAACAGTATGTAGACATATCTTTATAACAGTATGTGTGGAGACATACCTTTATAACAGTAAGTATGGAGACATACCTTTATAACAGTAAGTATGAAGACATATCTTTATAACAGTATGTAGACATGTCTTTATAACAGTATGTATGGAGACATACATTTATAGCAGTATGTGTGGAGACATACCTTTATAACAGTAAGTATGGAGACATACCTTTATAACAGCAAGTATGGAGACATACCTTTATAACAGTATGAAGACATATCTTTATAACAGTATGCAGACATGTCTTTATAACAGTATGTATGGAGACATACATTTATAGCAGTATGTGTGGAGACATACCTTTATAACAGTATGGAGACATACCTTTATAACAGTATGGAGACATACATTTGTAACAGTATGGAGACATACCTTTATAACAGTAAGTATCGAGACATACCTTTATAACAATGTGTAGACATACCTTTATAGCAGTATGTGGAGACATACCTTTATAACAGTATGTAGACGTACCTTTATAACTGTAAGTATGGAGACATACCTTTATAACAGTATGTATGGAGACATATCTTTATAACAGTATGTGTGGAGACATACCTTTATAACAGTATGGAGACATATCAATATAACAGTATGGAGACATACATTTTTAACAGTTAGTATGGAGACATACCTTGATAACAGTATGGAGACATACCTTTATAACAGGTTGTGTGAAGACATACCTTTATAACAGTTAGTATGGAGACATACCTTTATAACAGTTAGTATGGAGACATACCTTTATAGCAGTATGTAGACATACCTTTATAACAGGTAGTATGGAGACATACCTTTATAACAGTTTGTACAATAGCAGTAGTGTTTGGTATAAACATTTTTAACATTAAAATGAATTATGTGGAGACTTTAGCCTTAAACTTAAACACAATCTCTAACATATATGATTTTATCAAAACTACCTTATATCAGGCATACAGTATTTCACTGTAAGTAAGGAGTGCGCCAGACATGTTTCCTTAAACGTACTTATGCTGTTTAATTGGAAAATCTTTAACATTCAGATAAGAAATTTATATTCATACGGCCATACAGATTTGCCCTTATGATAGAATAAGTGTATGCCATAGCGAATCTTAACCTTAGAATAAAAAGTGTGTTGAAATACAATACTAACATTCAGTACTCTGATGGACACACATCCTTCACAATAACAACAGGGGAGCGGGTCAAACATTAATCATAATGTATTATGTATGTAAGACTTACATTCTAAATCAGAATCTACTGAGTTATGGGACTAGTGCAACTCTACATCTAAATTTTAACATTTCTTTCAATCCATGTGGATTTATTTCAGTCTTAGGTCTGCCAATTAAGCTTTTCGCATCAGTGACGAGTACTAGCAAGACAAAGCAGCTTGTATTTAGTTTGTTTCATTATTGGATCTACTGTATCTTATCCAAATTTGTATTAAATAGTGCCATTTATTGTGTCTTTAGTAAAATAGTGTATCAAAAGGTATACCTCACACTCTTTAAGTGAAATAGGTGTAAGACATATATTCTTAATGTTAAAGTAAATTGGTTGTAAAACATAAGTCTTTAATTAAAAGCTGTATTATTCATAGTTCTTAATCTAATTGTGAGAAACCATCAATTCTGAATTCAAATATGAAACGTTTTTGATATAGACCTCTAAAATATAAATTGGGGTATTGTTAACCCATTATTTTAATCGATCATTAGTGGTCTTGTTTTAACAAATTTCGAACTGAATTATTTCATGTAAAAGTTTCTTTCTCGTTTTATTATTGATGTCATGATCATAATGAAACAACGCTGAAATATATCTGTTATTTGTGTAATGGCCTGATATTTGACATAACTCATATCAAAACAGGGTGCTTTGATATGTAAATATTTGTTATAATTGTAATAAACTTGATATCTAAACATGGTGATTTGACAGATAAAAATTGTAATAGTGTAATAAACTCATATCTAAACAGGGTGCTTTGATATGTAAATATTTGTTATAATTGTAATAAACTCATATCTAAACAGGGTGTTTTGACATATAAATATTTGTTATAATTGTAATAAACTCATATCTAAACAGGGTGTTTTGACGTATAAATATTTGTTATAATTGTAATAAACTTGATATCTAAACAGGATGATTTGACATATAAAAAATTATAATGATGTAATAAACTCAATTCTAAACAGGGTGCTTTGATATGTAAATATTTGTTATAATTGTAATAAACTCATATCTAAACAGGGTGTTTTGACATATAAATATTTGTTATAATTGTAATAAACTCATATCTAAACAGGGTGTTTTGACGTATAAATATTTGTTATAATTGTAATAAACTTGATATCTAAACAGGGTGTTTTGACATATAAATATTTGTTATAATTGTAATAAACTTGATATCTAAACAGGATGATTTGACATATAAATATTTGTTATAATTGTAATAAACTCATATCTAAACAGGGTGCTTTGATATGTAAATATTTGTTATAATTGTAATATACTTGATATCTAAACAGGATGATTTGACATATAAAAAATTGTAATAATGTTATAAACTCGATATCTAAATAGGTTCCTTGAACATACAAATATATGCAATAATGTAATAAAACCGAAATTTATTCGACATACTTTGACTTATAATATTTGCAATGATGTAATAAACTCAATATTTCAACAGGTTCCTTTGACATATAAGTATTTTTGACAATAAAACAAAATAAATTTTGAACAGATCTCTCTAACAAATACGCTTCAAATATGTGTAATGTAGTTATGGACTTAGTATTCATAGTGACGTCATTATGAACTGACTATTTGACTTGTATTATGGTAACAGTAATACAGACTAATCTTCAATATACCCTATTATTAATTATAATTACATGTGTGTTAATCATTAGTGATAGTATCGGCATAGAAAATTACTTCATTATTTAAATTGATATGATAAACTACTGACTAAACTTCAAACGAGATGGGAAAAAAATATTACCACAGAACGCAAATAAATTCTGCTTATAAAGGGATTTGTACTTCAAAGTGTTATAAGACACCAATATTACAGAAGGAATAATAAGGCAGGTACTACAGTTAGTTTGGATAGTTTAAAGGTGACCTGCCAACCAAAGTATAAACTTGAACTGTCTATAATGACCGTACCTTACCATATAAGTAATTAAGTTTACAAAAATTATTCAACCGACATAAACTTACATGGCTACATATTTGTAACAGCTCCTGTCGATATTTCAGATACTTTACTGGAAAAGAGAAAAACGTTTCAATTAATAATGGTAAGCTTCCATAAAATACTGCTGAACACACAACGAAAACGATATTTTGAGTAATACATCATTTCCATAAACTGAATAGGGTTGAGTTCATAAGAAATAATACTGAGCATGATTAATCATTATAATTGCCTCGTTAAACAACTTTATTCCTGAGATCGGGATACACACCTAACAGGTGTTATACTGTCGTCCTTTCTACTCTGATCTAATGGTATTGTGTATCTTCTGACATGCTTCCAGAAGAGTCGTAAATCTTATACTCATGCAAATCAATATAAATCATGCATAGATATACTGTTGTGTTAGAAGTGTGGACTTCCCGTCAAAGTCTCGATGGAAACGGCGTCATTGTTAGACATGACCATCTATTACTGACAGAGAGAATGAACAACGATAATGATTTCATTGGATTTTAGACTGACCACAATATCAATAACGAGCCGTATGTCATGCTGAAAGTAACAGATATTGACAAAATAAGTGACACATTTATATGTAAAATATTTACGTGTGTTCCGGTGGATAAGTATACTATATGTAAGCGGTGAAGAAAACACTTTTTATTATAGAAAATATTAGCATATTTCTCCTCATAGACACTTTCTTAATAAAGTAGAAAAAATTATATTTTTTTATTTTCATAGTGCGGATATAACGGATAAATTGATGAAAGATATTCCTTTTAATAGAAATCAGCACAAATCGACCTCCCTGTTTGTGAGATCCGAAATACATTCCAATGTTACAACATATTAATTGTAATGTTTTCATCTCAATATGCATATGCAATTTATGAAGTAATTATTGTCCGTTTCAATTGCACCTATTCTAATTTGTACTCAGAACTTTAAAGAACAAATAAAAATGATGATGATGATGATGATGATGATGATGATGATGATGATGATGATGATGATGATGATGATGATGATGAATGAAACAAATTTCGTCATTGTCTTTTCAAGACATAACATTCATACCGTTTCGAAGTACATATATAATCATGATTATTCACTTCGATAAAAGTCTATGATACAAGAATTAAACAATACAATTGTATACTGTGTTGTTTATCTAAACAAGGAAGTGAAATTTTGACATGAATTATAAAGATTTTTATCACCTTTATTAGCATACGAAGTATTTTTATAGGAATAGTTTATCCTTAATAAGTAAGACACGGTACAAGATATAGTATATACATGCTGTCTACACTGATATATTCTTGATATTTTCTAACAAATTAAAATTGTACAACAGTATTCCACACACCATGTGTTATACTCACAGCAAAAGAAAAAAAATAAGGAGATGGTTGTGTCCGAAGTAGGTGATATCAAACATGATTCACTTGACACGAAATCTTTTGAAATTTTAGTACCTACTGAATATATCTGTGTCATTTATCCTTGTACTACATGTATATCTAATACAATAACTGAGTGACAAACATGGCGGTTTGTTGTTTTATGTTTATAATAAAACCAATAATAAAAACGCCTATATAGCTACAGAAAAAATAAATCAGATTTATATATTAACGTAAAAACAAAACTTAACATTTCAAAACCTGACCTCACTTGTATAAAACATCTCAACTTGAGATTTCCTCAAGCCCAGATTTTCCTCAGCTAATATCTCCTTGAAAATTTTATACAAGCCGTTTTTGAGGAGATATCAGCTGAGGAAAATCTCGACTTGAGGAAATCTCAAGTTGAGATGTTTTATACAAGTGGAGCCTGTTTATGTAAAAATATAGTCTTAAAGCAAATTACCAGAAAGGACTTAAAAAACCTTAATCTATTTATTTAGAGGTCTTTGAAGATTCCCTACTCCCCTTCAAATCATGAGAAGGCTGAATTTCCATATCTTAATTGAAAAGCTGAATATTTCATTGTCTAACATTGTTTTATTGTATTAATTGATATAATAGCATTCATATTATCAGTCCATATTATGAATGAATGAATGAATGAGTCAGTCAGTCATCAATCAATCAATCAATTAAGCAATCAATGAACGAACCATATCCATAACGTTTATGTCTAAATTAATATTAACTGTCAAACCACGCATTTATACACGAATATATTCAAATAAAGTTACAACAAAATAACCACAAAAATCGTAATAAAAGTAATAAAAGCCGATATCGAAATATATCCGATAGCTTTTGAGAATTTGCTTAAAAATAGCAAATATAAATGCCTTACTATGATAACGGAGAAATAAAGCACTCACGTGTTTCCGGTTCTAAATTGTGATCGTCATCCGTGTTAATTATAACATTCATTCCTTCGGGGCTTTTGATAAGAACATGATGTAACCATGTTTTCTGTTGTTCATTTTCCACAAGCAAAATTTTACCTAAGTATTTTACTTTATTTCACACATTGTGGTAAAGATATTCTAAAATGTTATATATCATAATTGTTTAAATTGATTGAATATCCAATATCCAAATCTTCAGCATGAACGCAATGTCTTTCTCAAAATAATTCAAAGAATGTATTAGCTTTTCTTATTACCACTACAATATTAACTTATATTACAGGCAAGTTTCTTAATTCAGTAACCACAATATCATTTTAGATTTCTAATAACTTCCTATATATCATAAACCTAGATATAGACTATGTACTAGCAATGACAATCGTTTCAGCAAAATTATATTTTGGTTTTTAGTGTCTGCAGTGATTTGAAATATTTTTTCTGTGATGTTGCTTTTGAATATTACGTCAGTTTTCAGTCGTTCATAGCACTCACATATCAACATACTGAGACTTATTTATAGAACTAATCTTCTACTATTATTCGTACTGCTATGTCAGTAGTATGAAATAAAGATGATTTCTAAAACCACAATTGTTCTGATATCTGAATTTGTTTTCGAATCTGATATTGCATCAAAATGAGGTATGCCGTTTTTAAAAGTTGCATTGTTTCATGACTTGGAAAACGCGACTGTTAAATACTGAAGATTTCTTATAAAAGCATATTTTTTTATTTTGAAATTGGTTCTTATCGTATTTTTGGTCTAATCACACGATTTCCCGCCAGTTATTAAAAATGACATATCTGTGCATAAACGTTTAATAAAGGTGTAGCTTATCTTAGGTGATTCGATACACAGAAATAATTTAATAAGTTGATAACATGGATAATAATTGTATTAATGCATTGCTATCCTAACTATAACATTACCCGCTAGTTCAGTTTTGTGTATACATATTTAATGAATGCTAAATCAGTAATGACAAATTTCAATATCGTAACATGATGTAATCAGTCTTTTGACGATCAACATATCAACTAGTTCATTACTTTTTGCATATTCAATGGGCCCAGTATTTCCTTTATCAGAACAAGAGACTGATGCACCCTGTGTCTAAAGCTCGCTGGCACACAACACAGAACCACCATCACACCAATCAAACTGACTGACAGATCCGTTTTCGTGGGAAATCGTTTTCTCTCCTAGCTAACACCAACGTTTGCATAACTTGACAGATTTCGTGAAGAATTCACGGCCTCATACATTGCTTCTGAATCTTCCTTTCAATATTTTTATTGCTACAATTAAATTTTCTCCTGAATGTGATGCTGACATTACCATATAGACATAGATTGTCATTTCCCTTTACACCTCTCGTTGTCTTGAAACAAAAATCAATTTTCTTTCTCGTCAAAACTACGGTCAAACCGTGAAAATGGAAAAGGATCAGGAGATATTACAAGTACGGTGCTGCTGCCTGTGGGTCCTAAAGGGTCACCAGTGGTGTCTTAGCTATAATAACATCGGCCGTCATCTGTGTGATCGACACGCGAGACCTAATTCATTATGTTGACTAGATAGGGTAAGGCCTGCCCAGCGGTAGGAGGCGGTATTGATCATAACCAGGCCTGTCGTTGGGGTATGAGCAATTTGACATATTAACTAAGGAGTCGATTAGATGGGATTTTATTGGATTCACCAACGTTTTATGGCAAGTAGTTACAATCTGAGCTTTCTGCAATCATTTATCTCAAGGCGCGATCGATGAGATGCTCTTTTCCTTTAACGCGGATGTGTTTCTCTCGCGATGATCCTTCTTCTAGTCCCAGAATCTTTACAATCAATTTATGTAAAAGGATGGAAATGACGATGGTTTGTTGGTATAAAGACATACGGGTGCCCATAAATAATGCCAAGTTTCGTTTTCTCTGTCAGCTTTATCGAGATTACTTAACCTTCTCTGGCAATGTTATGCCTCATTTGCCCTAATAGAAATAAATACACCGGAAAACGACCTAATATGCATCAGAAGCAAACACTAGTGGTGTCACATCGATAGACATACAGACATTGGGGAGGGTCTAGCAAGATAGCACAAATATGTAATCAAGATATCTAGGCGAGGTTTTCATCTAAGAAACGAGTTCTGATTTTCTATAACATTAACTAGAGGTCATCGTACCACAAACAGAGTACGATTTCTGTAACATCAAGTGAAGTTTCTATAAATCTAAGTGATCAGAGGTCATCGTCTCGGAAATATTTTCTTCATAATTTCTAAATTATTCATTATTTTATTTAATCAGAAATAAAGTCTGGTTTTTATTACACCTAGTAGAGGTCAAAATCTAGATAAGTTTGATATAACATCAAGTGGGGGTCAGTGTCTCGGAAACAAGTTTGATATAACATCAACTGGAGGTCAATGTCTCGGAAATAAGTTTGATATAACATCAATTGGAGGTAATTTTTTCAGAAATAAGATTCAACTGGAGGTCAATGTCTCAGAAATAAGTTTGATATAACATCATGTGGAGGTCATTGTCTCGGAAATAAGTTTGATATAACATCAAGTGGGGGTCAGTGTCTCGGAAATAAGTTTGATATAACATCATGTGGAGGTAAATGTCTCGAAAATACGTTTGATATAACATCAACTGGAGGTCAATGTCTCGGAAATAAGTTTGATATAACATCAACTGGAGGTCATTTTTTCAGAAATAAGTTTTAACTGGAGGTCAATGTCTCAGAAATAAGTTTGATATAACATCATGTGGAGGTCATTGTCTCGGAAATAAGTTTGATATAACATCAACTGGAGGTCATTTTTTCAGAAATAAGTTTCAACTGGAGGTCAATGTCTCAGAAATAAGTTTGATATAACATCATGTGGGGGTCATTGTCTCGGAAATAAGTTTGATATAACATCAAGTGGGGGTCAGTGTCTCGGAAATAAGTTTGTTATAACATCATGTGGAGATCAATGTCTCAGAAATAAGTTTGATATAACATCAACTGGAGGGCATTCATTATATCCTAGTTTTATATCACACTCTTTAATCACTTTTTCGATTAATGATAAAATGTGATATTCTAATATGATATCCGTTATTATTTTCAACATTATTACTAGCATCTTACATCAATTACTTAAGTTGACTGACCGACAGAAGCACATGGAAAGGAACTGCTATGATAGGAATCCACGTGGTGAGGAAAGTCTCCTTTTTAATCAGTATTATCTTGATCATGTTTAAAACTGTGTCACCACACCCTTTATTGTTTGTCCTCCGTAAAATGAACTTAAACTGTATCTGTTGATATTACTCAGGATATTTACACTGAAGGAATTTTGTTCACATAGTAAATCTTTAGACAATATATTTGTTTATATGTATAGGTGATTCTTTGAAATATCAGTATAAAAACAAATTACATTGTAATACCAATACAATCAAGAAAAACCACAAGGACCAAAGGTACCACCTCCATACCACAACAAGGACGTCAATGTCCCATACCACCTCAATACCACAACAAGGACATCAATACCTCCATACCACCTCCATACCACAACAAGGACACCAACACCTCCATACCACAACAAGGACACCAACACCTCCATACCACCTCCACAACAAGGACATCAACACCTCCATACCACCTCCATAACAAGGACATCAATACCTCCATACCACCTCAATACCACAACAAGGACACCAACACCTCCATACCACCTCCACAACAAGGACAACAACACCTCCATACCACCTCAATACCACACCAAGGACATCAACACCTCCATACTACCTCCATACCACAACAAGGACATCAGCACCTCCATACCACCTCCATACCACAACAAGGACACCAACACATCCATACCACCTCTATACCACACCAAGGACACCAACACCTCCATACCACCTCCATACCACAACAAGGACACCAACACCTCCATACCACCTCAATACCACAACAAGGACATCAACACCTCCATACCACCTCTATACCACAACAAGGACATCAAACCTCCATACCACCTCTATACCACAAGGACACCAACACCTCCATACCACCTCTATACCACAACAAGGACATCAAACCTCCATACCACCTCTATACCACAACAAGGACATCAATACCTCCTTACCACCTCAATACCACAACAAGGACATCAACACCTCCATACCACCTCTATACCACAACTTGGGCATCAACACCTCCATACCACCTCTATACCACAACAAGGACATCAACACCTCCATACCACCTCTATACCACAACAAGGACATCAACACCTCCATACCACCTCTATACCACAACAAGGACATCAACACCTCCATACCACCTCAATACCACAACAAGGACATCAACACCTCCATACCACCTCTATACCACAACAAGGACACCAACACCTCCATACCACCTCTATACCACAACAAGGACACCAACACCTCCATACCACCTCTATACCACAACAAGGACATCAACACCTCCATACCACCTCTATACCACAACAAGGACATCAACACCTCCATACCACCTCAATACCACAACAAGGACATCAACACCTCCATACCACCTCTATACCACAACAAGGACACCAACACCTCCATACCACCTCTATACCACAACAAGGACATCAATACCTCCATACCACCTCTATACCACAACAAGGACATCAACACCTCCATACCACCTCTATACCACAACAAGGACATCAACACCTCCATACTACCTCCATACCACAACAAGGACACCAACACCTCCATACCACCTCCATACCACAACAAGGACAATAACAGGAACGAATATACAAAGGTAACACAATTAACTTCAGGTATAAACAACTGAAACAAGCATTAAGTTAGCACAAGGTACCAAAATAAGGTACCGCATTTCGGGATTTTTGCACGTATCTATATTTTTTATGACTTAAGCGACCCTTTCAAAACCTCAAAAAATAAAAATCGCAAAATCTGCATGTTTTCTTCTATTTTGTTGTCAACGCATGAGTAATACATTTATAGATTAATATACCTATATAAACCTAAACACTTTGAAGTCGTGAATTCTTAATAAATAAATAAACAAATACCAGTCGGTATGTTAGTCTTTCATCAAGTATCACTGGTCAGTGGATCTCCAGTTATGTTAGAATCTATCTTGATGTATATGTAAGCTATGTCCATTCAATTTTTGAGATCATGAAATCGCAAAAAAAAAAAAAAAAAAAAAATCGCGAAAATTACGGAGATAAAATTTAGGGGATTTTCGCCAAAATTACGGTAACATGGACAAAATGATAAATAAGAAAAACAAAAGTGAACACTGGATCTATCTACCAAAAATCACCAATGTGTTTCTAAGTGTTTCCTAGTAATAATGGGGAATATATTGATAACATTAGGGAAAACAAATCACCCTAATCGATGATAATTTCACCCAATAAACCGGAATGGATATTTGGCACAAATTGAACTGACAGAAGTTCGATTTAACAAAGTTTGTTGGAAAATGAATCGGACAACTGTAAATATATATAAACATCGTCAGTAATTATTATTGAATGTCAGGATTCAACATTTGTTAAGTAAGTTTGACAGAAATTGATCACAGATAGAAATATGATTCAAAGTATAGCAAGTCAAGAGCAATAAAGCAAAGTTCTGTATAATATAATGATATTTAACCTACAAAGATCGCCTTGTTCCTTTTACTCAGTTACATAACCTTGTTTCTATCACACAATAGTTTTGTCGTACACGAGTGTTTGAAGGATATTACACTTGAAGTTTCTACGTAGAACACACAAAAGCCAGACACATATAATCGATAAACAATTTGTGGATTGACAAATTGTAGTTATACAAACCAGTCTCAAAAATGTCATCTGGACAGTATCTGCCCGCCGAGTTTCAGTGAGATTGACGAATACAAATTGAGTTAGCTGTTTATTAATCATGCCGCCCAAGAACGGTTAAAGCGTAATGCAGACAACACAAACAGAATATAAATTCGACCATGGAAGGAAGCTCCACCGATAGCTTTGATTAAGTGCCTCTCGGAGCGCGGAATCTGGCACAGAATGAGTGATATCTTTCTAGATGTGTTTTATACGCAGTATTTAGGAGTGTTTATGCTGTGTTGACACATAAAGACGGATAATTCAATATTCCCTGATAAATATCATCAGTTGTCTATATATTTACTTCCAAAAGTGCTCTTGAATCTACCAAGTTTATGCTACACCTTATAACTCACAGCTTTATCTGGAAACTTTTTGATACATTAAGGACTTTTTCGCTCATCTGTGTCTATGTCCGTAGACTTCTATCTTTCATAAAAGGGCATATCCACAGCCAATTATCCCCGGTAGTCTCCAACTCTCTTCTCTGAGTATAGATAATCCTGTTTATTTTATTTCTTTGAAACATATCCAAAACTTACATTTACATTTCTTGAGTATGTTTTAAAGAATTTTACTTCGTCAGCTCTCTTAAAAAGTGTGTATTCTACAAATTAAATCAGATTTTATATTATGAAAAACAAACAAACAAACAAAAACAATAAAAAAACAAAAGAAAAAATAAATAAAAAACCAAAAAGAAAAATAAACAAAAACAAAAACAAACAAAAAACAAAACAAAAAAAAAAAAAAAAAAACAAAAACAAACAAAAAACAAAAAACAAACGAAAAGCGAAAAAAAAACCAACAAAAAAAACAGGCAAAAACAACCAAACAAAGACAAAAACATTTTCAATTACAGAAATTAAGAAACGAAGGACACAACTTGATAACGACTATATGACTTAACTAACTTTCAGCGTATAGTGATCAGTTTGGGAAGCCTATGAAGAGTCTGGCTCGTTGTCACGTACAATCTTAGTCATCAGTATATTTCTGGCTTCAGTAATCAAGTGCACTGAAAAAATAAGGGACTCTAAAGTTGTTTAATGAAAGTTGTGCGATATTGAATGACATGCTCGAGTGGAGTTCACTAATTGAATATCACAATATTTTTGTGGTGGCGCCCCAATCCTGGCAACCCCTAAAGATTGCTTTCTAACAATGGGATGACGTTCCTATGATGGTACTCTGCCTCGGAAGACAAAGGATGCTTGTGTCATCTGGCAGCTCATGGAGTCTTGAAGCAGTCCAGATTGTCTGCACTTCCTCACATCAGTTTACCATGCTGCCACCTCCTATAATAGTTTTTCTCCCTCAATAAACAATTTTCTCTCGAGTATTTTCTTCTTCCCGTGTAATGTACCATATGGGCTCTTCTATCATATTCTTGGGAATTTGACCCGGAGAAATTTACATCACATACAAAAAATATCTAACGTGCATATTACCTATTTTACTTACCAACACTCCGTCCTTAGATTTAAGTAATATCTTGGTGAGTAGCTGTAAGCCATATATTTCAACGTTACAAAACATAGAATGATTGCGCCCTCTAACAAATATGTAATGATTTTAGAATGATTTCTGGTAAATTCAAAATTTGACGTAAAAGCTATCACAGAATGTAAGCTTGCGTCATTATTGTTGGTTTGTGACGTAATAACAATAGTTTGACGTAACGTTTTAATATTGTTTTGCTGTGATCTTGGTTTGTATCCACGCATGTCATAAATAAGGTGTGCCTGGGTTCATCATGTTTTTTTTTATCATAGTCACATTTCCCCTAAAGTCACTATCGTTTGATAACAACCGCTTGCTTGCGTTCACCTTTTTGTTTTCTTTGATAACAACCGCTTGCTTGCGTTCACCTTTTTGTTTTCTTTGATAACAACCGCTTGCTTGCGTTCACCTTTTTGTTTTCTTTGATAACAACCGTTTGCTTGCGTTCACCTTTTTGCTTTCTAAATCATAATTAACGATTGTCTGGATTCACCAGTTTCTTCTTTTATATCATAATCACCGTTTTCCTATGTTCACCATTTTTTGTTTTCGTAGTACAGGGCTTTTAAAAAATTACGCAGAAGCTTGACGGTGGTCATAGTGATCCCGCCAAAAAATATTTGTGCGATATGAAGCTGGACCCGTTCGGTGTTTGTTAGTTTGTCCTATTGTTCCGTTGTTGTATACCTTGTTCTCATTTGAGAACGTGACATAACTTGCTTTGATTGACCAAGATTTACATGATAAAAAAGATGAAATGAGAATAAGACCGCGTGTTCAGGAAGAATAAGCGTCTTCTATTTCATAGTCAACATCCGCCATGTAAACCTCAGTAAGTAAGTAATGTTACTTTCTCAAATTAAAACAAGGTGTGTAACAATAGAACCAACAGGCAGACTTACAAGCATCAAACATGTCCAACTTCATATCACACAAAGAAACAGAAAATTTCTCAATGAGATTACTATGGTGGCCATGACACATCCCCATAACTTCCATCAACCTGTATCTTTTGAACCGCTGAGCTACGAGTTTGTCTGTGGCATGCAATACCATTGATTGAAGATGTAGATTTATTTCTATCAAAAGAACGGAAAATTAACAATCGGGAAATTGAAATAATCACGGTTATCATACAGCTTGGTGGAAAGCTGTCCATGTTGGTTTCGTTATCGGAAAAGATCGAGATAAACAGCTGATGAAGAAGAATCTGTCGTGTCTTTGATTTCCGTTTCTTGAGCGTGTATACGATGGGCATGGTCAATGAACTTCTAGTTATTTAAAAGCAAGACGTCATCAATATATCTCAGAATGAGAAATTAAACGACTTTGCACGGTCTTTGTGATCTGTTTTGATTTTTTCAAGTTTTTCAATAAATTCATCCTCGAATGAAAACAAAATCAATTCAGCAACAGAGGGGCGCTGTTAGTTCCCAATGTATGCCAATAGTCTGTTGGAATATCTTACCACCAAACCCGACGAAGATGTTGTCAACTAGAAACTCGATAATTTATGATTGCGTCCTCCGTATATTTCTTCTTTGATTTGGATGTATTTTCTCTATGAAATACGTTTCAGTATAGTTCACAATCACATACTTATACCGACGTTCACCTTTCTTGGAGGAAAAACCTCTCATAACAAGAGAACGAGAATGCGTTCCTTCAATTTAGAATGGGGCATGGTGGTGCAAACGGTGAAAAAATAAAATGTTCTTATAGGAGAAATAATTTTTTAGAAGAGAATGTTGAAGATTGGTCAAAAGTTCTTTGGAGTTTTTCAAAATCCATACACTATTAATTCACTTCTTGAGTTAACAGTATCACTATTGAAATGTAAGGTTTATGGTCTTCCAAGAGATTTACAAAGATTTCTTTTATCCTTTGTAAACACCAGAGATATTTTTGAAGAATGTAAATGAAATGAATCTTTTAGAAACATGTAAACTTTGTTCGAAAGATGATTTTTAAAAGGTTAAAAAAATCAAGAAAATACCAACATGGCAACATAATCATTATTTAAAACTCAAAAACTATGGCAAGATATGAACAAAAGAAAGATTTACACGGAGACTCCTGAAAAAAAGGACAAGGAGAATAAGACCATGTGTTCCGAAAGGGTAAACGTATTCTACTTCATCGACGACACCAGCCATATAAACCTTGTTCAACCCAAGTAAGTAATGTTAAAGGTAATTGTATATGTTAATTGCATATCTTAAAATCTTTCAGTCGCTAAATAAATACTTGCCGATTCCTTGGGGTTTCATATAAGGAAAAATCGCAAACTGATTTTCATTTTTAAGATTAAAGACACGGAAAACTTCAAAAATTGTATAACAAAAAAAAAACAACAAGAAAATACCAACATGTATACACAATCATGCTCCATACTCAAATTCAATAAAACTAGGGGGAAATCAAAACAAAAACAAAAAAAGATCGACACGGAGACTACAGAAAAGAGTAAAAAGAGAATAAGATCAAGTGTTCCGAAAGAGTTAGCGCATTACGATTCATCCACCACGTAAATCCTGGTCAATCCAAATAAGGAGAACAAGAAATACAACAACGGAACCAACAGGCTAACTAACGACTATCAAAGACGTCCAGCTTCATATCGCAAAACTGACAATCTAAAAACTATACACGCTTAACAGACGTGAAGGCTTTTACAGTACGAAGATTTCTTTGGTTTGTGACATACTAACCTGTATGTGTCATTTTTGAACTTAGAAACGAACTCTCGGATAATCCATGGATGATCATAATGTTTCTTGTTGAAGTGTTTTTTTGGTTATATTTTTGATATTTTTTCTTTCGTGCACAACATATTCCAGTTGTTCCTTTTTTCCTTTCGCTTAGGCTAGCACCATTTCCTCCTTCTTGTCTCCTAATTTCGTTTCTAATTTCTTTTGTTGTCTCTCCTTTCGTTTTGGGATATACTTGGTTCTTATGATGTATTTATGTTTTACTTTCCTTTCACTACAGCGTTCTCTCCCTTTGATATATACAGTTCCCAGTTTCTGTTATTTACATCTGTTGTGATGTGTCGTCAGTTCATGTTATTTACTTCTGTTGTGGTGTGTCGTTAGTTCTTGTTATTTAATTCTGCTGTGTCGTTAGTTCCTGTTATGTACTTCTGTTGTGTCGTTAGTTCCTGATATTTACATCTGTTGTGTTGTGTCGTTAGTTCCTGTTATTTAATTCTGTTGTGTCGTTAGTTCCTGTTATTTACTTCTGTTGTGGTGTGTCGTTAGTTCCTGTTATGTACTTCTGTTGTGGTGTGTCGTTAGTTCCTGTTATTTACTTCTGTTGTGGTGTGTCGTTAGTTCCTGTTATTTACTTCTGTTGTGTCGTTAGTTCCTGTTATTTACTTCTGTTGTGTTGTGTCGTTAGTTCCTGGTATTTACTTCTGTTGTGTCGTTAGTTCCTGTTATTTACATCTGTTGTGTCGTTAGTTCCTGTTATGTACTTCTGTTGTGGTGTGTCGTTAGTTCCTGTTATGTACTTCTGTTGTGGTGTGTCGTTAGTTCCTGTTATGTACTTCTGTTGTGGTGTGTCGTTAGTTCCTGTTATTTACTTCTGTTGTGATGTGTCGTTAGTTCCTGTTATTTACATCTGTTGTGTCGTTAGTTCCTGTTATTTACTTCTGTTGTGGTGTGTCGTTAGTTCCTGTTATTTACTTCTGTTGTGGTGTGTCGTTAGTTCCTGTTATTTACTTCTGTTGTGTTGTGTCGTTAGTTCCTGTTATTTACTTCTGTTGTGATGTGTCGTTAGTTCCTGTTATTTACAGTTCCTGTTCTGTTGTGTCGTTAGTTCCTGTTATTTACTTCTGTTGTGATGTGTCGTTAGTTCATGTTATTTACTTCTGTTGTGATGTGTCGTTAGTTCCTGTTATTTACATCTGTTGTGATGTGTCGTTAGTTCCTGGTATTTACTTCTGTTGTGGTGTGTCGTTAGTTCCTGGTATTGACATCTGTTGTGGTGTGTCGTTAGCTCTTGTTATTTACTTCTGTTGTGGTGTGTCGTTAGTTCCTGGTATTGACATCTGTTGTGTTGTGTCGTTAGCTCTTGTTATTTACTTCTGTTGTGATGTGTCGTTAGTTCCTGTTATTTACATCTGTTGTGATGTGTCGTTAGTTCCTGGTATTTACTTCTGTTGTGGTGTGTCGTTAGTTCCTGGTATTTACATCTGTTGTGTTGTGTCGTTAGTTCCTGTTATTTACATCTGTTGTGATGTGTCGTTAGTTCCTGGTATGTACTTCTGTTGTGATGTGTCGTTAGTTCCTGGTATTTACATCTGTTGTGATGTGTCGTTAGTTCCTGGTATTTACTTCTGTTGTGGTGTGTCGTTAGTTCCTGGTATTTACATCTGTTGTGTTGTGTCGTTAGTTCCTGGTATTTACTTCTGTTGTGGTGTGTCGTTAGTTCCTGGTATTTACATCTGTTGTGATGTGTCGTTAGTTCCTGGTATTTACTTCTGTTGTGGTGTGTCGTTAGTTCCTGGTATTTACATCTGTTGTGATGTGTCGTTAGTTCCTGGTATTTACTTCTGTTGTGGTGTGTCGTTAGTTCCTGGTATTTACATCTGTTGTGTTGTGTCGTTAGTTCCTGTTATTTAATTCTGTTGTGTCGTCAGTTCCTGTTATTTACTTCTGTTGTGATGTGTCGTTAGTTCCGGTTATTTACTTCTGTTGTGGTGTGTCGTTAGTTCCTGTTATTTACTTCTGTTGTGGTGTGTCGTTAGTTCCTGTTATGTACTTCTGTTGTGATGTGTCGTTAGTTCCTGTTATTTACTTCTGTTGTGGTGTGTCGTTAGTTCCTGATATTTACATCTGTTGTGATGTGTCGTTAGTTCTTGTTATTTAATTCTGCTGTGTCGTTAGTTCCTGTTATGTACTTCTGTTGTGTCGTTAGTTCCTGTTATTTACATCTGTTGTGATGTGTCGTTAGTTCCTGTTATGTACTTCTGTTGTGGTGTGTCGTTAGTTCCTGTTATTTTCATCTGTTGTGATGTGTCGTTAGTTCCGGTTATTTACTTCTGTTGTGGTGTGTCGTTAGCTCTTGTTATTTACATCTGTTGTGGTGTGTCGTTAGTTCCTGGTATTTACATCTGTTGTGATGTGTCGTTAGCTCTTGTTATTTACTTCTGTTGTGGTGTGTCGTTAGTTCCTGTTATTTACATCTGTTGTGATGTGTCGTTAGTTCCTCTTATTTACATCTGTTGTGTTGTGTCGTTAGTTCCTGTTATTTACATCTGTTGTGTCGTTAGTTCCTGTTATGTACTTCTGTTGTGATGTGTCGTTAGTTCCGGTTATTTACTTCTGTTGTGGTGTGTCGTTAGCTCTTGTTATTTACTTCTGTTGTGGTGTGTCGTTAGTTCCTGTTATTTACATCTGTTGTGATGTGTCGTTAGTTCCTGTTATTTACATCTGTTGTGTTGTGTCGTTAGTTCCTGTTATTTACTTCTGTTGTGTTGTGTCGTTAGTTCCTGTTATTTACTTCTGTTGTGTTGTGTCGTTAGTTCCTGTTATGTACTTCTGTTGTGTCGTTAGTTCCTGTTATGTACTTCTGCTGTGTCGTTAGTTCCTGTTATGTACTTCTGTTGTGTTGTGTCGTTAGTTCCTGTTATTTACTTCTGTTGTGTTGTGTCGTTAGTTCCTGTTATTTACATCTGTTGTGATGTGTCGTTAGTTCCTGTTATTTACTTCTGTTGTGGTGTGTCGTCAGTTCATGTTATTTACATCTGTTGTGGTGTGTCGTTAGTTCCTGGTATTTACATCTGTTGTGATGTGTCGTCAGTTCATGTTATTTACTTCTGTTGTGGTGTGTCGTTAGTTCCTGTTATTTACATCTGTTGTGATGTGTCGTTAGTTCCTGTTATTTACTTCTGTTGTGGTGTGTCGTTAGCTCTTGTTATTTACTTCTGTTGTGGTGTGTCGTTAGTTCCTGTTATTTACTTTTGTTGTGGTGTGTCGTTAGTTCCTGGTATTGACATCTGTTGTGGTGTGTCGTTAGCTCTTGTTATTTACTTCTGTTGTGGTGTGTCGTTAGTTCCTGTTATTTACATCTGTTGTGTCGTTAATTCCTGTTATTGACTTCTGTTGTGATGTGTCGTTAGTTCCTGTTATTTACTTCTGTTGTGGTGTGTCGTTAGCTCTTGTTATTTACTTCTGTTGTGGTGTGTCGTTAGTTCCTGTTATTTACATCTGTTGTGATGTGTCGTTAGTTCCTCTTATTTACATCTGTTGTGTTGTGTCGTTAGTTCCTGTTATTTACTTCTGTTGTGGTGTGTCGTTAGTTCCTGTTATTTACTTCTGTTGTATTGTGTCGTTAGTTCCTGTTATGTACTTCTGTTGTGGTGTGTCGTTAGTTCCTGTTATGTACTTCTGTTGTGTTGTGTCGTTAGTTCCTTGTGTTGTGTCGTTAGTTCTTGTTATCTAATTCTGTTGTGTCGTTAGTTCCTGTTATTTACTTCTGTTGTGGTGTGTCGTTAGTTCCTGTTATTTACTTCTGTTGTATTGTGTCGTTAGTTCCTGTTATGTACTTCTGTTGTGGTGTGTCGTTAGTTCCTGTTATGTACTTCTGTTGTGTTGTGTCGTTAGTTCCTGGTATTTACATCTGTTGTGATGTGTCGTTAGTTCTTGTTATCTAATTCTGTTGTGTCGTTAGTTCCTGTTATTTACTTCTGTTGTGTTGTGTCGTTAGTTCCTATTATTTACTTCTGTTGTGGTGTGTCGTTAGTTCCTGTTATGTACTTCTGTTGTGGTGTGTCGTTAGTTCCTGTTATTTACTTATGTTGTGTTGTGTCGTTAGTTCCGGTTATTTACTGCTGTTGTGGTGTGTCGTTAGTTCCTGTTATGTACTTCTGTTGTGGTGTGTCGTTAGTTCCTGTTATGTACTTCTGTTGTATTGTGTCGTTAGTTCCTGTTATGTACTTCTGTTGTATTGTGTCGTTAGTTCCTGTTATGTACTTCTGTTGTATTGTGTCGTTAGTTCCTGTTATGTACTTCTGTTGTGGTGTGTCGTTAGTTCCTGTTATTTACTTCTGTTGTATTGTGTCGTTAGTTCCTGTTATGTACTTCTGTTGTATTGTGTCGTTAGTTCCTGTTATGTACTTCTGTTGTGGTGTGTCGTTAGTTCCTGTTATTTACTTCTGTTGTGTTGTGTCGTTAGTTCCTGTTATGTACTTCTGTTGTGTTGTGTCGTTAGTTCCTGTTATGTACTTCTGTTGTGGTGTGTCGTTAGTGCCTGTTATTTACATCTGTTGTGGTGTGTCGTTAGCTCTTGTTATTTACTTCTGTTGTGATGTGTCGTTAGTCCATGTTATTTACTTCTGTTGTGTCGTTAGTTCCTGTTATGTACTTCTGTTGTGTTGTGTCGTTAGTTCCTGGTATTTACATCTGTTGTGATGTGTCGTTAGTTCCTGGTATTTACATCTGTTGTGTCGTTAGTTCCTGTTATGTACTTCTGTTGTGTTGTGTCGTTAGTTCCTGTTATGTACTTCTGTTGTGTTGTGTCGTTAGTTCCTGGTATTTACATCTGTTGTGATGTGTCGTTAGTTCCTGTTATTTAATTCTGTTGTGGTGTGTCGTTAGTTCCTGTTATGTACTTCTGTTGTGTTGTGTCGTTAGTTCCTGGTATTGACATCTGTTGTGTTGTGTCGTTAATTCCTGTTATTGACTTCTGTTGTGGTGTGTCGTTAGTTCCTGTTATGTACTTCTGTTGTGTTGTGTCGTTAGTTCCTGGTATTGACATCTGTTGTGTTGTGTCGTTAGTTCCTGTTATGTACTTCTGTTGTGTTGTGTCGTTAGTTCCTGTTATTTAATTCTTTTGTGGTGTGTCGTTAGTTCCTGGTATTTACATCTGTTGTGTCGTTAGTTCCTGTTATTTACTTCTGTTGTGTTGTGTCGTTAGTTCCTGTTATGTACTTCTGTTGTGTTGTGTCGTTAGTTCCTGGTATTGACATCTGTTGTGTTGTGTCGTTAATTCCTGTTATTGACTTCTGTTGTGGTGTGTCGTTAGTTCCTGTTATGTACTTCTGTTGTGGTGTGTCGTTAGTTCCTGTTATTTACTTCTGTTGTGTTGTGTCGTTAGTTCCTGTTATTTACTTCTGTTGTGGTGTGTCGTTAGTTCCTGGTATTGACATCTGTTGTGGTGTGTCGTTACTTCCTGTTATTTACTTCTGTTGTGGTGTGTCGTTAGTTCCTGTTATTTACTGCTGTTGTAGTGTGTCGTTACTTCCTGTTATTTACTTCTGTTGTGGTGTGTCGTTAGTTCCTGTTATTTACTTCTGTTGTGTTGTGTCGTTAGTTCCTGTTATTTACTTTAGTTGTAGTGTGTCGTTACTTCCTGTTATTTACTGCTGTTGTAGTGTGTCGTTACTTCCTGTTATTTACTGCTGTTGTAGTGTGTCGTTACTTCCTGTTATGTACTTCTGTTGTGGTGTGTCGTCAGTTCCTGTTATTTACTTCTGTTGTGTTGTGTCGTTAGTTCCTGTTATTTACTTTAGTTGTAGTGTGTCGTTACTTCCTGTTATTTACTGCTGTTGTAGTGTGTCGTTACTTCCTGTTATGTACTTCTGTTGTGGTGTGTCGTCAGTTCCTGTTATTTACTTCTGTTGTGTTGTGTCGTTAGTTCCTGTTATTTACTTTAGTTGTAGTGTGTCGTTACTTCCTGTTATTTACTTCTGTTGTGTTGTGTCGTTAGTTCCTGTTATTTACTGCTGTTGTAGTGTGTCGTTACTTCCTGTTATTTACTTCTGTTGTGGTGTGTCGTTAGTTCCTGTTATTTACTTCTGTTGTATTGTGTCGTTAGTTCCTGTTATGTACTTCTGTTGTGTTGTGTCGTTAGTTCCTATTATTTACTTCTGTTGTGTTGTGTCGTTAGTTCCTGTTATGTACTTCTGTTGTGTTGTGTCGTTAGTTCCTGTTATGTACTTCTGTTGTGTTGTGTCGTTAGTTCCTGTTATGTACTTCTGTTGTGTTGTGTCGTTAGTTCCTGTTATGTACTTCTGTTGTGGTGTGTCGTTAGTTCCTGTTATTTACATCTGTTGTGTCGTTAGTTCCTGTTATGTACTTCTGTTGTGGTGTGTCGTTAGTTCCTGTTATTTACTTTAGTTGTAGTGTGTCGTTAGTTCATATTATGATGCAAGATGTCGCCAATTGACTGAACAACTCAAAAGACAGGGTTTCGATAGATGCATGTTAATGAAAATTATTGGGATGTTTTACGGTTTTCATAACGATTTCGTTCGAGAAAGATTCTATTTCTTTGTGCGATATGAAGTTGAATGAGTTGGATCCTCGTTAGTATACCTGGTGGTTTGGTTTTTGTTTACTCTGCTCTCATTTTGTATGGTCAATGAAGAAGAAGACGCTTACCCTCCGAAACACCTGGTCAAATTTCCTTTGTACTTACTCAGGAATCGCCGTATATTTTTCTTTTGTTTTTATTTTGCCGTCGTTTCATCGAACTTGTGTTTGAATTCAGATTATATTACATATCATGTCGTTATTTTATTTGTTTTGGGTTTTTTGCTATAAAGACTGTGAAGTTAACCCTGTATTAATTATGAAATGTAACTGCCGTGAAAAGTTGGGGGTCACCTGTCCGACCACTTTGGTTTTCCCGGGTACTCCTGTTTCCGCACACAGTAAGACTCCTTGCGCGCTGACATCCGGGTTCACAAAGAGTTTAAGTTGCTATGACTTGTTTCGCAATTGTTGTAAAATAAATAAATAAATAGACAGTGGGGTTTTACCCTGTTTAGAATATAAACTGTGATGCGGATGATTGAGATATTAACTAATACGGACTGTTGGGTTTTATCATGTTTAAACTATAAATTGTGAGACCGATATTTGAGGCAGTAGTCTCTATATAGACTGTAGGGTTTTACCCTGTATAAACCATAAAGGTGTGAACAGGTTTGTAGATACAATCTAAACATATGACACCATTCACCTCATTGATGGCAGAAACGACACCGTAAACTCTACATAATAGATAAGTGTCGCCAATCACGCGCGCTTTACATGAGATGACATTGAATTTATCTAAACTACCCATCGTCTGCTCGTCATTAATACAGATACCATCACAAACCGAGAACTTATAGACAAACATTCTATCACCAAACCGAAAAGGAAAGAGGTATATCCTCGTGTCACTCAAATTAACATCTTAGATTATCATTCTAGAGCCATGTAAAATTCTTTGAGTGTTATTTCTAGTCTTTTTATTACAACACCATTTTGAAAAGACCCCCACCTTGCTGTGGTGCCAGGTCAGAGAAGTGTGTGTTACTAAAGACACATTAAAACGTTCAAAGTTTATCGCCACAATCAACTGCAAAATATAATATCCTATAAAAAAGGATACATTTCTTATCAAAAGATAAGACATACTTAACCACAAAGTTGCTAATATGTCTCGAATTGGCACGTGTTTTTGCGCGTGTGGAAACCTCTTAATTAGAGTTGGATTGGCAGAGAAAATTTGATTTCACACTACTGTCCTGTGTTCACCCATGCGTATAATTAAGTTTGTCGTGAGAGGACCGTTGCCATCATCTTTTTTTTATTTTGGATCAATTTGAATATCGTGAGACATAATCTTTCAGCCAATCTGTAATTCTGATTTTGACAGAACTTTCTCTTTTATTGATAAACATTCAAATGGGGAAAACTCCTCAAACACAACCATCTGGTGGAGTTTTTTTATACCCAAAATGTAATTCATTGAAATCTGAATGCCACTCCAGCATCCCACTGTGCACAAATGCCCTCACAATGAAAACTATCCTTGGTAGGAACGTGTCCAATTTGTTCCGGGTACTTGAGCCAGTTAGAAAGGGCGGTTTTGAAGCATACCTGGTGAGATCTTTCCAACATAGTATGGTTAATTATACCACTCTGTAACAGTTTCTAGCTGTCTGTGTGGCAGGTCGACCCAACATACGGTGGCCATACAGGGTCATACACACCCATCAATCATCAATCCTTCCAGGTTTCTTCGTGTCTCTGCATAATTTACCCAAAGCGCACCGATATGTTGCTACAATTGAAATACCCCGAAATGGCTAAATACCATTGTATATATGCCAGTAATCTTGCCTTATGTACACAACCCCGTCTCCCGTAGTAGGGATAATACCAACACGTGCGACCGTACTTCATCTCTTAGCGTTTCAAACTTGGATACCTTACCCCTAGAAAAAGTATTTATATGATTTCTGTTTTTTTTCGACGGATTTTACATTCTTTTCTTCTTTTTTTCGGCGGGGCTTTATTTTATTTTATTTTTTCATGGGGGAGGGGGGGGAGGAGGGGGTTATGACGTATTATTTCTAAAGATGCATAAGTACCCTGTCAAAGAAAATATTTCAGTCATCTTAAAAAATGCACTCATTTCTGGATTTAAATCTTTATTAAACTTTCATGTTTGAATCCATATTAATTATGTCAGATATGCGATTTTGTTATTATGATAAATAAGATATTATATGTGTAATTGTTTTAGTGTGTTCAGTTTGCTAGAATGAAAAACTTTCATAAATATCGAAACTAAAAGATAATTCGATGGTAGATTAACAGTTAAATGGAGAGAGAGTGATATGATAGCTGGTTTGACTTTTGAGTGTCTGTGTTATGTAAACTACCAGTGAGTCCCGATGTTACAAATTCTTACCCATTAAAACTACGGTTTTAGATTTTTTATTTATTTTAGGCCTTACAGCTCATACATACAACGGTAAATACATAAAAATATGATGCACGTATACAATATAAGGCTATATTTTAATATCACGATTTTTAAAAAAACGCCAAAAAGCGACGGACAGTTGAATACACATAATGGTACAAAAATGTAATAATAGAAGGACAAATATAATTTGAATATGTGTTGGACATTATCACTTTACGGAGGTAATTGGCAGGAGATGTTTGATAATCATACAACACACATTATGCTTGAAATGTTGAACGTAATGATAAACTTGACTGTAGATTTTTGCCTAAATATTTGTCCTGAAACTATACTATATATCAACAAAATATTACCGTCACGACAACAATGTATAAATGCTACCATAATAGTAACGTCTTCATTACATAAAGTTTTATCATCAAGACATAAACGTCACTTAAATTATTCATTAACGTCGTTGTTAAGTAATTTTTTTTGGTGTTTATTTCTCTCATAAATTTTACCGATTCATTTTGGAATTACATAACGTCATTTCCGCCACAAAATGTGGGTGATATTCTGTTCCCAGACCATCAGTTAATCAGTTTACCTTTTGTAAAATATTTTATTGTAAAATATAAATCACATGTGTACTAAACTCTAAACGCGTTTTGATTAGCTGATATGGTGAACTTTGACCGGGACGGGTGCTACACGTACTTGTCGTAATTCAAACTCGCAAAAAGTAGTTTGTGATTTTTTGTTTGTTACAATTTTTTTACCTGGATATATATTTCAATTCATTGCTTCGAGTAAAACCTTAATATTGTTCGGTTTTATTCATAATAAACTCTAACATTCCCATATGTTTTTCAAATTGTGATTTTTGCATCTTAATTGGCTGCATTTCACAACATGTCATATAATAAAGTGGCTGTTGAATATGATAAATCTTTATTTTTCAGAAGCTCTCAACAGCTCTGGCTAAAGTTCGTTGTTTTTTCAAACAAAATTCTCTAACGTTTGAAAAAAATAAAATTCGAGTGAAAGAAACGCTATATGCGGCAACTACATTTTGTGTAACTTCTACATCAGCGACAATACGTCACGTCGTGTCAAAAATTCCTTAACCGCGTGTGTTAATAATATATTAACGGTTATGGTATATCAAAAATTCATTTATCACATCAACAATACAATATCATGACGTCAACGATTAATTAACACCACGTAAACAATTACTTCACATTACGTCAACAATTAATAAACACCACGTAAACAATTAATAAACACCACGTAAACAATTAATTAACACCACGTCAGGTATGATTAATATGGTAGGTATTCCGCCTGACTAGTGTACATCACGTCCATTACACAATTTTAGTTAAATATGGGCATGTTTTACCAGACAGCAAAATCAATTTTATTCATCGAGGATAAAATCCTGTTTAACAAAGCTAAAATTCAACAGGGACCTTTGTTACTCAACAAATGTACTTAAAGTAATTTATACCACATCAGGTGGTTGTTATTTAATTCAAAAAGTACTAATTAATCATTCAAACTGTTATATCGAAATGAATGTTTTATCCTATATGATATAACACTTTAACGTGTTTTGGTTGGCTGACAGGGTGAACTTTGACCGAAAGGGAGAATCGTGCATTAAATGAAATAAGAACGCACAATAAGCAGTTCACTATTGTTTTTTTGTAAAAATTTGACTTTGTATTTTGATTTTTTTTGTTTTGTAAATAAGGAAAAGAAATCTAGTTTATGATTTGTAATGAGTCATAATACATCCCTGCATTCTTTTATTTAAATATTTGCATATTAATTAACGACATTTTACTAAATGTCCTATAATTATGCTGATTACGTAAACAAAACACACACGGGTACAGGGCAAAGCATATCACCTTCGGAATACATGCAGTTTGTTTTATTGTCACGGTGGTAAAATCACGCCACACAAACTCCTGGGTATTTCTCTCAGACTCGTTATCAATTTTCTGAAGAAAAAACCCCCCAAAAAACAAACCACAACAGCTCTTTATGTAACCTCTATGTCAACGTTAGTATAAATTTAAGAGACAAAAATTAATCTAAACTTATTCATTTTTTTTTCAAATGGCCACGTACTACAATCACAACAAAATTATAACAGAAGATAAATCACCGCGTGCTTTGCCATTAAGGTATCGATAAGTGACACTTCTGATTTACGTCCATACCTAATGTAACAAATAACGTAAGCAAATTGATAGAATACACAAACGTAACATAAATAAAACAAAATAATCATGTTTTATTTATTTATTTATCTATTTATTTTCTTATTGAAGAGCGGCTGAAAGTTGTATGTCAACAGATGAAGTATTCCAGATCTGGGTCTCTTCCTCCAAAAATGTTAGGAATAGAAGTAAGTTATATGTTTTTGTACTTGTAGAAAAACCTTTGGAAACAGATCCTGTGCGGGTTTCACAAGAAAATTTAAAATGATCACTGAGGTGTTTAGGATCAAGACTTTCGACACACTTGTACATTATAACACCTCTTTTGAATCTTAAACAGTCATGGATAGACATTCGTCCTAATAAAGAGAGCATTTCCACATATGACCTATTGAATGTAGCATCTAAAAATAACTATTTTTTTTCTGCGCTTAAGACAAAGTTCAATGAGCATTCGCATCACACAGAACACCAATAGACAAATGGAGAGAAAATACCAAAATTACAACCATGTCTTTACCATATTTGTAAATACATTCCAACATACATAGTATGGCTTGTTGTAATAGTCAAAGATTACGCCTTTGTCCCATTTTCTACAAACCTCCAATCACAGATCTGCACTAAAGTGTTTAATGAAATAAATCAACACAAACGAGTATTTTAATATTTTATAGAAGAAAGAAATATCATTTAGTTATTTAGCTGGTTGTCTCATTTTTTTACCATTATACAAGATATAATAACATCTTAAGGTAAATTGTACAATATATGACATCTTAAGGAATTTTTACAAAATGCGACACCTTAAAGAAAATCGCACAAGATATGACATCTTAAAGAATGATACAAGATAAAATAATTTTATGAGATATCACATATATAGATCTATACATAGTATCTATATATAGAAATTCTTATACGTCTGAATAAAATAACAATTTTTTCTCCCAGTCTCATAGATATGTCAGATATCTTTACGGTCGGAATTTAGATTTTCTCGGCATTTCTGTTGCAATTAGTTTTCAAACCTGTTGTCACAACTCGCCAGATAGCTTTACATACTGGTGTGTCATGCAAACACTTTTACAATACACCTCAATCACACTTCACACTCTAGAACACAAAAGCATGAACCACCATACTCCTCTCCTTCAGTTTTATTTCAGGATATTTCCCCACAGTATGATGATAATCGCCACCACACTACGGACCTGTAAACGTTTTGATTTTTTTCCATTCTCTTTTCTTCAGTCACAACGTACCAATCTTCCAATTCGGTTTTTTAAATAATTTCCGGAAAGTTAGGCGTTGTTGCGTAGTTACTGTTGCCTTACCGGCACGGTTCTACTTTTAGATGGTACAAGATGTAAACACACCCTTAGCTTGGAAATTCGCACTAAGGTTCTGACAGGATCCATAATCCTATGCCTGTTAACGTAACCAAGTAGATCACTGTTCTACAGTATACATAGTATGTTGATACCCATATAATCTAATAGATGTTTTCCTTGTTAGGAAAATAGACGTGGCGGTATTTAAAAGTTGTGATTATCTAGTATGATTTTAATCTTATAAGTGCTTTTGGGCAACATAAAATGGTTTCATTTTTTAGCGTCACTTAGTTCTTTTTTATGATTCTAGTGAATAAAATTCGCGACATTTGATGTGTTTATAATTACCGGTTTATCAAGATTCCGACAGTGGAGGATGGGCGACTTGCAGGTGGGGATAGGTCCAACCACTTTCGCACTTCCTCCGACATTGGATAGGAGCTTACATTATGACATGTTCAACTAACATTTCTAACTTTAGATATTTAAAAAAAAAATTAAGTTGGTGTGACTTTTAGTGACTTTAAAGTCAAACATGAGTATATTTTGCATATGTGTTTTGTTATGTAAACTAAGTATAATGTAGAATATGTTTGACAACCCAATCAGGTATTCCATTACTGAAACATTACTAAACAGTCTTAAACATTAAAAAAACTATATTATATGTAATAGATTCATTTAGGAATTCTGTGAAATGTTCTTGCAGAAAATTGTTTTAAAATGTGAAGTGTTTCCAAAGTTCCGTTTTGTTCTTATTTCGTTATAAATGAAACCCGTAAATCAAAAGTAGATTATATGTAAAGGGAGATCACTCTTACATAAGCGACAACTTGATTTTAGCTGCACGATCGATATGTCCGCACACCATAAACGGTCACTGGAGTGTCAGTAGTCGGAATGGTCTATTGGTCCCGAACTATAGAGATAACTTTAGGGTACAGTCTAATATAAACAGATATCAAACACGTGCTCCATCACGTGTTTTCAACAAACGTTTCAACCACTGGAATAATTGTAGCAAAGAAACTATCGATATGTCAACCAAGGCTTAATTCAGGCTCAAATTCGATGAAACTAGTTCAAAATATTAACACAGGAAAGATTAGGGATAATAAGACCAGGTGTTCCAAAGGGCGACCGGCCACGTAAATCTTGGTCAATCTTAAGTAATAAAGTCCACAAGGTAAACAACAACGAACCGCCAGGTACAATAACGAGCACCAAACACGCCAAACTCATTTTACAAAAGGACAAAGATCACTATGACGACCGCAGAACCTTCCCTTAATTTTCACTGATCTGCAACTTCCTGTTTTTTTGTCAACTCCCAACACGTTGTTGAAAAATCGCAATATTGGGAACAAGTCCTTGAATATCAAATCGATAACGATATTTAAACAGCATAGGCTAAGAATGCAGAGATGTTGCTATCCAGAAAATTCAAAATAGGGAAATTGAAATCATCACGTAATCGTACAGCTTGGTGGAAAGCTGTCCTCGTTGGCTTCGTTGTTGGACAAGTTTGAAGAAGGCGGGTGATGTAGAAGAGTCCTTGTCCTTGTTTACCAGTCAATACCATGTACTCGCTTAGCTTACTGATGTTATTTACGTACATGAATATTTTATACGTTTGTACTTTCTACAGCCTGATCAATAAATTCTTGCTTTGGTGAAATATGCAGCAAAGATGATCTGAATCATCAAACATTACAAACAATAAAACGAGTGTTTGAAATATCAAAGACTTTTCCTATCAACAGGAATGACTTTCGATATACAGATTAAACTGGGCGGAAGAAACCGGCAGACAGACCAATGGTAATTTTTTTTTTCAAAAGTGCAACCACGCTTACAGACGGTTGTCTACGTACATCAGAGAGTACCAACTAAATTATGCTATACCAGAACGAAAAATTAAATACAGACTGTTCATGTTTATGAAATTTACATTTATCTACACACTGCCGTAACTACAACAGTAACAGAAGATGAGTGTACTAATGCTGTTTGTGACGTCACTATCATGTAACCTGCCATTCATGTTTCGGCTGTTTACTTTACTGCATTTACTCCATCGTATAAGATCATGTTGTTTTGCCCCAATTACCCAAATAACTATTTAATACTGTCCAAGCTGTTACTGTAACGTAAAGATAGAGTATATTTGAATAAAATTATAGCCGATATGATTGCACGATGCCCTTGTAACAAATCTTCCAAGAAACACTACCGAAGACATTCCAGGAGGTATTCAGAAAATATCATTGCAGTTTACAATTTTTTTCCTTATTGCCTATTTAAAGTACGAAACCATTTGATGTTTTATCTAAAAAAATATAAAATGCATTAAATACAATTATGACTTAAGTCTGTGCTTTGAACTCTATCGCTAAGCAGGAAGGTCTTCTCTTTCCATAACGTACATCTTCGGCTCATGTCATCATTTCTTGTCAACCGTACACGAACGACCATTATAAAACATTTATATAAACCACACCAACAGCTGGGTACTGATGTTGAATTTTAGTTTTATTTTACTTTCAGTCTCGATAACAATCTTGAACATTTCCATGGCTACAGTTGTCACCACCAAAAAGTGTTCCATCTGATGTAAGCATCACGTGCTTGGTTACAGAAGCACGCTTATGTTGATGACAAAAAAATCAGAAACAAGCCAGCACCGTCGACCTGGACCTGTGTCTAGCTTCAACAGCTTGGTGAGGAAGAATTATAACGAAACAGTGAAATAATTCCATGTGTTTTGTAGTCGCTCATAACATACGTAATTACACTAAATATCAAGCTGTGTGAACACAACTGGTTCCTGAATATGTCCCCCGGCACAACAAACTCCTGTTTACACACAACAAAACTATCTGTTATATGTCTTTCTTATATCAGGTTAAAATTGAAATATATTACCAGAATCCAGATCACAAAATAACTATTTTTAGAATTTGGGATATCGTGGTTTATTATTTTGAAGATTTCTGACATATTCCATAGTATAACAATGTCTTTATGAAAATTCACTTACGTTTGTGATTAAGGGTTCAGTGTATTTTTAGAAAATTAATTTATTGGGTTTATTTAAGGATAGTCTGAAGAATTCAGGTCTCCTTTAATGACAGATTTTCTGAGAATTAACTGTGAGATGTGTTCTTTCTACCAAACATTCAACATAGCAGACATTCCTGTCTGTCCTTAATCATCTCTCATACATTTTGTCTTCTATTCAACAGAGAAGACATCAACTATTCTATCCTATATCAAATAGTTTAATTTCGTGGCAAATGTCAACAACTTTGTCCAGGGATGCATGAAATATATTTACAACATTCATAAATTCACCTCTCCCAACCATCAAATCGTCTAAGTAATACTGAGTTACTTCCCTTGATGTAGAATACAGTACTTCACAAGACAACCCTCCAAGCCATCATTATGAAGCTGCTAAAGGATGGAAATACTTATTTCTGCGACGGTGAAAAATGACAGAATCAACATTAGTTTTTTCAAACCACTGGGTTCAAACCTTAATACTGGGCTTCTTTGTAAGTGTACATAAGAATACTGGGCTTCATTGTAATGGTAAACTTGATGTTGAAAAGTAAAAGTTGAGTCAATGGAGGCACACCCATGATGTCTGCTATAAAACCCTTAGACAGCTGATATAAAAATCTTCACTCTTAATTTCCATCTTAAATCGTTCCAGAGCTTTGGCTCTTAAAATTATTGCTCTTTGAACCTAATTCAACAGGAAATTTATACAAGATATAATGGTATTTTGAAAAATTTAAAAAGAAAAAATCTATCATGAATTCACTATGATCACAGATCACAGATGATATTGAATAACACATGATTTGCAAAAGCCTATCTATATGTAGAAATTTTATCTATTGATGCTTCAGCACAGCTCACTCCTGGCATACAGGAACAATTCTAGAAGTCAGTACTGACCAAATTTAGATACCAAGTTTCATCTGCTAATAGCATTGCAATTAGATTCAGAACATTTAAGTACATTAAAATGACATAGTCTTGACAAAAATTTAATCTCGATGACATTCAGTAATAATATAACATGTTTGTAATACACAATCACATCGAGTTGTCACTACGACAGCAGTTACAGCAGAAACGACAACAGAATCTACAACATTTGTGACATTTTATACATAATACTATGTACAAATAACACAAGAAAAATTGCACAATCAGAGCAAATTGCCAAATTTTGCGTTCAATCTCTAAATATTACATAATATATGCATTACTGAAATATTTTGTTATAATGTATAATAACCTGCACCTTCTTGTCAGATATCCAGCATTTGTATGACACATATACTGTAGTTACCATTTAACCTTAGTACTTACAGAGCTGACAACACTAGATAGCTCTGTAACTCTGGACTAGTGTGTGGTCGTCATGGTTACTAGTGACAGATACATTACACTTCCAAGCGACTTTGGTGAATTACATGTAACTTCTACCAATTCTAAGGAGATTTAAATTCACCACATTCATATCTAGTATTTCTGACAGAAATTTTAACCAATTAGTTACACAGTACATTCTGTTTGTATGTTCTCTACAGTTTTTATTGAATTTTTTCAATAATGTTCATTATACATGTTCTGATCAATAGGGTTCTGGAAGATTTGTTATCCAGCAGACAGGCCTATTTACATTTTACATTAGATAATACTGAGACAATACTAGAAATACATCAATCTTACAACTCAAATCAACATAATATTGTAACCATAGTTACCAGTCCCCACCATGGTAACTCCTCACCACAGTTACCCATCCCCACTGATAAAGGTAACCCCCCCAACACCCCCACCCCCAACACCCCCTCCTCAAAACAGCAATTTCCTGTTGCAACCACAGTTACACGTCGCTACCAATGTAATTTGCCCTCACCGACCACAGTCACATGTCATCATTATGGTAACTTGCCCCCAATTGTGATTACCTGTCCCAACCAGTTATACGTCACCATAATGGTAACTTGCCCCTGGTCACGGTTACCTGTCTCAACCAGTTATACGTCACCATCATGGTAACTTGCCCCCAACACTGTAACTTAGAGTCGTGTCACGGTCAAATTTTTGATAAGGAAGAGAAAATCTGGAAACCTCACACAACCATAACATATGACATGGTAGCTTGTTAGAGAAAACGAATGGGACCAAGATTACACAATGTGTATATCGGTAATGTGAATGAGGACTTAAACACTACTACCAATTATCTATAAGATCCTGTACAGCAGAAGCATGTCTTATTTTTTGTTACAGCTTTAGCAGTAATTAACTTCTAAAGTTTTTACACAGTTATCTCCCCTATCTGTACATCCAAATGGTCTGTTATCTAATAGTAAATACTGATGATACAGCTGTTTATACACATCACTCATGAACACACCATTCATTACTAAGTAGCTTATCAAATTACATTACAAGACATATCTAGAGTAAAGTTTTATTTACTGAAACGATAAATATCTGGATAGAAATACAAGATATGATGAAATAATTTCCTGTAAAAATCACTGACTATGTATATACATGTATTATGATAAAATGAATATGTTGTGAGTGAATTATAATAAATTGGATGTTAAGTAATCCTAAATCCTTTCAGATGTTCTTTTTTTTTTATGACAATGAAAATTCAAAGACTTCAGCAGAAAATATGTGTTTTTTTCTATGGTAATGAAGGACAAATGGTTGCCAGCAAATCCAAAGTGAGGACTGAAGGAATTCAAGCATATCAATTTTTTTTTCAAACAAGGAAGAAATTCCCAAGGAGAACGAGAGGAGTTCAAAAGACCCATTAAACCTCCAACCCAACTTCCAGCACCTCCATGTCACAGATATATAACTAGAGACTATTGTATGATGTTTACGGTGCAGTTCTATCATAAATTGCTGTGCAAATATCATGTAGCAGTCTTTAAGTGATAATAATAACAAAATGTCATGAAGAAATACAGCGCCTCTTGTAATAGAACAAAAGGTCTACATCACAGTATTTCGCTTAACAATCGTGGAAACATTTTCATTAACAGCAAAAATGTGACTTTTTTCCCTCCCATATCACTCGGAGGCAAGAACACAATTTTAAGCACAACATCAACAGGAACCATCTCAATATACAATTTGCCTTTAAATTATATCCAGCGTATAATTAGACTACTAAAAAGTCTACGACAGAAAGCTATCTTCAACAATATTCATCCCTTAAACAAAATATTGGCCCCCTGTTTCTTTCCCCTTTTATACAACAGTCCATTCGCACAAAGCAATAACAAGTATTTCTATCACATTCAACTTTGGCATATACACTGAACACATTAAACCCAATCTGTAAATATACATTGATACTAGGAGCAAGAAGAACTTATTTCCGTTTACTAGAATCCGTCGTGCCCAAATCTAGACTCTGCCAATCATCAACGTCATCATCATTAGCCCAAACTTCATTGTCCCAGCCAGAATTTCCATTGGTTTGTGAGGAAGGTTCATCTTCGAGATCTAGAAGGTTTCCAACCAATGGTTCCTTCTGTTTCTTTGGGGACGAGAAGCCATCGCCCCAGTCTGCATCGTCCCAACCATCGTTGCTCTTACTGGTGGTCTTGGAAGACTTTTTACTGTGATTTTTAGGGCTAGACTTTTTACTTTTGTTTGTTTTAAAATCTGTTTCTGCGCCCCAGCTATCCCATTCATTTTCATCCTTTTTGGGTTTTGAGGATTTTGACTGAAGTGGTTTCTCATCATTCAACCATGCTTCAAACTCGTCCTCCTCAGTATTCCTGTCTGAGGACAAACCCTGATCGTTGTAATCACTCGAGTGCATTTTTTTCTGGTTTTTCTTGCCATCTTGCCAGTCACCCTCCCAGCTATCCCATGAATCCTCATCTGACAAAAGTCGATTTTTACTGGGATCTCTGCAATACAGAAAACTGCCATCAAACTTTGAGCTTAACAGTTGAAGAACAGTCTTAGTATGAAGTGAAACAAGAAACCTGAGATATCAGTGCAGTATTTGCATAATAAAGTGCATCTTTAGATTTCTACTACACAATCTGCCCTTTCCATTGCAAAGAAATATCCGTGACCTTTTCATTATGTTCAAATGAATACAAATATGGAAATTGTAATATTGATTCAAAATGTCAAAACATATGACAGTGTTACATGTTTTGATGATGAATTGAAGCATATAGACTTTTCAGGAAATGGGAAAATTAAAAATGCTGAAAAACACAACGGGCAGTAACTCTTTGAAATACTGTTAAATCAAAATGTTGTTCATGAAATCACAGCCTCATGCCATTGTCATAATGTCTTCAAATCTCAAGAAAATGGTTGAAGAAAAAACTGTGGGAGAAGAAATCAGCAAAGGGCAATAACTTTACCAAAAATTGTAAAATTACAATGCCATTCATGATATCAGGATTTGGTGTAATGATTTTCAAGCCCCACCAATGTTTAGTTAAACAGGTTATCACTTAGAGAGAAAATGTCCATGCAAGATTTATATGCTCCAAAAAAAAAAAAGTCAATTGATTCTTAAAATTTATTGAATTAACCTGCCATCGAAAGAAAAACACATTTTCAAGTCAGTGTCATACAGCCTACAAAGTTTGCAATAAACTAATTGAAAACTGAGAGAAAAGATGTCCAGACAGGGTGAATATTATGAAAACATCAAAGGCAGTAACACAATTTCAAAATCAAGGTAACTAAGCCTACCAATTTTGATACAGATAGGTTGAAAACAAGGGAGGATATCACTAACATATTTCCTGGTTCAGATGTGGTAAAACTATAGAAACACAACTGCCATGTTGCATGGAACACAGGACTTCTTAAATATTTCCACTGTTATATCATTGGGGCATTGAATTGGCTTCATAATTTCAAGATATTGTAGACACCAAGCATCACCTTGCACAGAAATGCAATGATGCAACCAGGCTGGAAGGACATATAAACAAAGAAGTTACCTAACCCATCTTTAAAACAACCATATTATATTTTTTACCAACAGTAATTAATATTTTAGAAGGAGATTACGGAGATTACTGAGATTACTATAATTAAGAAGCACAAAAAGTAATGTACTTGTTTTCACTAATTGTTCGGTACTTCAGATCTTTTCAAACCTGGAAACAAACACCAATGACGATATATTTACCTCTGGGGTGATGCATTATCTGTGAGGAGGGAAGATTTCTCCCCTGGACTGGTGTCCACAGATGACAAAGTTGTTTTAGGTTCTCCCCAAAGAGACTGGAAATTGGTCCATCCCTTAGAACTGGCAGATGACAGCTAGAAAACAGGAAGGATGAAGAAAATTATATATGGTATACCGGCATCACAGTGCTCAGTTGTAAACAAGTCACTTTAAACACTCAGCCTGTTACAACCACTGTACTCCCTATGGCACCCAAGTGACAAAAACTTTGGAGTACCGTGTTATAACAGGCTTTGTGACTGGGGTGTTGTTGGGAGTACCGTGTTATAACAGACTTTGTGACTGGGGTGGTGTGGGGAGTACAGTGTTATAACAGACTTTGTGACTGGAGTGTTGTTGGGAGTACCGTGTTATAACAGACTTTGTGACTGGGGTGGTGTGGGGAGTACAGTGTTATAACAGACTTTGTGACTGGAGTGTTGTTGGGAGTACCGTGTTATAACAGACTTTGTGACTGGAGTGTTGTTGGGAGTACCGTGTTATAACAGACTTTGTGACTGGGGTGGTGTGGGGAGTACAGTGTTATAACAGACTTTGTGACTGGGGTGGTGTGGGGAGTACAGTGTTATAACAGACTTTGTGACTGGGGTGTTGTTGGGAGTACAGTGTTATAACAGACTTTGTGACTGGGGTGTTGTTGGGAGTACAGTGTTATAACAGACTTTGTGACTGGGGTGATGTTGGGAGTACAGTGTTATAACAGACTTTGTGACTGGGGTGTTACATACCTTTGATCATACCTATATACCTATATACACATACCTTTGATCATACCTATATACCTATGTGTACATACCTTTGATCATACCTATATACACATACCTTTGATCATACCTATATACCTATGTGTATATACCTTTGATCATACCTATATACCTATGTATACATACCTTTGATCATACCTATATACCTATGTGTACATACCTTTGATCATACCTATATACCTATGTGTATATACCTTTGATCATACCTATATACCTATGTGTACATACCTTTGATCATACCTATATACCTATATACACATACCTTTGATCATACCTATATACACATACCTTTGATCTTACCTATATACCTATATGTACATACCTTTGATCATACCTATATACCTATATACACATACCTTTGATCATACCTATATACCTATGTGTACATACCTTTGATCATACCTATATACACATATGATCATACCTATATACCTATGTGTATATACCTTTGATCATACCTATATACCTATGTATACATACCTTTGATCATACCTATATACCTATGTGTACATACCTTTGATCATACCTATATACCTATGTGTATATACCTTTGATCATACCTATATACCTATGTGTACATACCTTTGATCATACCTATATACCTATATACACATACCTTTGATCATACCTATATACACATACCTTTGATCTTACCTATATACCTATATGTACATATCTTTGATCATACCTATATACCTATATGTACATACCTTTGATCATACCTATATACACATACCTTTGATCATACCTATATACCTATGTCTACATACCTTTGATCATACCTATATAGTTGTGTCTACATACCTTTGATCATACCTATATACCTATATGTACATACCTTTGATCATACCTATATACCTATGTCTACATACCTTTGATCATACCTATATACCTATGTATACATACCTTTGATCATACCTATATACACATACCTTTGATCATACCTATACACCTATGTATACATACCTTTGATCATACCTATATACCTATGTATACATACATTTGATCATACCTATATACCTATGTATACATACATTTGATCATACCTATATACCTATGTGTACATACCTATATACCTATATGTACATACCTATATACCTATATGTACAAACATTTGATCATACCTATATACCTATATACACATACCTTTGATGCAAAGCCACTCATGGAGCTGCCGACGTCATTCAACAGATTTCCTTCTTTTACCTACAACATTAGAAAACATAATTTTACAAACGTGGCAGATTTTCCAACTAATTCTTTTTCATATTGGAAAGGGGAGAACCAATTCAAAATCATCCATTCATTTTATTATTAAGCAAGGATATTTAATGGAGAGCTTACTTCTAATTGACCTTTCACCTTTAGGTGCTTAAGTTGTATAATAAGACAAAGTCTTTTGTTTGGGTGCACACATTAGACAAGTTGAAACATTTTTACTACTTTCAGCCACAAAAAGTACATGAGCACATTACACAGGTTTTATGGAATTTTCTTTCCATCACCAGTCTAACAAATTTCCTTTAAAGCAGATTTTGCCAAGACATTCTATCTAAAGGAAAACACAACTGATTATAATGATGTTCATGAGCAAAAATGAAAATAAAATTAAGAAAACAAAGGAATACAACATCAAGGCAGCATGCAAAAACATTTACATGTAAATTTATCCTAAAACAATTGTGAATCAAGTTAAATCAATGGGTGTTTGCCCACAAGTAGTAACAAAGGAGAGAAACCAGTATGTCTGTAAGATAGGATCTTTTGCCTTTTGTGGTCCTGTATGAGATCTGCTGATGTCACTGGATGATCCAATACAAGAATTGTTGATATAATTCTGATTAGAGAGATTGTACAGTTATATGGATTTCCTGACATCCGTCACAGTTTAATGTTGTATAAGTGGAGTCTGTCGTAAGTTATGGTACCATGGGTTGCAGTTTGTAACCTTGGTGTTAGTTACAATAATGTTAGTATCAGTTATGCAAAGTTTGTAACATCAGTTATACAAAGTTTGTAACTTCTGTCTTAGTTATAATACTGTTAGTATCAGTTATACAAAGTTAGTAACTTTGGTGTTAGTTATAATACTGTTAGTATCAGTTATACAAAGTTTGTAACCTTGGTGCTAGTTATAATACTGGTAGTATCAGTTATGCAAAGTTTGTAACATCAGTTATACAAAGTTTGTAACTGCTGTCTTAGTTATAATACTGTTAGTTTCAGTTATACAAAGTTTGTAACCTTGGTGTTAGTTATAATACTGTTAGTATCAGTTATACAAAGTTTGTAACCTTGGTGCTAGTTATAATACTGTTAGTATCAGTTATACAAAGTTAGTAACCTTGGTGTTAGTTATAATACTGGTAGTATCAGTTATACAAAGTTAGTAACCTTGGTGTCAGTTATAATTTGTTAAGTCAAACAGCCTCCTGGTGTATACCTTGTCCTTTGTGGGTTTGATGACAGAGTCGTTGACTGATTGTCCGAGTTCCTTGGTTTTGGCTGCAGTCAGGGTAGCTACATGTGAGGCCTAGGAGTGCACAACAACAATCATAGTAACACAAAATACACAACAAAATTTAACTAAATATTTAAATAACACAACAAAATTTAACAAAATATTCAAATAAAAAAACCATAAGTGTAACTAGGGATATCACAGGAATCTTGGTGGCCATCATTGTAGGAGTGGTCATTTAATTAAAGCTGGATGTTTTCCTTTCTTTCCTTCTTCTTTCTTTCCTCTTCTCATTTTCCATTATATGTGGACATTTATATAGTAACATCAACAAGAACAGTACTTCCCCACAAATAACAATAACAAACTAAATTATCAAAATGATTTTTTAACAATTTATCCCAAAATTGACTCTTTTTTTTTTTTTTAACTTTTTAGGCATGTAAAAAATCCAAGATGGCCATCTATCAGCCATTTTGTTTCTCTGATCAATCTCAACATGGACAATACACCAATATTGGGAACAAGGTCATGAAATTTGAGACTAATTTATTCAGTTCTTCTCCAGAAAAAGCCATCAAAAGTATACTTTAAGGACAGAGACCCTGTGTACCATTGACAATTTAGTGTGATTTGATAAAGCTTTGGCAAAAGAAGAATCACACAAATGCTCATGCACTTGAAAGAAAGAAAATTGCTTAATAAGCAATATCATTTATAGACTTAATTGTACCTTGTTCATGCTAAAAAGCTGCATTTGCCAACATAAAGCACTTCACTAACTTTAAAATATGTGCAAACGCTCTGTTTATAGCTGAGGGGAAATATCAAGGTTAACATACTCAGTATCCATCTCTATTATCTCTAAATATACACCATATTTTCCTGGTTATAAGTCACACCGGTATATAGGCACTCTAAATGCTGTTTCCTTATTATGTGCCTACACTTCCTAATGTGTTTTATTTAGAAAATGTTAAAGATTCCCACACAAGCACAGTATTATTGTTTTAAATGTAAATTATATGTCATTTTCACTACATCCAGCAGAAATTTAGCACCGTCTCCCGTACAGGTTACTGTGGCTGGTAAAATGGCTGCCCTAAATAAAGAAAGTCAACATTGGCAAAAGTACTGATTGCATAACTGTCATGTTGCCATGTACAGAATTTCAGAATTCTCCAGAAACAAGTAAAACTAACTAGAGACCAAGGCATGTTCACATGCTCACACTTAAACTGGAGTAGAATCACACATAACAATTCAGGTTTTCCACATTTAACACGTCATCATAAGAATGGCGGAAACCCGAAATGGGACAAAGTAATGACTTCATGGAAGCTTCGATGTATAAACAATGACTGGGGACTGCATACATACTGGTCTGCCATCGGAGATAGAATAAATACTCCTTTTGTTGAGGTATATGATGCAACTTATCTTGTATAAAAACCAAAATGTTTAAAGTCTAACACAACAACAACACCTGTCACAGTGGAAGTTGTATACACAACAAACAACACTTGTCACAGTGTAAGTTGTATACAAAACACCTGTCACAGTGGAAGTTGTATACACAACATATAACACCTGTCACAGTGGAAACTGTATACAAAACCCCTGTCACACGGGAAGATGTATACACAACAAACAGCACCTGTCACAGTGGAAGTTGTATACACAACAAACAACACCTGTCACAGTGGAAGTTGTATACAAAACCCCTGTTACAGTGGAAGTTGTATACACAACAAACAGCACCTGTCACAGTGGAAGTTGTATACACAACACCTGTCACAGTGGAAGTTGAATACAAAACCCCTGTTACAGTGGAATTTATATACACAACACACAACACCTGTCACAGTGGAAGTTGTATACACAACAAACAACACCTCTTACAGTGGAAGTTGTATACACAACACAGAACACCTGTCACAGTGGAAGTTGTAAACACAACACAGTGGAAGTTGTATACACAACACACAACACCTGTCTCAGTGGAAGTTGTATACACAACACAGTGGAAGTTGTATATACAACACACAACACCTGTCACAGTGGAAGTTGTATACACAACACCTGTCACAGTGGAAGTTGTATACACAGCACAGTGGAAGTTGTATACACAACACACAACACCTGTCACAGTGGAAGTTGTATACACAACACAGTGGAAGTTGTATACACAACACACAACACCTGTCACAGTGGAAGTTGTATACACAACACCTGTCACAGTGGAAGTTGTATACACAACACACAACACCTTTAACAGTGTGGAAATTGTATACACAACAACAACACCTACAACACCTGTCACAGTGGAAGTTGTATACACAACAACACCTGTCACAGTGGAAGTTGTATACACAACAACACCTGTCACAGTGGAAGTTGTATACACAACAACAACACCTGTCACAGTGGAAGTTGTATACACAACAACAACACCAATCACAGTGGAGGTTATGAATACATTTTCAAGAAACAATCTCTTAGTTAATCAACATTTACTTGTTTCCCAAATTCTCAGAAAAAGGTGAAATGGAATGAAATATGAATTGTTTGCTGCTGTTTTGAAGACTAGTTACATTGCTTCTGACGTGATCACACCAACACTTTTCATAAGGTGTTACTGATAAAACTAAAATTTGTTATTTGTTTGGTTACCATGGCAACTTATGTATTTCTCTTAAAAACAAACAATCTGCCACTATTTCGTGTCTACAACTAAGAATATAATCAAGAGTACAGAGAAAATTCACCGTTTTTCAATTAAGGTAATTGCAAAATTTGAGCCTTTTCATCAGCTCACCAAATTTTTGTTTTAATGGATTTTACATGGTGATGCAGGTTGGGATGAAACACTAATCTAACTGAGCTATTAGTATTCGACTCAGTCAGAACTCCATGGACATGAGGCCTATGATATACCAAGATTAATCTTCCTTTTTCTTCATATGAAGATCCCTCCATGACAAACATTATTTAATTCACACAGACAAGAAGTTATAACAAACAACCCTTTTCATCTACAAACAACTCTCCACATGTACAAACAGCCCTCCTCACCTAAAAAGAGCCCTCTACATGTACAAACACTCCCTACATGTACAAACAGCCCTCTTTCATTGAAAAGTGCCCTCCACATGTACCAACAGCCCCTCTGATTAACAAAGAGCCTTTCTCCTTTACAAAAGCCCTCCCCATCTACAAACAGCCATCCATACTTGCAAACATCACTTCACATGTAGAAAATCCATCAACAGCCCCAACACACACAAAGAGCCTTCCTTATTTACAGAGAGCCCTCCTTATCTACAAACAGCCCTCCTTGTGTATAAACAGCTCTCCAAATGAACAAACAGTCCTCTACTGTCCTCCACACAGTGTAAAAATAGACCTGCACATACAGCAATCAACATGTACCAGGAGCTGTCAACATTTATAAAACAGCCCTCTAAGTGTACAAACACCCCTCTAAGTGTACAAACAGCCCTCCACATGTACAAACAGCCCTCTACATGTACAAATAGCCCTCTAAGTGTACAAACTGCCCTCTAAGTGTACAAACAGCTCTCTAAGTGTACAAACAGCTCTCTTAAGTGTACAAACAGCCCTCCACATGTACAAACAGCCCTCTACATGTACAAATAGCCCTCTAAGTGTACAAACAGTCCTCTACTGTCCTCCACACAGTGTAAAAATAGACCTGCACATACAGCAATCAATATGTACTAGGAGCTGTCAACATTTATAAAACAGCCCTCTAAGTGTACAAACACCCCTCTAAGTGTACAAACAGCCCTCCACATGTACATACAGCCCTCTAAGTGTACTAACAGCCCTCCACATGTACGAGTAGTCCTTCACTTGTACAAATAATGTACACTTTCTTTAAATGGTTTCCAGTCAATGGAAATTGAAGACATGCACAGCACTCAAGCTAATCACTTAATGTGCAAAAAATGTCAAACCTACTGACTATTTTTGTTTAGTGTAGACATGTGCTGTCATCGATTGTTGACTGACACTTCTCTGCTGTGTTAATCAGTTGTGTCTGCTATCACAGAATATCTACTGACCTTAGTAATCAATTTACAGGTACTTACCCAGAGGCAAGAGAACTCTTCCCATAATTCCTTTGCAGGATATAATATCTTTTAAGAATCTCTAGATCCTAACATCAGTTATGGACAAATTAACAGAAATGTCTCTCATTCTGTCAAGACACTTACTGCTGAGGTTTGAACTCTGTTGTGATTGTATGTTAACACATTGTAAAGAAATTCAACCATTAGCTAGTAATACTGTATATGAGATAAGTTTCTCCATATATTATCTTCAACCCAATTTGCCCATTTGCAAGTAGGGCAAAAATAGATGGCGTCCTTAAATCTAATCCTTTGGCTTTAAAGCATGTTTCAGTGTATTTTTATGTGAATGTAACACATTCTCTTAAAACAAGTTCACTTTGCATTGTTAAATTTCCCTCAAAATATTTTTTTTTCTTCACACCAGGACCAAAATAAAAATTAAAGAGTACAAATGTTTCCCTGTATAGAGTATTAAGTTTAATTTTAAATCTTAAGTTTAAAAAAGCTTCTCTTTAGAGCATAAGATTTTCCTTCATTCCAACTACTTATATCTTGAGACAGGTTTTTGCACAAATCTTAATGAACATTTCCCCTACAGAAATATTTCAGTAAATTTGCTTTCCCATTTTTTCAAATTTTCACTTTTGAAAATGGATTAAACCCTGATACTTCTCACAAGAAAATTGAAAAAATGAATAAGATACACACAGTCCTAGACAGTCCAGTTCCAATTAGCTTCATTTTCCAGGGCACTATAATAGATTCAGTATAACTATTTATAAAGTTTCCTTTAACAGAACTTACAAATAATCATTCACTACCTCTGACACTTATTGTACCAGTAATACATGCAATGTTTTGACTGTTTTCACCACTGCACATTGCTGCAGACCATACTTGACACAGTTTTCCATGGTGAGCCTTATCACAGCTTAAAAATGTGATCTTTTTGAAATTCCATCTTAATTATCTATTGGTTGAATGCTACAGGAAGCCTCCCTAGATTTACATAATCAAACAGCCCCTCAGGCTGATACAGAGCTTCCTGTCATCCAAATTATCTAATAAACTCCACCAAATTGAACCACTGAACACGCTGACTGGTTTAGATTGTAGCCTATACAACACTATATGGATAATAATGCAGATAAAAGACAAGGGTTACATATACCAAACTCCCACATGCACACAGGTTAGATATCAAACTCCTACGTAATGGGTGTACAATATACAATAAGATATGCTTTATGTATATATCAATGATATACACTGAACATATATATCCATTCTCATATTACTGTCACCATAAAGACAATTTCATAAAAACTTTTTCAGAAAATTTCACGGTTACAAATGTTTGATATTATGATGCTTTAGTTATATCTACAGTACAATAAAGATTACCTTTGATCGAAAGACAAGAAAAAAAATATGACAATAGAAAATTTCTGCTGTTTGCCTTTTGGATCTCAAGAACTTTCTATGAGATGTATTCCCAAACAAGAAGTTTTTGCAAGAATGTACTCTTATAACAATATAATTCTGTAAGGATTCACTCCCAAACAAGAACTTTCCCTTAGGATTCACTCCCAAACAAGAACATTCCCTAAGAATTCACTCCCAAACAAGAACTTTCCCTAAGGATGCACCCCCAAACAAGGACTTTCTCTAAGGATGCACTCCTAAACAAGGACTTTCCCTAAGGATCCCCTCCAAAATAAGGACATTTGTAAGGATACACTTACAAACAAGTACGTTCTGTAAGGATACACTTACAAACAAGAACATTCTATAAGGAAACACTTACAAACAAGACCATTCTGTAAGGATACACTTATAAACAAGTACGTTCTGTAAAGATACACTTACAAACAAGAATATTCTGTAAAGATACACTTACAAACAAGTACATTCTATAAGGATACACTTACAAACAAGTACATTCTGTAAAGATACACTTACAAACAAGTACATTCTGTAAGGATACACTTACAAACAAGAACATTCTGTAAGGATACACTTACAAACATGTACATTCTGTAAAGATACACTTACAAACAAGTACATTCTGTAAGGATACACTTACAAACAAGAACATTCTGTAAGGATACACTTACAAACAAGTACATTCTATAAGGATACACTTACAAACAAGTACATTCTGTAAGGATACACTTACAAACAAGAACATTCTGTAAAGATACACCCCCGAACAAGTACATTCTGTAAGGATACACTTACAAACAAGAACATTCTGTAAAGATACACCCCCGAACAAGTACATTCTGTATGGATACACTCAGTTATTGACCATCCTTGCGTCAGTAATTTATGACTGACATATACTCTAACACACGATGTAATATGTTCCATTTCATTTGTGATGAAATTTGTTGTATTAATGATTCCTGGTTTATAAATGAAAATAAAATGTTGAAAATAAAACACCATATGACTTTAACCTGCTACAATTAACACTATCCTTTATCATAAACAAATTTTCTCATATATCAATCAAATACACAAATTTACAAAGACAATCATTTTAATATGATTACATAACATATGTTCTCTAATAACACAACTCCCACAAGGGAATGTTTCCCAAGATTACTCGTAAGTTACCTGCAATCCCAGGATTGGGCAAGAGGAACAGAATCTATCATGTGACAGCTTGTAAGATAACAATTACTGACTTTGACATTCATTATGTTGTATGATTTCAGCACTGCACCACATTATTTCTCATGCTTTCTAAATAACAAATGATCGAGCTACTGTGCTGTGCCTGCAGTACTGCACTATTATAGTACCCGTCTTAACTTCATTTCTAGAGATAAAAACATTTCTATAAGATGTTCAATGATTAAACATGAACCTTAATACTTACAATGTAGAACACAGAAATATCCAATGAACACTAAACAGTAGTAGAAACCTGTAGACTGAACACTGAACAGACTTTAAAATGTATGTAACATCTGTGTTCTGACAGTCATCGCCAACATCAGGCTCTACACAGCCACCAAAGATGGCCACAGCATTTAAAATCAATACCCCCATGTGTCACCGTTAACTCATGGTCTGACCCATCCATATACACACCTCCACATCAGAGAGCTAAACAGCACCAGTCTCTCCTGTTTTTTTTTTATTTATTTAATTTCAAGCACACAAAGCAAGAAGGTTTTGTATTTGAGCTTGTGTATCTAGGCAATCTTATAACTTTTTATTATTTTTTTTTAATCTGTTGTCTATATCACTAAAACACATTTACCTGGCACGCATCAGATATGCAGAAAAGTCAAAGGTCTGTGGGGCCTGTATTGCTCGACTGGTTTGGTTTGGTCAAAATCGCTTGATAAATACAGAAAGGGAAGGATTTTATATAACTTCCTCCGAAGAGTCAGACCCATCATGTATGCACATTGAATCCCTAATGACCCCATTGAAATCTATTTATCCTAACGGAAGAATTATAATAATGAGTTACCTTTATTTTGATTGATTTTTTGCTTTGTTAGAGGGATCAGACCATGGATCATAAAAAATTGAGTACCCTTTCCCCAAAAATATTTCTGACCAAAATTTGTCAAACCACATTCATCACAACAGTAAAAATGAAGGACTACCCAGCTTTTCCTCTATTTCACCTACTTGACCTCACCTGTTTGGACTCCCAAAGGGTCTGACCCACCATCAATTAATCCTGTGTATAAAGTCACACCTGTTCAGTTGATTGGGTACATCTCATATAGGGATAGTCAGGACAATGAATCCTTGTTACCTGTGTATAAAGTCACACCTGTGTATAAAGTCACACCTGTGTATAAAGTCACATCTGTCCAGTTGATTTGGTACATCTCATATATGGATAGTCAGGACAAAGAATCCTTGTTACCTGTGTATAAAGTCACACCTGTGTATAAAGTCACATCTGTCCAGTTGATTGGGTACATCTCATATAGGGATAGTCAGGACAAAGTGTCCTTGTTACCTGTGTATAAAGTCACACCTGTGTATAAAGTCACACCTGTCATGTTGATTGGGTACATCTCATATAGGGATAGTCAGGACAAAGTGTCCTTGTTACCTGTGTATAAAGTCACACCTGTGTATAAAGTCACACCTGTCATGTTAATTGGGTACATCTCATATAGGGATAGTCAGGACAAAGTGTCCTTGTTACCTGTGTATAAAGTCACACCTGTGTATAAAGTCACACCTGTCATGTTGATTGGGTACATCTCATATAGGGATAGTCAGGACAAAGTATCCTTGTTACCTGTGTATAAAGTCACACCTGTCATGTTGATTGGGTGTATCCTATATGAGGAGAGTTAGGACACATTATCTATGTTAATTGTTGGATTATCAAATTCATACTTATGGCAAGTTCTCTGGGCCTTAACTGAGCATATGATTCTGCTAATATACAGGTAGCTGAAACACACCCTGAACTAGGCATTGTACAACAGGTATTGTACAAATGTGGGATATCTCAGTCTGGACTAGACATTGTACAAATGTAGGATATCTCAGTCTGGACTAGACATTGTACAAATGTGGGATATCTCAGTCTGGACTAGACATTGTACAAATGTAGGATATCTCAGTCTGAACTAGACATTGTACAAATGTAGGATATCTCAGTCTGGACTAGACATTGTACAAATGTAGGATATCTCAGTCTGAACTAGACATTCATTGTACAAGTCTAATTGTTCAGACAGGACTAGACTTTGTACAAATGTAGGATATCTCAGTCTGGACTAGACATTCATTGTACAAGTCTAATTGTTCAGACAGGACTAGACTTTGTACAAATGTGGGATATCTCAGTCTGGACTAGACATTCATTGTACAAGTCTAATTGTTCAGACAGGACTAGACTTTGTACAAATGTAGGATATCTCAGTCTGGACTAGACATTCATTGTACAAGTCTAATTGTTCAGACAGGACTAGACTTTGTACAAATGTAGGATATCTCAGTCTGGACTAGACATTGTACAAATGTAGGATATCTCAGTCTGGACTAGACAAGGTACAAATGTTATTGTACAGAGGATAAGACAGTCAGGACTGGATATATTAGTTATACAGACAAGACTAAACATGGTACAATATAATTGTACAGGCTAGAGATACATATAATGAGCATGTAACTAGATCATTGTAGACAACCCTGGGAAACTTGTGGGAGGAACAGTCTGATGTTTTCATATAAAAGCATTTCCATGGAAATTTGACTATTGATCACTAGTGCCGAGCTCTAGGCTTTCAGACACGGTGTATGTTACGACCCTAATGCTAGTCACGTGTCTCTTTGCTATTTCTAACTCCCTAAAAAAAAAAACACGTCTGCCTGGTGTTCAGATTTTCCTTATACAGAAGAAAAATTTGATTAGATTCAAACCTGACATAATACTCCTTCACCTGACAATTCCCACTAATAATCAACATGTGGGGACTGAAATATAAGACGGGAACTGTTCCAACAAATCTTACAGAGACAGTTGAGACTGGCATGTTTAAAAGAAGTTTTCTCAAATTCACCACCACTTACAACCAGTGTCTTTATAACACTTGTGCAGCAGACATGTTACAGAAAATGTCCTCACGGCTATCCAATATAAATATGAACTGAACATCTGATACAAATCTACAACTGCACACAAAGGTGCTGTAAAAATTTACATTTACCCTCGAATACAAACCTGGGATTCACAGCCAGTTACTCGACTCCAGGTGTTTTGAAATTGTTGCTGTGTAAATGTTCAATCAATTCAAACGTATTACTGGCTCTGTCAACGACAAAAAATACATCCAATATTCTCTGTGTTCCTGTCCAGGTCACAGGAAATCAAGGACTCTCGATCATTCAGTTTGCAGCAGACGTCTAAATCAGGGGCTTATCATCATCAGCAAGTCTCAAGTCAGCCAAGCCAACTTTCCATTGCCACAAATCAATAGGAAAACAGATGGATGTATCAGCACATAATCCTGGTCCGACACAGATTAAACCTTCTTCCTTCTAAAGGATGAGTGTGACTGTGTGTGAATTGGATAGCTATAGGTGAAACCTCCAGGAAATGAATCTGCAAGCCTGTAATTACCATGGCAACACAACATGGTGAACGCTGTCACAAGGTTGCATCAATGAATCATCATTATTTACCATTAATTGGTATAACTAGATATTGTTGTAGATTTTCTATGTACGTTATCTAGTGGTGTGGCATACCTTAAGCATGAATAATATGTTTTTGGGCAGTATCTAAAATGTTCATACTTCCTACAGGACTGTGACGCGCTTGAGATAAAACAATATTTAATCTATCAGCATGGTGCCTAAAGAAACAGGTATTTTATTGTGTATCAGCAGTAGATGTAATTATAGGATAACTAACACAGGTAAAGGAGGAAAAGATTTGACAAACTTGACATGATCATAAACAATAGATTGTCCATCATGCTGTTCATATCCCGTGGTAAACTGAATAGACTTTCGGTGATAACTGGTAATTTCTTATTTACAGTATAACGTCTCTTAAATAAAGTTCCAAATCATTATCAGTAACCAAGGCTCCTTTCGATTACTGATGAATTCCTTTAACATTCGACCAAAAAAGTAAGACACACAACTGAAATACGATGTAAAATAAATTTCAACATATCTTCCACTTTTGTATTCCTGTACACTTTATCATCTATAGTTGTATAAATAGATTTTTAAAAATGTGAACATTATGTCGTTTTTAAGAAATTTTACTTGTGGACTACTTCTTTTGATGGTGTAGTGATTTGGTTAACAATTTTAACATTTCGTGGTTGCTAAGGTAATTATCTTGAGTATAACTCTTGAAGTCTTGGGTAGATTTCAACTTAATTTTGAATAAATTATCACATCATTACCAATCACAGATTTCAAATTAGTGAATTCCAGCATTTTAGGTGAAAATTAAAGCACAGTGACCTCTTTTTTAATCAAGAAAAGTATCTTTGAAAATTTCTCTATCTAAACATGAAATCTTTACAAAAGTTTCACACTAGAAGATGGTCAAATAAAGTCATTTTGAAACACTTTCAATTTTTTGTTACTATGCAGTTTAAAGCCCATTAAATCAGATGAAAACTTCGTATTTCCACTTCGACTTTTTTTCTTAATATCCAAGTACCATACCTTTACTGTGGAATGTAAGATGAAAATTTATCTTAAAAAGGTTGCCGTGAAAATAACAGAGAATGTCTGTTATTCAGGAAAAAAATGAAAATATGTGAAAATTAATTATTTCCTGTTAAACATATTCTGATGACTGCACAGGAAAATGCAGTGCAGAAACATAGATTTTTAGCTTTTAATCTTCTTTCTAAAAAACGAACTTCTTTCTAAAAAAGGAACTTTTCAAAACAAATGGCCTTGATGGTCATCTGAGATAAGCAATATTGAATGTAAAAGCTAAAGGGTAGTTATCAAGTGTCATGAAAAAGGAAATTGTGACACTGAAAAGAGTAAGCCAGTGTTAATACATGCATACCATCAAAACTGTCATCCTAAACTTATAATTCCAGTGGAAAATAACCAATATTATGCTCAAAAATGCAATTTTTCTATGAAAATTTAATCAAATTATGCTCAAAAATTTATTTTTCCTATATAAACTATAGTAAACTTTACCCCCTCCCTGTAGGGGAAATGTGAGACCCTTGGGGCGTGAAATTCACAATTTTTGTAAAGCACCTTAAGATGTTTCCATCCAAGAAGAGCTTTTGATTCTACCATATTTGGAGATAGAGAAAAAGATTTTTGAAATTTGAATCAATATGATCACTTTTGGCCTCATCCATCAGCCCCTGGGGGTAAGTCAGGAACAAAATCGGTATACCATCAAGTCATCATTCTTCACTCAAAATTCTAACTATGTTTGAAAAATTTCCAATGGAAACTAAACAAATTATGCTCAAAAATCAATTTTTCCTATATAAGCTAGAGTAGACTATACCCCCTCGCCACGGGGGAATTGTGAGAACCTGGGGCCATGAAATTCACAATTTTAGTAAAGCACCTTAAGATGCTACCATCCATGAACAGTATTTGATTCTACCTTATCAGGGAGTCGAGAAGAAGATTATTGAAATCAGAGTCAATCTGATCCCTTTTGGCCCCACCCAGGAGTTTTGAGAAGAAGTCGAAAATGTTAAAGTTTTGACAGACTTTGTCTCAGGAGACACTTTCCCTCAGGTGACCTAAAAAACATTATCAGAAAAATAGTTGAAAACTGGAATTGTTTACTGCTCAGAAGAGTACCTTCTTAATGAAAGTTCCCTAAATGGTTTTCAAAATGATTCTGAACTGAACACTGCCACACACAAATTAAATGCTCTCAATTGGTTTACTTGACAAACCTGTATTAAACAACACTTGAGAGATTAATTTCCACGGTTTCCGTTACAGTAATGAAAATTTTCCAGAAAACAAACAAACACATTCTAGAAATCAATAGAAACTTCAAACGGTTAAGAAGATGATTTTGGGGGGAAAAAAGAAGAGAAACTTCATGCCGTATTTCTTGTCCAAATGAGGTTGATGCTATGTTTAAACAGTAAACTACCAACTTGCTCCTAATTTCTAAGGTCCAGTGTACTTAATCATTACTATCATACAAATACACACTGTGTACTGGTTAATTATAGAGGTTGACTGAGGAAGACCATCGAATCAAGTTAGGTATCATGGGACACATATATTGAATCATCCAAAAGTTGGACAGATAGAGAGAATTACTGTATTTTCCTGGTTCTAAATCACACTAGTATATAAGCCACTGAGCCAATTTTCAACGATTTCTTTTTATTTGATCCACATGTAAGCCACACTGGAATATATGTCACACCCTTTTTTACGTTCCCTCGACCAAAATTGATATAACAGACAACGGAAGCCAATTTATCAAAATTGACGGTGAAACATTTAATATAACTTTGCAAATGAGTTAAACACAGATAATCCTTTATTTTATTGATGTGTTTCAAAGGCGTAAAATATCAATTATTGAACTTGTTTGGCTTGGGAGCCTCCAAAGATTGTCTATGCACAGATATAGGGCCTGAGGTTATGTATGGTTTACTTAACAATATCTCCATCAGTGTCTGTGCTGTTCAATGTCAGTGAAGACCCTTTCATGCTGACAAAATTCTTATAGTCCCATATTATTTCTTGTACGTTACACATTATAAATGACAGAGCTTTACGGGCAAATATATTGTGTGCTAGTACAATTCATGATGTTTGTCTGCAAACCTATGTCATTTATAACAATCATGAATACCACAAGAAGACAGTTCGATGCTTAAATTTCTATTCTTTACACATGTTACTTTCTTAAATGCTGATTTAATTTGAGTTCCATTAAAACAAATCATTTTTAATCGACAGCACGATCGGCCATTTGAAACAGATATTTAACAAGAATTTTGATGGCGATTTATTACTGATATCATAATGGCCGTGTGCTGGATGGCATTTATTGTACCTTAAATCACACGTCATGCAAATCTCATAATATCTCTTCTCTACATTATACACATCTTAATCAAGATGATTTCCAAGGACATTTCCTGATATCAAGTGTCTTGGCCTCTGGAGTTTGAGAACATACGTATGGGGATTTGACAAATCCTTTATTAAAATGCTGTAACATGATTTTAATTTATATCTGCTACACAACAATCCAAGTTTGTATTAAATCATACAACTGATATTGCAAAAAGATGTAATGGTGTCACAAAGGAGACTACTGGCAACCTTCTAACTGACTTAAGTCTGTAGTGTTTTACCTGTATTTATGTCTCTGCGAGTATCTGTATCATGACAAGGAATATATAAAAGGAACCTATTTACAAACATGTGAGAGAAGATATACACATATTTGTATGTAAATGGTTGGTTTATCAATAATATTTTAAATCACTTTGACATTCACTGCACTGTAGTCACTTAGGTTTCTGTTCTCCAGTAAGCACATATCTGCATACTCTTCTTACAAATAGGATCGTATATTTTCTCCTTGAACTTAAATATTGCAGATAAGTTGACATCAAGGACATGAATCCAGGACTTAAGAGACCTTTTGAGCAGACGATTTCAGTGCCACTTAAATAGAAGATATCCCAGACAGATCTTCCCTCCAACTACTGTGTGCTTCTATGCAAGACTGATATTTTCTCTAATTTCCTCCTCTTTCACACAAGTCATTGATAATCCTGCATAAGATATTGAGAAAGACCTAAAAAGAATTTGCTGAGAAATAGCAATAACAAGTTTAAGCTGCCAAAATCCAACATGGGTACCAGCTTACCATTTTGTTTTCCAAATTAAACGCAAAATCAAAGGGGCACAACTCCGGACTAAGGGAACGGACACATGCATCCAAACACAAATAACAGAAATATCTTTCCAATAGTTCTCAAAGAATATTGATAACAAACTTCAACTGACAAATATCCAAGATTGCTACCTGTCGTCCATATTAATTAATTGTTCAGTCTAAAAATTAAATGGACACAACTAGGGGCAATGGGGAACATACACACAAAGTTGGAGAAATATTCTTATGATATTCTCAAGAAACAGAGATAACAGCCTTCAGCTACCTAAATTCAAGATGGCCAGACAACGGACCGACAATGGACTGACAATGGACCCTGGATGAAGCCTGATTTGTACAGCTCACAATACAATGATAAATATCTGTTACACAAAAAACGTTAACCTTTGCCAGTAAGAACAAAACCTAGTACAGTGTTTGGCTAACATACTGATTAAGGTTGTAGCAATACTTAAACACAGGTAGTGTAATGATATACAGACAATATTACCATTATACGCTATATATTGTCTACAATACACAAAATGTGGCAGTGAAAATATTTTGTAAATTCTCATTCTCCAATACAACACAACAATGCATTATATTCAAAACTTTCTTGATAAACACTTGATGGAAAATACATGTATATCTAGGCAAAATTTTGACTGAATATTTCCATCAAAAAGCAGTTTTTCTTATTTCATTGAAAAACTGCTCCAACTTAATTGAATTTGCTCTTTCATAAACAGAAATCAAATGTTTCCACTAGCAACAACAAAATGATTAAATGAAATAAGACATGTATCTTATCAGGAAATTCAATAACGAAATTTCAGGGGGGTTTATCTTAGTGTTTGTCCCATTTAAAAATTCTTTTTTTTTAGTGTTCATTTAAAAGCACATATTTTCCTTTTCAGTAGAATGTGTACAGTATGTGCCCACACAGCTACTGACATATATTTAGTAAATCTGTTCATTTACGTGTCAAGGATAACTTATTTTCTTGAGTGTAAGTTTTTTGTAACCCGGAGGTGAAGATTGCTAGCATGTTTGAATTCAAAGACTGGGTCGCCAGTAAATGAAGCCGTACATCAAACTAAGATTAACCTTTACCTTGCTACCTTAACAGAAAAACAAGACCCCTCATTCAGTTGGAAGTTAATTTGGGCATTCCTTGCTAATGAAGTTTTAAAAGTCATTATGGGCGATGAAAAATTAATTAACTGACCAGTGTCCCTCCCATGCCTAATAGGATGCTTACCTGTCATAGCCAAATTAGTGACCGCCAATGGTGGATTAGATTTCCCAAAAGTAAATCAATTTGAACTTCTCGTATTGCTGAAATCAGGAATGCTTGAAGTCTCAAAAGAAATTTTTTTCAGTATTGCAGTACATACATACTGGGTACTTGGTGTAAACAACACTCACCTGTAGAATGCGTCTCTATACTGGTGGTACTCAGTATGTTACATAAGCATATTCACACCATCGTTTTGGTATGTTCCAGAAAATGTTAGAAAGTTTATTTCTAGTGAGGTTAATATTTGTACATATTTCAGTGCTTCAGAACTAGTCGCCAAAATAGACAAAATTTGCACCTAGTGAAAATGGTAGTAAGAAATGATTGTTGTATTTAATGTTTCGGTGTCTTGTACACCGACAAAGGTGTTAAGTATATTACACACACACACTCAACTAACAGGTTGATTCAGCTATTTATAATCTATTATGAAAATTGTATAAAATGTTTAACTGGCCTGTAAACACAGAATCAGCAAGTAAAAATTTCAATAACAACAGGCACTAATTAATATGTCAGTAATACAAATCATCCTGTCATTACTAGCAGGAATTTATCACCATAGACGATGACAAGCATGGTTAGGCTTTACCGTAAAAATATCAAAACCTCTCTCTGAAAACACAATCCTCCTTCCTTCAAAGTACGCACAAAAGGAAAAAAAATATCATCAGATGATAAAATCTGTACTTACATACAAAACATTGTTTCTCAATAAGACTTTTCATAAAACTGCAATATCCAGACCTGAAGATTAGCTTGGGGAGTGGGGGCGGAAAAGAACTAAACATACGCCTACTAGGTAGGATCCAATTACAGCCATTATCACAGGAATATGGTAATTCATTCAACGATCGTAATTCCCTGATGAGCGAGTCAATTAGATTTACCATCATCAAACTAACCAGTAATTAGACTAAATAGGCTGTCGGACAATGATCTTAAAAAAATTACACAGTCAATCTAAGCCTTATAAGCCCATGGGGACATCTAAATTAGATTTCTTCTGGTATACCCTGTCTATAATGACACCCTATACAAAATCCATCTTATTTTCCCTGTCTATAATGACACACTCTGTCGACTTAATTTCATAATTCCTGTCTAGATCAACACCCTATACAGAATCCATCCTATATTCTCTGTGTATAATGACACCCTATACAGATTCCATCTTGTTTACCCTGTGTATAATGACATTCTCCCAACTAAATCTGATAATTCTGTCTGTAATGAGACCCTCCGTAGATATCATCTTATTTTTGTCCTTTTCATAACATACATACAATGTTGTGTAGTGATGCCATCTCGAATTTCTTATACTCTCTCATACTTATACACTTGGTCTGCTTCAAACTTTCAAATTCTATATGAAATTTGATCAAAACAAGATGATGTAATCTTGAATGAAACAAACACATGATAAACTACGATCTTTAACGTCACCCATCATCTACACAGACTAGCTTTCTGACCAGACCATACAATTACCAGTCGAACATCGAGACGTAAAAGATTTTTAAGAAGTTTTGAATCTTTTACATTAAAGACTTCTATACTCCTGGGTTTGCCTCCAATGACCTGTCAGTCATGCCCACAGTGCGTCTCGGCTCGTATGACTCACACCATCTTAGTAATCTAGCAACACAGACTCGTTAGCTTTGTCTAAAATATTTTTGAATAAGAGATTTTCTAAGTTTACAAAATACCATTTGAAGCAATTCATCATAAAGACATCCAACAGCATATTAAAAATAAATTTCAAACTTACGTCATTTGTATACATGTAGTAAATATATACGGTATATAAATAAAAATAAGATTTTATAGACATTCACCTAACAAGTATAGAAAAAAAATTAAATCTGTTTCCTGACATTCTGGTGAGGTCTGTCTCTTTGACCACAAACTAGATATATGTATTTACACTTCTTATTTGATTCCAGGAATGCCCGACACTCCAGTAATGAAGAAATTTGTCTCAAAGAATAAGGTTTCAGATTAGAGACAGAATCAAGTAAAAACAGCACTATTATAAATGTAACCTAATGTCTCATTGCTACACCAAAGGCAATCAGATTACCAGGCCGACCACAGTTCCAGGAAAACATTAGCAGGCAGTTGATGGAATGGCACAAAGATCCCTTTTCCTTCATTAAAACTTAAAACACAAATCTCATCTGTGTCAATCAGATCAGCATTTTTTTCTTAACTGTAAAAGCTCAGGTTCCTTACAATTAGAATCACTTGAATTATCTGAAAATGTAGAGAAGCTTAACCATGCTATATATGTTGGAGTACTGTGTACCCTAGATTCTCAATATGTTATTTCCAAACAAGCTGCAACATTTGGGGTGATGAAATCTTGCTGAAGCCAGGAGTAGACCTCCATACTATCTCATATCATAAAACAATTATCAATAATATTGTATTTTTCCTAGTAGTGTCATTTCATTTATATTTTTTTTATGTAGTCTGACTTTGTAAGAAAAAGGGAAGATATTACCATAGATGTTTAGTATGTGCCTAGTAGAGGTCTATGAGAGAAAATACAGCCTAGAATCTCCTATTTTACTCTTGTATAAGTTACATGATAAAGATGTGAAATAACATTAAAGAAAAAAAAAATTCCACTATATAATTTTGATCCTGCAGCATCTAAACAGCTGTTGTTGATAATCAAATGAAGTCAACAGTTTGAGAAGACCTCTAATGATGGGTACAAGAAATCTTTCTTATGTTCGAAATATATTTTGTATAAATGTGTTTGAGCTATACAGAAAATCCTTGTTTTTCTATAAATAAAAGAATGTGATTGAACTTTCTGTCAAAATGACAGCAGTGTTCAACAAAAATGAAAACATATACTCAGTACATGTATTCAAGGAAATTACGGCACATTTTGACAATATAACTGAAATACTTGTCTGGACTGTTGATAGCAGAATTATACTGTCCTAATTAAAGATTCAAAAATGTAAACAAAGGTACTGAATTTTTCTACTAGTGGTCAATAACATTCTTTGTCAAAGTCCAGAAAAGATTGCAATGCACTTCGCTAAAAAATCAATATATTTAAAAATAGTGTTTGTATACTGTGAGTTAAGATGTCCTGACTGTACATTTGTTTGGACAGAAACTTTACAACTGACATGTCCATTCTTGAGATATAAAATAACTGATAACACATTAGCTGATATTTAATTGACAATATGCCATCTAAATATTTAATTGACAAAACACCAGCTGATATTTAATTGACAATATGCCAGCTAAATATTTAATTGACAACACACCAACTGATATTTAATTGACAATACACCAGCTGATATTTAATTGACAATACACCAACTGACATATTAAATTGACATGCACAGCTAAAATTTGATTGAAAAATTCACCAGCTGATAAATTAATTGACAATACACAGCTGAAATTTCATTGACAATACACAGCTGATAATTAATTGACCAGCTGATATTTAATTGACAGCTGATATTTAATTGACAATACACCAGCTGATATTTAATTGACAATACACCAGCTAATATTTAACTGACAATATACCAGCTGATATTTAATTGACAATACACATTAGCTGAAAATTGATTGACAATTCACCAGCTGATAAATTAATTGGCAATACACAGCTGAAATTTAATTGACAATACACCAGCTGAAATTTAATTGACAATACACAGCTGATATCTAATTGAATACACAATGGGGGATATTCCAATAACATCTTCTCATGAGGTTGTTTGTATAATCACGCCTCAGCAGTTCCTTAAACATCACTACGTATAATTCTGTGCAGGTGTACAGTATTAAGTCATCATTTTTATCAATGGCCCCTGTGATTCATATAACATGTCATAGATTTAAAGGTGAGGGGTCAAACACATGATATCACAGATAATGTGGTTGACTTTAAGACTAAAACAGCGATACGTGAACATTTTAAGGTTGATATTAACCCACGTAGTCTCAAATTTCCTGCGGACAGGTTTATCTATCAGATTTGTCAGGTTTTCTACCAGATTATATCTGCATTTCTATCCCTTGATCTATAACTTCAGAGTTACATGTACAAACCCGGAAAAAAAACTGCATAGCATTATATATTTGTCATCAAGGACTTATCTTCACCAGGAAAACTGTGACACAGAAATAAACTTGAACAGTGTACTAAGGTCTGCAATAACAGTGATTGTGGAGTGTAGTTATGAGAAACTATCAAATTTACTTGTCAGGGTGGGAAAATACTGCATGAAAACATAAGCAGCAATAATAACATAGATACAATGACCTAAGATATCTCAGTTCTATTGAACTGTTAGTTCAAGGTAATTGCTCTGTTGGGATGAGGATTATTTAGGAGAAATATAACAAGCCACTGTAGGGCATTCAAAGTGACTTTTGGAGACTAGACAACTACTGTATAGTTGTTATTTTTGGTGGGATAATATTTTTGAGGTAGTCACAATTTGGGCTAGTTCATCAGTATTTATTTTCACACATGTTAATGAAATAGTGTCCATGTATACCGACATAACATGTGTTCTAAATTTTGTTAATTGCTTTAGAAATGGACGCTGGGTATTAATTTCTATAATATTTACTGACTGTGAATAGAGCGAAATTAAATCTACCACAAATATTACCAACTATACAATATTAAAATGCATACAGTGTCTACTGTGTCTACTGTGTCTACTGTGTCTACAGTGTCTACTGTGTCTACAGTGTCTACTGTGTCTACAGTGTCTACAGTGTCTACTGTGTCTACAGTGTCTACAGTGTCTACTGTGTCTACTGACAAACCAAACCAATGAACAAAATTTACTCCCAATAACAGATAGGCTTAAAGGACAGTGTCCTATACATAACTAGTTTGAGGGAAGGAAAAAATAAAAACATGGTCAAACATTTCTGTGTATACGGTACGTAATCACACAACATATGGATGTACTACTCATTCATTAGAAAGCATGCAAAAAGTATTGGTATTTAAATGCACCAAGCTTTGATAGTAGAAACAATCCTACCTTTTCTGAAGCTACTGCTGCCATTTTTGAAGCCCCAACTGTAAATGATGACCATCCCTGTAAAAAAAAAGTACTTTGTTTATAATAATGATAGGAAATCTTCTTTTCATTGAGAGGAACAGGATATATATATATATATAAACCACGAGAGACATTTTCAAATAAAACTATTATCAAACTAAGCAAATGATACTACCAGAAATTTTTTTTTATATTTTCACTGTTTATCACAAAACTTATTATTAATTTTTGTAATTTATAATGAAGTAAAACTTAAATTTTGACATCATTTTCCTAAACTATGATAACTTCCTAAAGTAGTGACATCAATATGACAACCATTCACATGTTTTCTTTGAAAAAAAAAGAAAGAGAGAGAATGAAATTTTATCGGATTATTTATTAAGAACTTTCCATCACATTTTCAGCTAAATGTCCTGTCTTAATGAAACCTTCTGTTCAGGAGAAATAAATACTACAATATTTTCAACATGCTGTCATGACAGCCATCATGAATGTAGTGCAGGTCCCAGTTATATTACAGCCATTTGTAACCTATTCACAACCCATCATTGGAAGTCCTGTCTTGATGCAAAATTCTTTTTTCGAAGAGATAAAGTAATTTTCAAGATGGCAACCATGAAGCCATCTTGAATGTGGCTGGCATAGGTCAAAATTTTATTTAGGACTATTTGTAGATCATACAGCCATACAATTCAAAAGTAAAAGTCCTGTCATGATATATCTTTCTGTTCAGGAGGAGAAGTAATGAAGTAATAAAATTTTCAAGATAGCGACCATGATGTCAATGTAGCAAATATCCTAATTTTATTTAGGATCATCTGTTAACTCTTTATGTTCAGGAGGAATAGTGATAAAAACATGTTCCCAATGGCACCCTGATTTAAGGTACAGACAGTCTTACAGATCAACACAAAAAGGCCACTTTGAGTCCTAACAACATTTCCCACAATAAATAAAAACCAACGTGAATGATAATTAGGCTTTACTCACAGATTGAATGGAGGAAAAAGTGTTTTCAAAGAAATCATCGTCTCTTTTGGTTGGAGTGACCGTACTTCCAAATCCTACATACTTCCCTCCCTGGCTAGGTGGCAAGTGTCTGAAAATAAAACACAAGAAAACTTCAGCCAATCTTCTAACAAAAAATTGACACCAGATAAAATATCAATATCACAGAAGTTATCTCCCCCTTTTTTTACAGCTTACCATCGTATGCTATTTATGATCATACAAGTTATCTCCCCTCTATCATTGCTTACTGTTATACACTATTTATAAGAGGACTTTAGCTCAGACTTACTCAAGCAATGTCAAAGTTCATGGAAAAACAAATGGACTTGTAGTTGCTGTATTTATACATATCATATCTTAAATTGTCTCCTCAAATACATTGTTAATTCCTTGGATTGGTAGAAAAATTCTGTGTGTTAAATGTAATTCTAAGATGTCTTGGTATTTGTATAATGGTGTACTTTGATAATGGGGATATAGGTCACTTTTCAGTAACTGTACCCCCATCTCCCTAGTGCCCAGGTCCACACCTTTTCTAGAGATTTAAAAACTTACTCTGGACGTTGTGCATTCTCTTGCTGTACTCTATCAAAGAAACCATCTCTCTGTTTCTTGAAGTCATCACTGAAAGGAATTTTTAACATCGTAAAATGCCAATAGAAACGACTAAACTTCCATTTTTTTTTCTCATTTTGTCAAAAAGAATACAGTCAGAAATATCAAATGGAAAATATCTTTTCCTACCTTATACATTACATCCCTATATTTTAAAGGACACACAATGCTATAAGCCATAGTTGTCAATGTTAAATTACAATATTTAGTGGAGTAGTCAGTTACCTTTCTTGTTTCAAATCTATTATTGGAAGTGACTTTTCATACTACGTCTAACTACTGACACAATACAGAGATATCATGATCACTGTGTCCGTTACATATCATACTGTATATTAATCAAAGCTGAATCACAATATACACAGGTTTGTTGTTCTTTCCTGTCACATCTGGTACTAATACTATTACCAAGACAAAAATTTGAAAAAGATTTTTATCCTGAAATGATCAATTACTTTTACCTCTATCTCTATCAAACTCAGATGTTGATTAAACTTTTAAAAAGTAAGTATGTAAAAAAGAAAAGATCTGAATATACCATGGCAAATCCTGGTGATAGTATGTCTAACTTTGTCAACTTTAAGCAAAAATATTTTAATTAGAAATTGACATACATGTAACTAATAGTAACGGGATCTAAACAGGCACTCTGTTTCCACTATACAATAAAATAGAAATCAGACATCAAACTACATGCTAGATTGCTGAAGAGTTTAAAGAAAGGAGGCTAACAATGTTTCCAATCATTTAACTATTAATCAAACTGCTTGTCTACCAGCGAGGTGGCTCTGCAAGCATAAATCAGAGCTCTGGCCCCATGTATAGCGAGGTTAATAAGTAATGTGTGACTCGGTCAGTACCCTAACACTAATCATGGAATTAAATTGCACATGGATCAAAACATCTATCCCTTATCTACAAGCTGATACCAATGTAATGTTTCAAAAGTTAAGTGTAAACATATATTTAAATACTTTTTCTGTATCTACCTATGTTTCGATGGAAATCAGGACAGGAACTCAACCGCGGGACTAAACAGGAACCGACGATACCCAAGGTGTTTCCCAAAAAGTTATGTCATATATTATTACAAAAATAACCCCGACAAATATAATCACACTTGGATAACATTCACTGTCTTTTAAATCTTAAATTAATCCTTTTATAGCCATAATATTGTTGTATGTCTCTAACCATTGTACAAATAGCACAGAAGTGAAGTGGAAGAGGAAGAGCAAAATGACTGTGTTTATATTATTTTCTGAACATTTGTGCAAGCCCATGAAGGGCAATTAAAATTGGTTTAACCTGTGGTTTAAAATTAGGGGCTGACAATAACCTGTGGTTTAAAGTAGCTAAGGGGCTAACAATAACCTGTGGTTTAAAGTTAGGGGCTGACAATAACCTGTGGTTTAAAGTAGCTAAGGGGCTAACAATAACCTGTGGTTTAAAGTTAGGGGCTGACAATAACCTGTGGTTTAAAGTAGCTAAGGGGCTAACAATAACCTGTGGTTAACCTGTGGTTTAAAGTAAGGGGCTTACAACAACCTGTGGTTTAAAGTAGCTAAGGGGCTATAAAATAACCTGTGGTTTAAAGTTAGGGGCTGACAATAACCTGTGGTTTAAAGTTAGGGGCTACCAATAACCTGTGGTTTAAAGTTAGGGGCTGACAATAACCTGTGGTTTAAAGTAGCTAAGGGGCTAACAATAACCTGTGGTTTAAAGTTAGAGGCTGACAATAACCTGTGGTTTAAAGTAGCTAAGGGGCTATAAAATAACCTGTGGTTTAAAGTTAGGGGCTGACAATAACCTGTGGTTTAAAGTTAGGGGCTACCAATAACCTGTGGTTTAAAGTTAGGGGCTAACAATAACCTGTGGTTTAAAGTTAGGGGCTGACAATAACCTGTGGTTTAAAGTTAGGGGCTGACAATAACCTGTGGTTTAAAGTTAGGGGCTGACAATAACCTGTGGTTTAAAGTTAGGGGCTAACAATAACCTGTGGTTTAAAGTTAGGGGCTGACAATAACCTGTGGTTTAAAGTAGTTAGGTTGCTGACTAAAAGCCTGTGGTTTACAGTAAGGGGCTGACAATAACTTGTGGTTTAAAGTAAGGGGCTGACAATAACCTGTGGTTTAAAGTAGTTAGGTCACAAGGTCAATTAAGATAACAATTTGGTTTCAGTACTCCTAAGTTTTCATTAACACATTATGTGAAATGTACCTGTTGATCATATCCTTTTGGTAACTCTGGTTGTCAGAGAAAGAGAAATCTGAAGAACTGCTGTTCGTGTAATTACGACTTGAGCTAGATGATGTCTTCAATCCAGCTTGTGGCAAGGCAGCAACATAATTTCTCGCAGATGAAGTCTTGATGCTCCATGGCCTGCCTTCAGCCTCTGTAGTAATCTGTTTAGATAAAAGATGTTTGTGCACACTTCAAACAAGTATAGAATGTACACTTTCATACCATAGGTTTAAACAGAATGAAACATGATCTGACAAAAAAAAGAACACAAAATTACAGTGCTTAACTCATCACAAAACCGTGCTTACCTTATCATGTTACAGTGCTTACGTTATCAAGGTACAGTGCTTACCTTATCACAGTACAGTGCTTACCTTATCACAGTACAGTGCTTACCTTATCACGGTACAGTGCTGCAGCCTTTGAGTTGTACTTGTCATGCAGAGACATTCCATCGGTATAATCAGGCTGGGACTTGAAAAAGTCTTTTGCTTTCCTGTTTCCTCCTACTTTCATTTTTTCAAGTTCAGAATCTTTCCATTTATCCATAGAAACTGATCTTACAAAACTGAATAAAGAAATAAGATGTTTATAAAGTATGAAAACTCAATTTTTTGTTGCATTGAACATCTTCAATTCACCTTGGATACATAACATTCCATCTTACTTCTTTATCATCTTACAAGCTCATTTTCCAAATGTCTGCGGAATTTATTGTCTTGCTGTCCAAGCTTAGAATTTAATTAGTTTAAAAATAATAAATTACCAGTACTGTTAAGTAAAATGTGAATGTAGAAAATTCCAATGATTTCAAAATTCCATAAGAAAATTTGAATTCTCGTTCTTAAACATTGTTGAGCTTTTACAAGTATGAACAAGTAATCTGAATAGAAGATATCACAATTTATCATGTGAAAAATTTTGTGTCTTCTCAGAAAAGCAAGCAAGTGACTTTGAAAAAACTGACATCTTGCAGACACTTAAGAACTTACTACACTCATTACAACTGACTTTGAAATAAATAATCAGATTTGTTTCACCTACACCTGGGCTTTGTTCTTGAATGTTATCTGATATTATGATCATATCAATAACGAATAAAACAAATTAACAAATAAAACACTCTGTATGTATAAGTAATTAATCAGTAAAGAACAGCAATGATGTCAATAAAAGCTTACCTGAGATGAACGCCTAAACCTCTGTGTTTTCCTGAACATTCTAGACAAATCCAGATTCCATAGGTCACACTCACCCACTGGGGATTGTGGACGCCGCATTCAAAACATGACTGTAAAATCAAAGCAAATGTATTCATAAAAGGATTTTGATGGTCCCAAGTTTTTTTTAGTTTTCTTTTTATTGTGATTAAGCTTTTAAATGAAAAGAATCAAAAGTTTTCATGTCTGGATAGTAGCATGTCATCTTCACAAACCACTGTCAACTTGGTGCAGAGGCAATTTTTGTCATTCACCTGCAATGACAAGGTTCTGTTTGCCATCTTCTACTTTTCACTAGCTTTGCTAATGTTGATTTAATTGATCAGTCACTAATCAGCCAGTTCTTTTTGTTTTTCATTTGTTACCTGATTGACTCAGACTTAAGTGATCCTACAATCTCAGAATATATCAAACTTGCTGTCTAAATTAATATACAGGTTTCTGAGCAAATCGAGAGTTTCAAACTTTTTTGTAATTTAAGAACTTTTAGACTTTAAACAGTGTAACTTTAACAGTGTAAAGTTAATAACTTTCACTCTTTTAGAAAAAATAGACATTTTCCAAGTAATCTATTTTCATAACTTAGATTCAATGATGTATCATACTCTTATCTAAATCTGTTATAAAACTGTTAAATAGCTTAACATATATATATATATATGTGTGTGTGTGTGTGTTATGCCTTGTATATCATAATGTATTTATGCCCTATTAACTTATTAACTTCAGTCAGATTCCTCTGTTTTTATCATTATTAAAGCTATGCTCTTTTCAGACGTTTCCTTTTCAAATTAGATTTTCTCATATTCTAACATTTTCTGCGGAATAACTTTTTTTTTAAATATTCAAAATTACGACCAGAACAAAATTACTTCAATCACGGCTTCCAATGCTTAAGCATTGTAGCTATTTATATGCCCTTTATAGTTAAGTCATTTCTTGACTATATTTTTTAAACACCTATCCCTCTTTTCCATTCTTATATCATTCTAATTAATCTTAAGTGTTATCTTTTCATTCATGAAGCACATGGCAAGTATGACAATGTAAGATATATATCTCTGTCAATATATATACATATGTCAGCTGATCACGGTTTCTCGACACTTAATATGGAAACATTATATCTTACATTACTCTCATCTTTAATCCTTAAATCTTTCAAAACTCTTCTGGTTCTTGGGCTGGCCATATTTCCTTCTTGTTATCAGAAACTTTCGTCCTGTTTATCCTTCGAGCAATGTAAAATCACTAAAATTATTATTATGAGTCTGGTGAGTTGTCAGTTTCGTCCACCATTGACATCGGCATATAAAGCTACCACGACATTGCCGTATAAAACAATAATTATTTTAAAAGATTAATCATAACACAGGTTGGTGATCACCGAGATGGAACTATAAAACAATGGATTTTACCACAAATTTAAATAAACCTTTATCAAAAACTCTTTCTATAAAAAGTCTGCAAGAAAATACGAAACTGAGGTTAGTTAAGAAGTGCTTTCGAATAATGGCGGCGCCAAACAATCGTTCGAATAACCTGCTCCCTGTTTACAATGTGTAAGACAGAGTCGAGAGATGGAAGATGGACACAAGTCATAAAAAAGCCAAAAAGGATGGAAAATTTGACACCCATCGTCCATATAAACTAGGTGATTTAATGTCTCAATTATATGAAGTGGTAGCTCCTGGAATTGAAAACGTGAATGCCATCTTCCAAAATTGACGATTACAATGGTATCAAAACCGGCTTCTACTGTCAGAACCGTCAATCATTTATTTTATTATACTTGGGAGGTGGGAATCATCAGTTTGGTGATGACCAAGATCAGACTCAGTCAATTTATTCATGTGATACTTACCAGTGATATATATAGAGAGAAAATTTAGTTTTTCCTAAGCCATCTGTCATATTGAAACTTTATAACAGCTATCAGAAAACTTCCAATCTGAAATTAGAGCCATTTCTTATATGATCTGAGAAAGGACTCATCTATTCGACTGAAGATTGTTCAGATGGGATTGCATGTTACTGTAGTACATGTATTTGTGACAGACTTAATAAATATCTGTAGTAACCATAAGTATATTGCATCAACCTGTTTACATTAACAGTGTTAAAGGAAACTTATGACAGACCTGCCTTGTTGAAAAAAATGCAGCTAATGAAATAAGAAGAAAATTATGTTTAAGCCATGACGGAGTACATTCAAATGTGCTGTGCTTTTTAAATCAGGTTTTCACTAAGTTCAAAGCAACAAATGAATTTTTTAAAAAGAAGAATTTTTTTCTGATTTATTACATTATGCATGATAATGCATACATAAAGATCTTGCAGAACATTTGTGTTTTTATTTGCAGCTCATCAGACATTATGTATCAGGGCCATCAACTTCAGGCAGAGAGCCATTTTTGTGAGTGTATCTCTTTTTATTTTTATGGTCTGTTAATGAAATTGTAGTCGAAGAACCTTCCAGATTTCATGTTTATTGTATATGAACAAGGGTGAAAATTCAAGTCTTTTAAAATCACATAATATTCTGATTATTTCAACAAAAGATAGTAAAACCACTTATGTGCTTTATAGGAGTTAATATACACTTATGTTGTAATGGTTTCTTTTGAACAACATTACTATGGTCTTGATTACATCTAAGACTTTAGAGTTAAGATCTAACATAGTTTGAAAATCTAACATTATTTTTGTTTGAATGTGTTTATTCTTGTTTACAGGGCTATGTGGAACTCACCATCCATCCACTTCAGAATGACCTGAGAAGAATCAAGATAAACAGCAAACAATGTAGTATCCTTTATTTTCTGCATAAATTACCTGGTATACATAGTGGTCAGGGATTGATGTAGTATCTGGGGCAAATGTGTAAAAAGGTTCTTTTGCCGAGTATGTCTATAACAAACTTGTCATTCGCTGAATTAGTCTGTCGTTGACTTGTCATACACAGTACTATAATATGCGAACCTAACGCTGAATAATTTAATGGTGAAGTTTTTAAAAAATTTTGTAAGATGTAGACATATCTTATAAAGTCATTATTTAGAAAAAAGTGAAATATGTTATCGTTCTAAATAGAATTATAAAATGTTGCATGCACAGAATAAGGTGGTTTCGAGTCGCTTTAATTTTCTGTGGAAATGCATGTTCATATATGTACATATGTTAGGATAGTAACCCTTTGTTCACACCAGTTACACGCCTTAAATAACCAGAAAAAGTTTGAAGGCTCCTGTATATTATTAATTAAGCTTATTTGATAAGTTGTCAATACAGAGATCTTTTAACCTTTCAGGAAATTTGCTATAGATTTCTTCTTCATGTTGTTTTGACATCACTGTTAGGATAAAAATAAAAAATAATCTATAATTAGAATCTATCCTTACAACAATGACAAAACTTCATGGCTTTTGTATCCTTAACCTCGACCAGAACTGTTCCATGTAGCAGTCAATGACCAGTGGGAGGCTCGCTTCCTGTACAATGACCCCACTCTAGAGATTTGTCAGGAAGATGGCAAACAGTAAGTACCTGTCACTGTGTAGAAGTTACCAATGGCATCAATATTTCATGATTTCATATGGACAAAGTATTTGTCTTGTCTGCATCAAATAGCAGCGAATCAAAGACAATGTCATTGTCAGCATTTCACTTTTTTTTGAAGTTTTGTGTTTATTTACATTACTGGAAAAGGATTAATCTAACTTTAACCAAACTTTGTTTTATCTTTAGATCGCATAGTGAAATACATCTATTCTTTACAAAATATTTTCCTAATTTTATTGTCCAGGATCCTTACAATAAGGGGTGCTGAAAAACCTCACTATAAAGTTTTGCATTTAGGTTCATTTCTCATAAAATAGAAGTGCCTTCACAAGGAAAAAAGGTGACAAGGTAGTATGAAGATCATAATTCGTCAAATAGATTAAATGAATTTGAATTTTTTGTTTTATCATTTGTCATGTACCATGTCCATGTGGATCTGATTGAAATTGTCTACAATTCTTGTGCTATGATTATAAATCAAATTGAAATTATCAACAACATTTGTGTTATGATACATTTTGTGTTCTTTCATCATAGGAGGAATCTGGATTTTTTCCAAAACTGCCACTTGAAGTCTATGCTTTCTGTTGACCCTGACCAAGGCAATGGAGAGGTTACCATTAAACTTCCTGTTGAAGTCTTCCCCATCATTGCTGGTAGGAACAACTAAATGTCAACTAAAAACTTTCTGTAAAGAAGACATTTTGATTATCACTATGGTCTGTTTTGATGCCCTGCCTCATTTCTGATATTTTTGAAAGCATCTTTTCCATTACTGCAATAGTATTTTGGAAAAGTTTGGGATGTTAGCAGTAAGTTCTGGTGTGTATAAACTGTATCTTATCTGCTTTAGATAAAACATGTGTCGCCTTCATAACACTGTCGCAACATTGTCAGGGATATATATCCTCTGAATCTGCCTATACCCATATATACACATACACTATGTTAACATCATTGTTCTACAGGCTTTTTTCTTGTTTAAAACTTTTACTGTTGTAGAAGATCATATTGTAATCTTATAGGGTCAAAGGTCATCTCAGAAAAAGTTTCATGGCGATTGCCTGCAGTCCGTTGAAAACAATTGACATTTTCTACTTATTCTGGAAAACCCTTGATCCATTTTCTGGAAAACCCTTGATCCATTTTCAATGAAATTTTGCTTAACCCTTCCATGGCGAATGGTGAATGAAAATGGTGAACTTTAAGGTCCCAATCCACCAGAAGCCTCAGGGGCAGAGCAAAAGGGATCAAATTGACTCCAAGTTCTTCTCAACATTAATATATGGTGGAATCAAATACTCTTTATTTTAATTCAGATGGAGTTAGAATCCTTATCATGGTAGTTAATGTTATGCACTGAACATATTTGCATTAGGTGTACAGCGTAGGCAATGTTGTCTTACTTTGTCAACAGACCTACGTTTGTGAACAACAACATGATTTAAAGAACTCAGGTGACCATTGAGACACTTGGGTCACTCACCACTACTTCCATTCTAAGAGTTTAAGAGACATCAGTCATGTCTTATCATAAATTTCAAATTAGTTAAATGATTATCACCTATAAATATGCTGTATTTTTCATGTTGAGTGAAAATTTATGTTGAGTCATTTGGATAACAAAACAGTTTTATTCATTTTCAGATCTGAGACCAATTAAAGTCTGTATTGAGTTTGCCGTGGAACAGCCAAAGGGTGGAGTACACTTTGTGATACCAGATACTGAGGGCACACTGTCGGAGAAGGCTGCACACATGTTCACATACAGACATGAAAATTCCTCAAGGTCAGAGCTTACAAATTTCTTATGTGAAAAACCCCCTCGTACATTAAATTTTGGGACTGATTCTGAGCTTAAAATTCATTTTGTATATTATCAGATATCTGATATTTGGTCTGTTCAGTTCATATATTTCAGACATCTGATATCGGGTCTGTTTAGTTCATATATATTTCAGACATCTGATATTGGGTCTGTTTAGTTCATACATATTTCGGACATCTGATATTGGGCCTGTTTAGTTAGGGCCCCGCATCGCGATGCGGGTGCCCTATAGTAATCACCTTGTCCGTCTGTCCGTCTGTCTGTCCGTCCGTCTGTCTGTCCGTCTGTCTGTCCGTTTTGCTTTCCGCACGATATCTTGAGAAGGAATGATGAGATTTCAATGAAACTTGCTTATGATACTTGGTACATAAGTCCCTCGCTCAAGTTCGATGTTCGCCAAATTCCGCGCATATTTAATGAGGCTGCTGCAATCTGATTGGCTGAATGTTTTACATGTCTGTCGGTTTCGCTTTCCGCGCGATATCTTGAGAAGGAATGATGGGATTTCGATGAAACTTGCTTATGATACTTGGTACATAAGTCCCTTGCTCAAGTTCGATGTTCGCCAAATTCCATATTTAATGAGGCTGCTGCAATATATATGTTTTACATGTCTGTCAGTTTCGCTTTCCACGCGATATCTTGAGAAGGAATGATGGGATTTCGATGAAACTTGCTTATGATACTTGGTACATAAGTCCCTCGCTCAAGTTCGATGTTTGCCGAATTCCGCGCATATTTAATGAGGCTGCTGCAATCTGATTGGCTGAATGTTTTACAGAGAATATCTTCTGAAGGAATGATCTGGGATTTCTTTAAAACTTGCTTCGTGATACTTGGTACATAAGCCCCTCATTCGAGTTCAATGTTCACCCTGTCCGTCTGTCTGTCCGTCCGTTTCCCTGTCCGTCGATCCATATATTTGTCCATCTGTCCATTTTCATTGGATTTTGATGAAAGTTGCTTTCAATACTTGACACCTGTTCATATATTTCTTAATATTAAGAAACTCAATCATAAGGGGTAGGTATTATGCGGGGCCCTTCCTCGACAATGGTCTAGTTCATATATATTTCGGACATCTGATATTGGGCCTGTTTAGTTCATATATATTTCGGACATCTGATATTGGGTCTGTCGGTCAGACATAAGTGGTTTTGCTGACATAGGCATTTTTTTAAAAAGTGGCTTGAGATGCTACCTATCCATAGAATTAGGATGTAACTTTAAAAAACTAGAGCCCAAGTAATGATGCCAATTACTTTCTCACATTTTAATTTTTAGTTCATCTGAGACAGCCTCATAGTGACCTATGACGTCTTGTCTAGCGTTGTGCATTTTTTAACATTTTTACTACTATAGCCGTGATATTATAGCTTCATTTCCATCATAGTGGGAGCGGAGACATATTGTTTTTTTCTCATTACTGTTATATAAAAGAAGCTGATATCAATTTTCTGATAGGCTATGGTTCCCCTGTATTGACACATACTCCGAGCCATGTACATGGAAGATTGAGATTACCTGTGACCTGAGTATGACCGCGGTCAGCTGTGGAGAACTTATCGAGACAGTCTACACTTCAGACAGAAGGAATAAAACCTTCCACTACTTTCTGTCAATGCCAACTGCTGCACCAAACATTGCAATGGCTGTGGGGTAAGAATCTAGCAGATTATCAGTGGTGAATTAATGGTTAAAAAATCTGGATACAGAAAAATATTTGTTGAAGGATGATGTTATCTATTCTAGTACCATACATGTATGATATGAACTGAACCATAGGAATGTATTAAGAGAACAAAAGTTTCATTTTCATATTTCATAATATATCAATTTTTTTACTGTGACATAACATTAACCTGTTAGTGTTGGGAAAAAATGTTTTGTCTATCGTTATCTCTGTATAAAACATTTCTGAAATCTTTATGTGTATGTAAAACATTTCTGAAATCTTTAAGTCAAAAAAATTCTGAAATCTTTATCTGTATGTAAAACATCCCTTACTTTTTTCACTAAATCATTATACTGCAGTGACGTTCCCCTGATATTGAGCATTATACTGCTGTCAAATTACATTGGTAGTAAATTTGATGTGTCACCAAAAAGATTTCAGTGCTTAAAATGATTAGTATTTTCAAAAATTATTTGCTGTTCAAATCAAGTTTATATCCATGTTCATACATTTGCTCAGTGAGTTATCATTACGGTATCTATAACGATAATTACAAAAACAATTTTTCCTCTGATTTTTATGAATGAGGTGATTGGTAAGTGGACTTGGTAGGATTAAACAATATCCTTTGGCAGTTTTCTCTTTAAGGTGAACTTTGAAATTATTTATTTTGTAGACCATTTGAAGTACTAGTTGACCCCAACATGCATGAGGTCACCCACTTCTGCTTACCTCATCTCACGGATCTCCTCAAACATACCACCAGTTATATCCATGAGGTAGGCTGACTCCATGTTTACATGGTGTGAGAAATTGTTTAAAACGGAACTTATAGATGTTGTATCTATATCAAATTTCAAACTGTCAGTGAAAATATTTTGTGAAAAGTTTTTAAATAGCTTGTCCCATCAACCTTTCAAAATATCACAACAGAGGCAGACAAGATTTCTTTTTATCTGTATTTTCTAAAAATGGTTTAACCCAAAGTTTTCAATTATTGCATATATTTGTGCAAGAGATATTTTTGTATAAATTGTAAAGCATCTGATTTGTCTGACTTCATCCTCCATAATTAGTATACTTTTGAAATTGTGTGACTTGTGGAACTTCTCAAACTCCACCACTGGTATATACATCAAACTTGGCTGGAATGATCTTAGAAGGATCCTGATCTATGTAGTTATCTCCCTTATGATGTCAGTTCTTATCATAATAGAAATTAACTCATTCACAACTGACTTTGTTTTATTAGGTTTTTAATTTCTGTAACCTGGAGAAAAAATGTGCTTGTAATTATTTTGATGAATCTACATTGAACCCTCCATAATTATCTTGATGAATTTGTACTTTGTACAGGCGTTTGAATTTTATGAAGAGCTGTTGTCTAGTAGAAACCCCTACTCCTGTTACAAACAGGTGTTTGTAGATGAAAGCTACCAAGACTCCATGCCATATGCCACCATGACCATATTCAGGTAAAAATTAAAGAGGATATCACAGTTTTTATCAAAATAGTGTATTGAATATAGGACTTGTTATACTCTTGTGACAAAGTTGTTGGAAGGTATATAAGGATCATACGTATGCTTGTAATGTCTGCAATATAACTATAGATTTTAAAGTTGATGTTGTGATTTCATCATAATCAAAGTAAACTTGACAAACCACTGTCCTTACTTTCATGTGTCAGAAGGGTTTCAAGAGTCACGTTCATCCGCTCTCTTTTGTCACAGAAGAATTTTTAAGATACTAATGCATCATGTCTTGGTGTTGGAAAGAAATTATGTGATGTGATCAACCATAGGAACAGAGGATGCATATATGTAATTGAGTATTTTAGAAAAGTGTACTAACACACTAATCAGTTAATGTTTACAAAACTGTTTAGCACCAACCTCCTCCATTCACCACGGATCATCGACCAGACATTGGAAACACGTCGTATACTGGCTGCTGCTGTAGCAGAACAGTTCTTTGGCTGCTTCATCACAATGCAATCTTGGTACGTTACACTTTCCACTGAGATGTAGATTCATAATTTAAACTTGAATAACAGCTTTGTCAACAAACATGGCATTTACAGTGGTTATTTGAAAAAATGTTTACATTTTTACATAAAGTTTTCCTTTGTTAATTTGATGAATTTAAATTTTGGAATTAAACTGTAAGATGGTGGTGATGATTCTAACTTCTTTGTATTGTTAGATTCTGTAAACGTACATATTTCAGTGGTGATTTTATTTCATTGTTTTAGTTCTTTTCATGCTGAAAATATTATTCTAATTCCATTTTCTTTTTGCTGTTTATATGGAAATTATTGTGGATGCATGAATTGATCATTTCACCAATTTAAATATATTTACAATAATGTTGATTGCAACCTTTTGACAGTTCTGACATGTGGATAACAAGGGGCACGGCAGGCTACCTCACAAGTCTGTTTGTGAAGAAAACCTTCGGAAACAATGAGTACAGGTACATAATAAACAGGGTAAGTAAATACAGTAGTTTTTGGATGGAGTTATTTTGCAAAATGGAACATTTCATGAATTTACGTTAATGTATCTTTGATATTTAAAAAGAACTCATTTCAAATGTGACATCGATTTAATATTTATACACCCATTTTGTTTTTGATTTTAGGACCTAAAGGAGGTACAAGAGTATGAGAACCGTGTGGGTGGAATACTGTTGGATCCTTCCTTAAAAGACTGTAACCACCATTTCTCCATACGTAATCCCCACACGCTATCACCCAAGTATATAGAGGTCTTTTCAAAGAAGGCCTACCTTGTCATGCGCATGCTTGAAATCAGAATTGGAGCTCAGCTTCTTATACAGGTAGGTTGTAGGTTAGTGAGTGGTTCTATTGAGGGTAAGGACACAGCCATTATATGGGTGAAACAAGAGTACAGACAGGTTGCTTATACATACAAGATAGGAAATGAAGACACAGCCATCATATGAGTGAAACATGCGTGCAGGTTAATGATACATATGAGGTAGAGTTGTTGACACAGCCATTACATTGGTGAAACAAATACGTACAAGGTAGTGACTGTTGACTCATCCATATGGGTGAAACATGCATACAGGTTAATTACACATAAAAGATAGGAAATGAGGACACAGAATTTATATTTTAAAACAATGAATTTGTACTGAAAGCTGCTGAACTTTGTTATAAGATTAACAATGTCCTTTCCTTTTAGGTTTTCAACAAGGTATTGTCATTAGCATACTCTGCCTCTCAACAGAAGTTCATTGCCAACACCTGGAACAATATGTGTGTGTCTACACACTCAGTAAGTAGTACAGTTGTCATTCAGTATTTACAGCCGTAAACAATCAACAGTGTATAGTTTATCATGGAAAGTATTAAATTTGATGAAACAGTCTATACCGATCGTCTGCAGTGATGCTGTATACTGTAATTCTAATGGAAATATGTGCGTAGTGCCTTAGTTAGCTGAGTGTGTTATTGCAATTCACTCTTCATATTAATTGCCCTATAATCTTTTTATAATGCCCATCTTACTTATTTGGAAGCAATAGGTATTAGGTTTTAATTCTAGTTCAAACCTGAGAAAAATCATTCAAACATTTCAACAATTTATAAATATAAGTACCTTTTATTTTTCATAATCAAGAAATTTGAATTTGCAGTCAACTTTCCTATTTATATATGTCATACATGTATATTACATATATTAGATAATATATAGAACATAATATTTTATGTTTGCCAGTATGTTTAACATAGCATTATTTTTTATTGACAGTGTCTGAAGCTGATCTCCACTGTGACAGGGAAAGACATTCAACCCTTCCTAGATCTCTGGGTGTATCCTTGTTATTTAAGCTTACAGAAAATATATGTCTTTTAAACAATTACTGAAAACCAACTTTCTTTCATACAGGATTTGCTTTCTCAAATTTAGGATCAAAGTAAAACCACAAAAATTAATCAATTAATTAGAACCAAGATAATGAACATTATTGGGTATTGTAACATATGTTGTTGATGAAGTATGAAAAGTCGTTTCGGTCTATGAACAGCTCACCTGTTATGTCCAAATTAGCAACTAAATTCAACATTCAACTTGTATAGTGATTTACTTAAAATATGTACTGATAACTACAATAATTTTCATAATACCATGGTTTCCTTAACTTATTTTGACAGTACTCAGAGTGGGTGTGCCAGATTCTTTGGGAACTCTGTTTTCAACAGAAAAAGGAATGTTGTTGAACTAGAACTCAAGCAGGACCTTGGGGCCAAGGGGTCACTGAAATATGTGGTAATGTACAAATATTAGACATCTGGGTCTCACAAATGTTTGGTACATGTATCCACTATTTACCTGGTAAATAACATTAAGTTGTCAAGGATTACTCTAACAATTTAATTGTTTACTTTTAACATTCTAGGTTTAAATGTTTGATGGAATACAAGTAATGTAGAATTGCTATGTTATGAATTATAGATATTTAATATGCTTGATGGTGATGATTTTTTTAAAAACATGGTGATTGGTTGTTGTCAGGGACCTCTGACTGTGACTATACAAGAACTGGATGGATCCTTCAACCATACATTTAAGATTGAAGAAAACAAGACCAAATTTGATATCACATGCCATTCTAAAAGCAGAAGGTATATATGCTGAGGAGAAACACATGCATGCATGACACCAAGGCTGAATTTTTAATTTAATCACGATTATTATTATTTCCCAATATGTAGCTATATGAAGCAGCAATATTAGTGTCCTTCAGTTACAGTGAAATCTGCTTGTTATGATACTCTGTTTTCCAGATAAAAACACAATAGATGATATATTATAGTAGATGAGTAAGCTTTTAGATTGTGAGAACAGGAAGCATGACAGTATGATAGGAACCTGATTTCTAAATGAAAACAGAATAAAAAAAAACGTGTTATGATTAATAAATAGTGGAATCCCTTGAAAAATATAGGTTTACGATGATTCTGGATCTTCACCAAACTTTGAGGGATAAGTGTTGATGCTTTTAGATGTTCAAACAACTTTTTTTGTGATTTGACAAGATGGCTGTCATTTTCTGACACCTGATTGGTTAATACTTTTTTACCTGTAACTTTGTTCTATTCGGTGCATCACGATTACAATTGGTGGGAAGGATAACTATAGGAAAGTCCCTAGGATTGTGTAATAAATATGCCAGTCACCATAATGGCTGCCAAATAGAGGCTTCTGGTTGGTTAAAATTTAGACACTATCTGATTTTTATGAAATTTGGTATGGAGGTGAAATATGACATCGAAGCACCATGGTGATGTCAGTTTTCTGACTGGACAAAATGGCAGACTAGGGGATTATTTGAAAATTTAATTTTTATAGTTGTACATCAGGGTTTCCTGCCAGTGTCAAGTGTATTGATTGAAATTTTCCAAGGTGTACACCAGTGTGTTCCACAGACCTTCCTTTCCAGTACTGATGTACTTAGATAAGCATCAATCACAACTGAAGGGGTAGCATTGGGGACTTATGTAACTGAACTCCTGTTACATTTGTATCAATTAAAATGTAATTGATATTGATCCTGGTAGCTGCATTTTTAATCATCATAGGCACAGTCATATCGGGAACAAGATAATTTATAGTTTCACGTTTAGTTCTGTTTCTAAGAACTGAGTGTAACTGAAGGCAGAATAGATTAATGTAATGCACTGTTCAACCAGAACAATGTGTTAATCATCAGCATTTTATCAATTATCATGATTTGCTGGATTTGCAAAAATAAACAATGTTACCTGGCACATTGACAAAACCATTTTGCCACATGAAAAGCTGTGCGATCATGTGACAATTATATATCATGCTACTTAAGCAGTTTTTGACAGAAAATTTCGTAAAATTCTATGTGATAAATCTTTTAACTTGTTTTTCCATAAGTGTATTGAAGTGAATGAAAATATATACTAAGTGGGTTTTGCTGTACAATGAGACAGTTGATTAAATTGCTTTCAATATAGGATGATTTTCATACAAAAAATTGACAAAATCTGATTTCAGAAACAAAAAAAAGAAGATTCCATTAATGACAGCAGAAGAGGTAGATATGGATTTGAGTGCCATGGAGTAAGTATGCTAACTATAAACATTGCAAGTCACTGGATATATCTCACGGCTACTAATCATGTAGGCTTTTTCATTTTCATATGTCTTGGTTCATAAGTTTTTGTCTATATTCTCATTTAAAGCTATGCTCTCCCCTGAATATATGCTTGAATGTAGAACCATTTAACCAAAACCTGTGTTTTTTACCAGTGTAACCCTACTGTACTATAGGAGGGGCTGTGGGAGCATGTAGTTTTACCCATGTTCATCCTGTTGTGAATCAACATCATTTCTAAGTGATTTTAAATAAAACTTTCTACAAAAGTCAATAGAGACGATACCTCACTTGAGTCTCTGTTTCAGGTTCCAGGGTAAAGATTACCATTTATTGATATCTATAGAAAACCTCCAACCATTTCATAGCTATTGTGTTGACACTTCAAGCATGGAAGTGTTGGCACTCATGTACCACCATCATTTTCTGATTAATTTGATTGTCACTAAAAGTATCAGATGACTAGGTTGATGACCATTAGGTGTTTAATTATAACCTGATATTTTGAGAATTAGGGATGGCAACTTCAATACTTGTCAGGTTGACTTCATTGTTTGCAAGTACTTCCAATTATTTGACATACATGTAACTAACGCATTAAGAATTTTTTCTAGAAATTTTATGTATTTCAGATCTAAGGCATTTAAAGGAGGCAAAACTTGGACATCTTGTCAAATTTTTATAATTCTTGTTTACGATAAAAATTCCATAACGTTGGAAAAGAGTGACAGGCATATTTTGTGTAAATAGTGATACCATTGTTTTGTAGTGCTGACTCTCCCGTGTTGTGGTTGAGAATTGACCCAGACATGCACCTACTTAGTCAGGTAACCTGGGAACAGCCAGACTTTATGTGGCAGTACCAGTTGAAGTTTGAGCGAGATGTGGTCGCACAGAAAGAGGTAAGGAAAGTATCTGTCTTGTCAGAATTCATTTTAGAAGTCGAGTACAGATGTCTCTCACATAAAATGTCTCCTGGAAGTAAAGCCGGGGCTGTTATGTTAAACCTTAAACATTGGTGCAAGAAAGACTTCCAAGTGTTTTTGTTGCTTTTAAGCACAAGTCTGGTGTATTTCTTTATCATTGCTTTAAAAAATGCTGATACTTAAAGAACGTAAAAATGATGCATTAATTCCTTACATTACTTAACAGGAAACTGAAAAACAACAATCTGGATTGGAAAAAAATAAAAATAAATAAATAAAAAAAAAGATAAAAAAAAAACCTGGATTGAGTTAATGGATTTTATTTTGTATATCTTAGGCTATTGTTGCATTAGAGAACTACCCAACAGCTGCTACTAGGAAAGCTTTGACAGACACATTAGAGAATGAGCACTGTTTCTACCGGGTTCGCATGGAGGCCTGTCTCTGTCTGTCAAAGGTGAGTATTCCACACTGGAGAATGAGCACTATTTCTTCTGTGTTCGCAAGGAAGCCTGTCTCTGTCAGATAACATGTGATAATGGAATTAATGTCATTTGCTACCATTTGAAATGTTAAATAAATGTATAAAGATTGTTTGTCGTCTGAAGTTTTTTGTTATTACAGGTAGCCAATTCAATGGTCAATAACTGGGTGGGACCTCCTGCGATGATCACTATCTTCCGTAAACTGTTCGGGTCACATTCCTGTCCGAACATCGTCAGACAAAACAACTTTTCCAAGCTACAGCATTACTATCTTCTAAAGGTAGGAACTCAATCTGTATTGTAATTAATATTAAATTGAATAATAAAATACTGGCAGCTTATATTAATTTTCTAGTTGTGGCAATTTTCAAAATTTAGAAAAAAAAGGGCCCAACAATTTTTTGTGATATCTGAAACACCTTGCTCTAAATTCTGTATTTATGTATTTTGTGATATTTTTACCATTGTAGACCATCCCTTTTGCCATGGCCCACCTCCGGAGTATCCAAGCCATCTGTCCCCAGGAAGTTCTCCGCTTTATTCTGGAACTTTTCAAATACAACGATAATAGCAAAAACAAAGTATGTTATTGTTTTTTTTTGACCAGCTTTTCACCAGTCCTTAATATGTATACCTGAACAGGCTTGTACATCAGTCCCTCATAATTAATCATTATGTACTGATATTTCAGTCTATTAATATAGTGTAATTGTACAGACTCATAAGTCACTCTAGTAAACATAAACACATATATTATACACAGTATACTCAGTTAGGAGTGTTTTATTTATATACAATGTTAATTTCCAGGTATACTGTATCGATTCTTTACAATTAAGCATGTCATGATGTCAACAGAAATGTATAGGTATATTAATGTGTTGTAGTACTCTGACAACTACTACAGAGCTGCTCTGTTGGATTCTCTAGCAGCCACTCTGACTCCTGCTGTCACTATCATCACTGGTCTTGGGTAAGTTGTCAATCATTTTACACTAGCTTAAATTCAAATATAGACTGAATGTCAGAGAAAGAGGCTCAATTCTTGGACACTGTGCTGTAGAAAGCCAATTTTCTTATGGAAAACATGAAACATCCACTGTAATGATGTTACTAATCCATTTCATTCGCAACAGGTTCGGGATAAGTTGATTTTTATTCGTGTGAAATGTCTACCGGTTTCGCCCGAACAGTGGGCTTCTTCAGGACAGAGTATAAACAATTTTTTACCCCTAAGGTACTGAAAATCGGGAGAAAGTTTTCATTGTTATTTATGACGTCTTACAATAGACATCACATGATCATAAAGTAACGGTTAAAATTCTATGATATTCCTTCACGGTTACTGTTATCATTTTTAGTTTAATTTTCGGAATTAACAGTGAAAAAAATTTTTAAAGTTCATATGCGATAGTTTCTAATATGGTGGTACAAGATATAAACATATGTATATTGCATAGTCATTCTTCTGATCTTAATAGACTAGTCATCATAGACTCGTTCATCTAGGCACACCGTCGACGTAGACTCCGACTGGTAACCTAACCTCCGGTAATCGACCGTAGACGATATGTTAGAGTTTGACGCTGTATCATCACTATCAGATAATTCCAAGTCTTTCTTTAGTTCTTCTAGTGCTAAATCCAAAACCGGTCGATAGTTTTTATGGGCTGGTCCGACTGTGTCGTATGGGCCCTCCGCTGGTTTCAATCTGAATTTCACTTGTTGTAGTTGTTTCTTTGTCAGCACCTCGAACGGGCTCTTATCCTCCGGTTTAGTTGCGTTCATTCTGGTGTCATCCTGGAAAATTTCAGGTTCCACTTGGTATCCTGGGTGTTTTTTCTTTAAATGTTCTTTGTACGCCCCTTTCCTTCCATAAGTATGTTTACAAATTTTGCATCGGTGCCATGTTTTCAGCATGGTGTGTACTTTATCTGCATGTCTTCTCAGGTTTTCTAAACTTGAGTACGTTTTGCCGCATTTTATGCACAGTATTCTCGGCTTTACTTGCGTCTTTTGATCTGTTGCCTGTTTCCTTGGTGTTTGTTTCGTACGCGCCATCACGATATAATATTAAGACCTTCTGGCTGCGTTGTTCTCAATATCCTGATCCAACTCTCTTCAATTCTCAGGCGACGGTTGTTATCACTGACGTTCGATAACAGACCGGTGACTATGACGTCACTGGTACTGTGACCTGGCGACGTGAAATGTCCCGCCACCGGCTTGTCTGGGTGTTTGTTAATGATGCTATACAGATGATTGCGGATGCGTGTATTTATCGTCGTCGATGTTTGTCCGACATACTGCATACCGCATTTTTTACATGATATTAGGTACACCGCGTTCACACTTTGGCATGTGATCTGTCCCTGTACTTTATATTCTGATCTGGTAGTGTGACTTGTGAAGTGGATAGTGGGTTTCATATGCGCACATATTCTGCAGTTTTTTCCGCACGGACAACTGCCCGGTCGGATAGAGTCACAACCGTCGCCTGAGAATTGAAGAGAGTTGGATCAGGATATTGAGAACAATGCAGTCAGAAGGTCTTAATATTATATCGTGATGGCGCGTACGAAACAAACACCAAGGAAACAGGCAACAGATCAAAAGACGCAAGTAAAGCCGAGAATACCGTGCATAAAATGCGGCAAAACGTACTCAAGTTTAGGAAACCTGAGAAGACATGCAGATAAAGTACACACCATGCTGAAAACATGGCACCGATGCAAAATTTGTAAACATACTTATGGAAGGAAAGGGGCGTACAAAGAACATTTAAAGAAAAAACACCCAGGATACCAAGTGGAGCCTGAAATTTTCCAGGATAACACCAGAATGAAACGCAACTAAACCGGAGGATAAGCGCCCGTTCGAGGTGCTGACAAAGAAACAACTACAACAAGTGAAATTCAGATTGAAACCAGCGGAGGGCCCATACGACACAGTCGGACCAGCCCATAAAAACTATCGACCGGTTTTGGATTTAGCACTAGAAGAACTAAAGAAAGACTTGGAATTATCTGATAGTGATGATACAGCGTCAAACTCTAACATATCGTCTACGGTCGATTACCGGAGGTTAGGTTACCAGTCGGAGTCTACGTCGACGGTGTGCCTAGATGAATGAGTCTATGATGACTAGTCTATTAAGATCAGAAGAATGACTATGCAATATACATATGTTTATATCTTGTACCACCATATTAGAAACTATCGCATATGAACTTTAAAAATTTTTTTCACTGTTAATTCCGAAAATTAAACTAAAAATGATAACAGTAACCGTGAAGGAATATCATAGAATTTTAACCGTTACTTTATGATCATGTGATGTCTATTGTAAGACGTCATAAATAACAATGAAAACTTTCTCCCGATTTTCAGTACCTTAGGGGTAAAAAATTGTTTATACTCTGTCCTGAAGAAGCCCACTGTTCGGGCGAAACCGGTAGACATTTCACACGAATAAAAATCAACTTATCCCGAACCTGTTGCGATTGACTTATATACTTTGGTTTCCCCTATTCCTTCAATCGCCCTGCATACCGGGTGGTATCCGGGCAAGGGATATAAAGAACCAACGGAACCTTAATAAAAGTCAAGGCGTTGGCTCTACCCCTGGATTTACGTAATCCATTTCATTGTTATGTCAGGATGCTAGCACACCCTACATCAGTACACTAATGATATTAAGAGAACATGCTATTTATTAGCCCACCATCCTCGAATGGTTTGCTGTATAAATCACCTTTTGTCTGTAGCTATGGTTTGGCTTTCCTTAAAAAATTGTTGTCATTGATATTTCTTCAGAAGTGCTGGATGTATCATTTACAAATTTCATATGTAAGTTTCTCTTGGTCCCTAATTGTTTGTTTTCCTATTTTAGTCTGCCATGTCACACGAGGTGGGCTGATCAGATAAGTTATTGTGAGTGGTCAGTGGTCCATAAGCAGTTCTTGTTATCGCTACTCCCTAGAAACATTCCTTGGGATTTTTTTCTGAACTGTCAGTATATATGTCCCTTGGTCCCTAATTAGTCGTGATTTTCTGATATATCTGATTTCAAGATGGCCACCAGTAGTCATATTGGGATTTAGCAGGAAAGTTTGATATTTTTCCTTTTCCAAAACTATCAAAGGTGATTAGTGTCCATCTTTTAATTGCTGTGTTGATGTTGAACTTATTTTTCAGACGAGCATATCTAGTGTTGATGATGGTTCTACTGTTTGCTTTGTTCCCATCTGGAAATGTGACATTACTTACTGATATTTACATGACAGATGTCGTCCATGAAGACATTTTGCAGGAAAACCTGTAGGTCTTTTCCTCCTTGTACCATTTGAGGGGTCTCTATAGAAATCTTTCCTTTGTTCATATTTTACCCTAGTTTCATAAAATTTGAGTTTGACTTAGGATTCTTTCGACATGTTGGTATTGTGTGTGTTATCATGAAATACTGGAGTAATATTTATGTAGATTTCTGTTTGTGTCTTATTGTCCTCGGTCAGTGTTCAGAGTAAATAATTAGACAGATGACAAAAGAAGAGAAGAGATCAACTTAACATAGACTTGATACAGAACTTATGCTGGTGGATGCCCAGATCTCTCTGGGATCTTTTGTGTGTAATAAGGAAAGAATTTCAATGGACAATCTGTCATAGAAATTTTACCATGCGTTAATTCTACAGTGAGGGTCCATCGATGGACAGCCTGACAACAGAGACGAAGCAGATCCTCGAGGAGATCACACGCTGCCTTAACCTCGACAAATTACTGCCATGTTACCATCACACTGTGACTGTCAGGTGAGGCAATTTACTTTCACACTGTGACTGTTAGGCAAGACAAATTACCATCACATCGACCCACTTGAAGAAATTTTTTAAAATCCTTTTTCTGTAGGAATTGCAGGATTATGTCTTGATTTGGTCTGAAGCATCCTTGGGTGAGGGAGACTTTTGTATAAATGGATTTGCTGACCCCATTTGGGCAGAGGGGTGGGGGGCTAAAGGGGAAATCAATATAAATCTTAAGAATTCCTTTTGTACAATTAAAGTGAAATATATGCTGTAGTCGTATTTCACTGTCCTTAATTTGTCCCATAATGAGTCCCATAGTCTCCATGTCGGTCAATATCTTATGCCATTAAGAATATGTTTTCTAATTTTGCACATGCATTCCTAATGACATTTAACTCAATTGTACCACATTTGTTCATCAACACCTTCAGTATTGCAAAATATTTTAAATTGCATGTCCTCACATTTGTTTTGCTTTCATGAATGGCCTCCCATGTTGGACATAGTGTTTTTCTAACACATGTTAAATTTATGTTATTACTTCAGCTGTCTTAAGGCAATCAGGATTTTACAGAAGTTTGGCCATTTGCCAAGTGATGTATCATTGTTTAAGAGCTACATGCAGTATGGTGTGTTCAGGAATGTAAGGATTGCTGCTGTTGAGGCTGTGGTAGACTACATCAAAAGTAGGTGAAATATTCTCAATTATTAAATTCTGTTGAGGCTGTGGTAGACTGTATCAAGAGTAGGTGAAATATTCTCAATTATTAAATTCTGTTGAGGCTGTGGTAGATTACATCTAAAGTAGGTGGAATATTCTCAGCTGTTTAAAACTGTTGCGGCTGTGGTAGACTACATCAAACGTAGATGAAATATTCTTAACTATTAAACTCTGTTGAGACGTTGATAGATTACATCAAGAGTAGGTGAAAGATTCTAAACTGTTAAACTCAGTTGAGGCTGTGGTAGATTACATCTAAAGTAGAAAGTTTTTATCTCACAAGTCAATTTAACTCTGTAACATAATAGAACTTTTATCACAAACAACTTACTATAGAGATTCATCTATTGTAACTGGTGGTGGTGTTTTACACTGTTTTCTGGCATCATCATGAAACAATTTCACTATGTTTATTTATTTTCAGCTGATTGTAAACCTGAAGAACTACACTATCTGGTTGATGTTATAGAGAAAGATCCAGATACTTACTTCAGGTATAAATACTTTATTGTATAATCTCATAATTTTGTGGTTGTGCAAAAATGTGCACTTTTGTCGGCTCTTAATTTCGTGGATAAATCCACAAATACTATAATCCTTGTCTAGTTTTATCAGTTCATCATTTTGTAAACATTTAAATTCATGGATTAACAGTAACTATGAATTCAGCAAAAATAAAACCACCACAAAAAATAATGTTCTTACAGTATACTGTAGTCTGAATAGGAAATGGATAGCGTCACACATGTCTTATGTATGAATAGAGAGCAATGATATTATATAAAGAAATTAAGTTTTTTGTAAGGTAAATTTTTCAGAAACTATTTAAGAATAAATTTGTGCTTAGGTAGGGGTGTTTGGTAATATGCTGACATTATGACTGTAGTACTGTGTGCATTCAAACATGAGCTTTAGACCACTTTACCATATATGGGTTTAAAACACAAGGTTGCAGAGGATGTCTGTTAAGTTAATTCATACCTTGGTTTTCCCTTATAGGTTAGCCTCCAGCATCTGAAACAAGTTTCATTTTTTAAGTGACATGACAGTAAAAGTTATTGTCATTTGTTGATCTTGTAAACAACAGTAAGTAAAGGTTGAAAGCTATGTATTCTACTTCTTTCTCCTTTCATGTATTCAGACACGTTGTCATCAGAAAACTGGTACAGAACCCACCCTTCAAGCGCGGTGAGCACAGCCATCTACATACACAGGCCTTGGTGGAACGGCTTTGGAAACTCATGAAGTAAGTGTAACAACATGGGTTATTGTTATTGGGAGAGGGGACAGGAGACCATAAATACCTACCCATATCAATTTCATGGCATCTTGTCTGTAACTGATGACATTCTGCTAGGTTCTTCATTTCTTTGGTGAATTAAGTGAAGTCGACAAAAGATCACTGAAATACATTAGAAGTTAACTTTTCAGGGTTTTAATTAGCTCCATATGACCATTAACAGAAATTCATTGACTTATTTGTGTGGGAGTGAGGGCGTTCCAATCTGAAATTCTGATGATTGTCACAAAGATGTGTTTTAGTATTCAATGTAATTATTCTGTCTTAAACATCTTACAATGTGTCCTAGTCCAGCTGTGTTTAGTAGATATTGGTACTGTGTATTCTGTCGAAGATGAATGTAGATATAAACAGTCTACCTACCTATCTAATTAAAGTGTAAGGCATTAACAAGATTTATCTTTGTTCTGGTTTACAATGCGATGAAATAGATGTGTTGATATGGTTTTGAATCAGTTGAAGATCACTTGTTAAGAAAGTATATAGGACAAGAATGTTACAGTTAAAAGGAGGAATTTGATGTGTTTAGAAATAGATTTGGTATCCCATTTTGTTTCTTTTCCAGCATCACATTTTCCCATGATAGTCGTTTGAGGTGTGACATTGCTGACCTCTACTTCACCTTGTATGGCCGCACACGCCCCACGTGTCTGGGGATTCCTGAGGTAAGTCACAAAACACAATTATAGAAGTGACCTCTACTTCACCTTGTATGGCCGCACACGCCCCACGTGTCTGGGGATTCCTGAGGTAAGTCACAAAACACAGTTATAGAAGTGACCTCTACTTCACCTTGTATGACTGTACATGTTCCATCTGTCTGTGGATTCCTGAGGTAAGTCACAGAACACAATTGTAGAAGTGACCTCTACTTCACCTTGTATGACTGTACATGCCCCACATGTCTGAGGTAAGTCACTTAACACTGTTATATTTTAACCTGTAGAGTTTGTCAAGAATTTCATCCAGAATCAATGTATCACTCTAGGGATTTTATTTCTTAACTGTGTTTTCCAATAATGAAAAAAATTATTGATTTAACCCATTGATTTTAATGGAATTTGAAAAGAAAATAAAGAAAAAAAATGTTAATTAACATATATAATGTTTTATGATACTTGAAAGTAAAATTATTCAAGTTTTCAAAATTTATATATTTGACTATTAAGTGTATATTGATAAATATAATATTTGATTTAAATGTTTGTAAAAGTGTAACTAGATGTTTCTTATTCTGTGAAAATCTAACCCGAAGGGTCTGATTATGCTTCGTCCGTCGTCGTCCGCCGTGCGCCGTGCGTCGTTGCGCCGTGCGCCGTGCGCCGTCCGTAAACTTTTCATTCAAACGACTTCTTCTCAAATACTACTTGGCACAGAGGATACTGGCATGGAGCTCTACCAAGTTTGTTCAAATGAATGACCTTGACCCACTTTAAAGGTCACAGGGGTCAAATATGTTAAAATCTTTAAACAACTTCTTCTCATTAACCAAAAGGCTCAGAGTGTAGATATATATTTGTTCAAATGAATGACCCACTTTAATGTTAAAATCTTTAAACAACTTCTTCTCAATAACCAAAAGGCTCAGATTGCTAAATGGGATAATTAAATGAATGACCTTGAAAACTTTCAAGGTTCAAATATGTCAAAATCTTTAAATAACTTCTTCTCACATACTAGAAGGCCTAGGGTGCTAATACTTGGCCCATAGCATGCTGGCATGGAGCCCTACAAAGTTTGTTCAAATGAATGACCTTGGCCCACTTTATCAAAATGTTAAAATATACAAAGGACTTCATCTCAATAAGCAAAAGTTTAGTATATTTTGTAGCATGCTATTATTTAAATGAATGAGAACAACTTTGTATCAAATTGATAAAGGCCTATATACTTATAGCATGCTGGCATGGAGCCCTACAAATTTGAATGACCTTGGCCCACTTTAAAGGTCACAGGGGTCAAATATGTTAAAATATACAAAGGACTTCATCTCAATAAGCAAAAGTCTATGAGTGCCGATATGTCTGTAGCATTAGGCTACCAAATTTGTCAAGGTCACAGGGGTCAAATATGTTAAAATATACAAACGACTTCTTCTCAACAAGCAAAAGTCCATGAGTGCTGATATTGGGCCTGTAAGATGCTTGGAGGAGAGGCTTCCAAGTTTGTTCAAATGAATGACCTCAACCACTTTCTAGGTTTGGCTTGCTTTTTGTCAGATGACCGTTAAGGCCCATGGGCCTCTTGTTATATAAACATGTTTAATTTTGACATCTATTCCTCCTGGCATGGTCATACTTGTCTTAGGAATTAGGTTAAAAAATGTTTATAATTGTGTTGTTAATGATATAAATTCAGTATTTTTCAAGTTGATGTTTTTTTAATTTGTAGAAGAATTGTAAAAATTACTGAAGTATTTGGGTGAAGTGCAAGATATTGTATTATAATAATAAATAATAATATACAACATTTACATAGCGCACTATCTATTTTGACAAAATACTCTAATGCGCTTCACAATTACATAATAATCTTACTACAAAATTTACAGAACATGTATAACACAGTAATCAACATATGTAACACAGTAACCAAATCAAGTAAGTAGTGGTGAAAGTATGTATATACAGGACGTCTGCGTGAGAGTCTAAAATGCAGACGTAAACAGGTGGGTTTTAATATCCCTCTTGAATTTGGCCAGGGATTTTGACTTTCTAGTAGCAGATGGTAAGCTGTTCCACAAAGTGGCCACTACCTTTCCAAAGCATCGGTTACCATAAGTCACAGTCCGAGAGTTCGTATAGCACAACAAGGATTCTGTCTCCGATCGTAGTGATCGTGACGGCCGATAAACGGTGACAAGTTCCTGCAAATATTCAGGAGCTGTTCCATTTATTGCCTTGTATGTATACATCAAAATCTCGCACGGGCAGCCAATGCAATAAGTAAAGGACTGGTGTAATGTGGTCCCTCTTTCGAGTACGGGTAATTAGGCGTGCTGCGGTGTTCTGTACCCTCTGCAGGCGGCTCATAAGTGTATCAGATACACCAACGAGTAACGCGTTACCATAGTCTAACCTAGAAGTAACAAGAGAATGTACCAATGTCTTGCATACATCTGTGGTGATGAACTGACGGATACCCCCAATGTTTCTGATTTGGTGATAATTGATATTGAATTTTTTATCATTTTGTATATGGAACCATGTCTATCCTGCGAAAATCTAATTGTATAGGAGATGGGCTTATTATGTGGCGATATTGTAGTCTTTGTTAGCATTTCAACTGAAGCAAAATACCAGGCCTAATATCAGAAAAGGAGATATTACCAAAATTGAATGGCCTTTCAGCAGATAATTACCAAAACAATACAAAACATCTTTATATTTGATTCACAGAAACTTCGTTTTGTTTCAGAGTCTGGTTGTGTTCAATCTCAAAGAGAAGAAGGCAAAATTCAATCCCTCTGTGGTACCAGTGGAAATGGAGGTCAGTGATTAAACTCTTCATCACGACATAAAGCAATGATATGATGGAAAGTTAAACAATGTATTAACCTTCTACAGTCATGGCTGAACAGACCTTTCACATGCCTTGCATCATTTGGTTAGAAAATAAAAATCTTAATCTCACTGCCAGTAATTCAGTTCTCCTCAAAACTATGTCTTGAAAAAAGGAAGAAAGAGCCGAAACTCTGTATGTATTACAGACAGAATTTGTCTACATTTCCTAAATACATAAACAAATAGAAGAGTTACTGTCAGAATTTCTGTCTTGCCTAGATAACTATTTATTATGTATTTGATGAAAAGAAGAATTGACAAACAGTTATTCTCAGATAAAATATTGTTGCTGTCCTGTCAGCATTTTATCCAACTAGACATCACACCAATCAAAGGTTAGAATGCTATATTTGTGAATATTGAACCTTTTTCCTACACTATTTGATAGCAGATGACCGAATATTCATAGATTAAGAATTACGTTGCATAAAAAGGCCACAATTTCACCTCTCAGGCAATGTTTGAAGATGAAGAGGAAGTAGATGATGTGGAAACAGAAAATGTAGCCATGGAGGTTGAAGAAGGCGAAATTCTGGACCCAACAGAAGTATCAGTTTCTGTCCCTGTAGAGACAGATGTACCACATGGACAGAAACGGCCAGCAGAGTCGCCCCTGGACCTGGGACCTGCGACCTCATTGGAATTGAATCCCACCCTTGAGTCCTCCATCGTGGAGAGCAACACTGAGGCAGGCCAGAGCGAAGACAGCAACACTTCCTTTAAACTCAAAATCAAGGTCAGCTGCACGTTACATTTTCTCTGTAAATAATTTCGTTTTATGAATGGAATGGCAAGTGGTTGACCATTATAAGGTGGAGGTGCTGTCAATGCTTTCTGTTATCCATTACAAAAACAATCATGCATGTATTAATTAAGCAGTAAATTGTCATTAATTTGATTGATAGATAATTGATTATGGTAAATTTTGCATTATGCATGTTTTTGAATGTAAGAATGTTTCAGCGTCAGTTATTAGTTGCCTGTCTATATTAATGAAGATTTTCCCATATTCATTTTCAGAGATGTTATAAAAGATATAATTCCTTTGCACTGAATGATTTGCCTGGCATGACACTGGTACCAATTGGCATGTTGTTGTTGCAGCCTAATTGTCATCTTAATGTTGTGTTGGTTGATTGTTTGTGGTTTGCTAACAGATTGGTGGTGCATCAGCGGATAGTACCCCTTCCTTCCTACCCTCAGTGAGGGAGGAGATCCGTCCACAGCTACCTCCCACGCCATCCTCAGCTCCAGTCTCTGCATTTTCTTCTGAGTTCTTCAAGGTTGTTGGGGTACAGCATGTCTTTATGAGCTTAAGCTTACATTAGATTCAGTCGCGGCATTTAGTTTGATCTGCAGGCAATAACAGGAATAGTTAATGCACATAAGCTAGTAGGAGAAGCAAATGTGGTTTGTACAAGTCATGGTCACACCAGTAAGGAGAAACAGCAATTGTTTATTGTAAAGATATAACCTGCGATCACACATGTTAGAAGAAACAGCTATGGTTTTGTGTAAAGATAATGCATGGGTCACACATGTTAGAAGAAACAGCTATGGTTTTGTGTTAAGATAATTCATAGGTCACACATTTTGGGAGAAACAGCTTTGGTTTTGTGTAAAGATAATGCATGGGTCAAATATGTTAGAAGAAACAGCTATGGTTTTGTGTTAAGATAATTCATGGGTCACACATGTTGGGAGAAACAGCTATGGTTTTGTTTAAAGATAGCTCATGGGTCACATATGTTAGAAGAAACAGCTATGGTTTTGTGTTAAGATAATTCATGGGTCACACATGTTGGGAGAAACAGCTATGGTTTTGTTTAAAGATAACTCTTGGGTCAAATATGTTAGAAGAAACAGCTATGGTTTTGTGTTAAGATAACTCATGGGTCACACGTCTTTTGGTGTTAAAATAGAATTTATGGGTAACACACATTATGGGAAATAACAATGGTTTGATGTAAAGATAATAGCAGTAGCTGTAATGTCACAGTCTAGATAAAACACATGATGTGGTGTATCAGTAGCAATGTATGTCAGTTTTTTATTAGGTCACCTGAAATGAAATTTCAAGTGTCCTATTGCGGTCACTTTTTGTGCGGCGTTGTCTGTCCTCCATCATAAACAATGTACATTTACATTTTTCTCAATAACCAAAAGGCCAAGGGTCATGGGATTGGGCCAGTAGCAAGCTGGGATGAAGGGCTGCCATGTCTGTTCTAATGAATGACCTTAACCTATTTTGAAGATCACAGGGGTCAAATGTGTAAAATCTTTTGACTGCTTCGTCTCAATAAACAAATGGTCCAGGGTCATGATATTGGACCAGTAGCATACTGAGATAAATGGTTATCACGCTTGTTCGAATAAATTACCTTGACCTTCTGTCAAAGGGTCACAGAGGTCAAATATGCTAAACTACATCAACAGACAGAGGTATCAATTCCGTTTAATTTAAAATTAAGCCATCAAACTTAGAAATATATAAAATTTTTGTAAGTATGAATATATCAGTTCTGTTCTGTCTGACCATATGCTGGGGCTTGTGGACAGGTTCTGAAACTGTCCAAAGACCTGAAGACCTCAGGTGACTGTTAAGGCCCATGGGCCTCTTGTTGTCATTCATTTTGCAGTGAATAGATAAAATACCTAACACCAGATATGCTTGAAGTTAACCTTACAATCTAACTTCAATATTTCTACAAATTTAGATTTTTTTAAGTTGTCTGTGATGTCAACTTTGATTTGTCATAAAAATTCAGTTTTGGTTGAGATTCTTAATTACTAATAACTAATTGACTAACACATTTAATGTTTTGCATGTTTTTTATGTAGCTGATGTGTTAATATATATCATGGTTAGAAAATTAATGTGTAGTGTGATCATTGTGGACATTCGAATACATCACCTTTCCTAATGTATTTTTTGTATGAAATTCCAATTAATTCAAATAGATTCATTGCTTCTTATTTAAATAATGAATGATACATTTTTTTATTTTGAAGAAATCATTGTAGAAGATTTTATTACATGATAAAGTAATAAAGGAGACCATGATTTCAGGTTTAGTTTTTCATTTTTTTACGAAATTAATTTAAGAATGAAATCTGTATGTTAAATATGCATCGTAGTTTGTTTGAAATGACAGAAGTAATTATTCTATTTTTAAAAGATGAAGGCAGAGGAGGACTCTGTCTCGAAGGTATCTGTCCAGTCCATTCCTGCTCCACAAACAGGAGGCTCTGTTTCCATGGATACCATTGGTAGACTGAGTGAAGATTCATTGTCTCCCATACACTACAGTACTGGTATGTCTACAAAATCACTACTTAAAATTATTTTATCAGGTGAATGTTTTGTCAAAAGCAGTGAGTGCACTTTTGATATTTTAAGATTCTGAGCTTCCCTATGATAAATCAGTTAATGTATTTTATGAAACTATTGAATATACAAGCAGTATTTCAGTGATTGTACACATATCAAAGCTGTATAATTGTCTACAATTATGGATAATTTTCAGAGACAAAAGGAGGCAGCAAACCACCGATGTCCTTTGCAGGGTTGTTGCCTGGATCTCAGACATCAGGAGGTGAAACGTCGATACAGACAAATCCAGACGATCCATCTTCTAGCAAATCACACAAGGCAAAGAAAAAGAAGAAAAAAAATAAACACAAACATAAACATAAACACAAACACGATAAATCAGAACGTGATCGCGAGTCATCAGAACGGCCCAAGGACGCTGCAGGACATTACAGCTCGGAGACAAGTACTATTAACTCACCAATAGTGAAACTAGACCCTCCAAGTTCACCCGAGTTTGAGATTATATAAGGCACTATGGTTACAGGAGAATTTATCCTCTGCCACTAAAAGTGTTAGTGATTAAACTCATTTATATAAGTTAACTACAGTGTACTAATGTCAGTGTGTGGAGAATGTCTCGAGTCGGTCAACTCCTGAAAGAACACAGTAGTCATTGTGTGTGTAAGAGTGAAGAGATGTCAGAAAGTGTTCCATTGATGTGCTAGTCACTTTCTAAATGATGAAAAAGTGTAAGTATTTTGAATACTTAAAAGAGGGAGGTAAATTGTTTTCTTAACTATCATACATCTTGAACAATTTGTATGTTTCAGTCTACACTACTGTAAATGTGTATACTTTATCATCTTCTGTGTATCTGCTTGGTATCGTGATGAGTATGTGATTGATTTTAAAATCAGGAGTATTCAAATTAAACTAATACAAGAAATATTAAGATCATGTCTCAGTTTTCTTTTCATGGTGTTTTACCTGAGGGCTTTTCCAGTAAAACATGACCCCAGGACATGTTTTACAAAAATCATTAACTTCTATCCATGGTTCTGTTACTGTCCTTTACTTCTAACCAGTTTATTTAAATTCTATGAGTGTTATCCAAAAAACCTGGCTTCCTGGAATGGGATAGATGATTTACTGGAATATCCCGAAGAAATTAAATTAATAAGATTTTTTTAATAATACCCCGAAACAACACCTGGAGTCTTCTGGTGGGAAAGGTGTTTTACTGTGATGTCCCTAAACAGAACCTGGAGTCTTTTGGTGGGAAAGGTGTTTTACAGGAATATCTCTAAACAACACCTGGAGTCTTTTGGTGGGATAGATGTTTTAATGAAACAACCTTAAACAACACCTGGAGTCTTTTGGTGGGAAAGGTATTTTACTGGAATTTCCCTAAACAACACCTGGAGTCTTCTGGTGGGAAAGGTGTTTTACTGGAATTTCCCTAAACAACACCTGGTGTCTAGCACTAAAGCATGCGTCAGCTATTTACCTGTGCATTTAAGACTTTTGCCAATGAGATCTGCTTTCGCTTTCTGTTTTTCCTTGATATATTCTAGAATTTGTCATTTGCAAGACTTTGCCAAGCTGAAAACTCTGTCACCACATGAACAAGAACATAGGGAGATAAGCATGGTGATAAGTACACACTTGTTCCCATCAACACGTTTACATTAAGTGAATTGTTTTCACTACTTCATCAGTGGCATGGCTATTTACTAAGGGTAGTTGAACCAACAGAGGTGTGACTTATGGCTTAAGGAGTCCACATCAAGTAGCCATATATCGACAGGAGGGCACCAGTGACGTCCATCAGCCTCGTTCAGGGGACTACACCAGTATTACGACATACACCACAGGAGATTTCACAGAGTTCATTTGGCCCTATAGTATCAAGATGGTCCATATTACTTGCCATAGATGAACATCATTAATAACGCATGAAAGTGTTTTGCTAACCTCTTTATCAACAATTCGTAATTTTGGGTTATGTACAGAGAATGCAAGTATAATTCCTACAAGTAATTTAATTGTTTAATAGTTTATACTCCATTGTTTAGTGTATCAAAACTAATTTTAGATAAATGGATGTACACTCAAATCAGGACAAAAACAGAAATTTGGATCTGTGTTTAGGGTGTTGAGGATGAAGTATGTTGGATTTTAAGAAATATAATCAGACTAATTTGAAATTTGGTAGACACCATTTTATCATGAATATATTTGAAATACATGATGTATAAAGATTTTTTTTTTTTAATTTTCTGTGTCATTTTGGTAGTCAGTTTAAGTGACAGGGTCAGGATGGCTGTGGAATTCTTGTTTCCTTTGCGAAATAGGTATTGGAAGCATAAAACAGAGGAAAAAAAAAATTTCAAACTTTTAAAGTTTATTTCAATTCATAAATTCAATTAAACTGTGTACATACAAAATAACTTCCAAATAAGCAGTGTAATTTTTTCTTAAAAGAAAACAAAAATAAATAGACTGCCATGTAATCATGACTAGACTTAATTTTCTGTTTAAAATTTCCTATTAAATCAAAACCTGATGGAACAAAATTGGAGCAGCCTGATGATTCAGTTTTCAGTATGCTTTACCTCGAACATGCAAACTGAACTCTGCTCTTTCAGTGACAAAATATAAAGCTGACAGTTCAAGTTAAATCAGTGACCACTATTGAAATCATCGAAGAATCAGCATACTTAGAAATACCGCTAGTGTTTGTATCCAATATTTGGAAAATGAAAAAGTGGTAACTAGTAAGTGTATTGGGTAATTACATATTCTTGAACTGGCCTGGAAATAATACTGTTGGATTATTGAGAAAATCTTGTGTATAAATACGTCACCCTATGGAAATGAATGGAGGGGATAACAAGCTTGACTGATAAATGTATTTACCACAAGAGGCCAGTGTTTGTCACAGGGCATAAGATAAGTTATTTAAGCTTTCTTCCGACACTACGAGTAGCAAAGGATTTTCATCTCATTGCTACAGGAGTGTCTCTTAAACCTGAAAGGTTGAAATCAAGTTTTCTAACTTGAACTGTCTGCTTCAACCTGATTAAGTATAACATATTCAAACAACACTATTGCTCAGCTGTATTTATAAACTCTCTCTCATAACACTTTCACTCCTTCAGATAACTGTTTTAACAGTTAGACTTTCCTCTTATTATGTTGTATAATAAACTTTTATTGATTTCTCCCAACAAACAAATCTTGATCATCAAAAAATATCACAGTAATTTTATACATTTCTAAGATACAACAAATTTTACATCTATCACTTCTCGTCATTTTATCCTTTGACCAAGACAAAAATCAAATACGAGAATAACCCAGGTAGTTTTACCAATAAATCCATTGCAGAATGTAAATATTGCATACAATTTCATCAAATCTCTCAAATGTTTGAATTTGTATTTAGGGGATAAAAGACATACGAAAAGCACTAGTTTGTCCAGCAAATCGCCTTGACTTCAATGAATACACTGCAAACACTCATCATGAGAGGATGATAAAATACACAAGTATTATGACTGTTATAATACCAGAATTATAATCCCCAACACAAATGTATGGACCATCTATTTACACTGAACAAACCTTATAAATGAATTTTTTTTTTTTTAACAAATTCAACACAAAAAATGTTGAAATTAAGACCGATTACATGAAGTCACTTGTGTGAAAATTAACCCTCTGGTTCATATTGAATAATTTTGCTTCATGTTGACATGGAGATAGGTAGAAATGTATCATTTCAAAACTGAGACACCAGTCAATGACCTATATAACGCACCTCGGACATAATATTTCATTGTCATGCAACTGTTACAGCTCAAGAGAATTGAAGGATGTTTTTGAGAATTCCTGGAATATCTCCACTGGTTAGTTATTCTGGTTACATTTTGTATATCACAGCTTCACTAGTCTGCAGTAAACGCTTGTAGCCCTGTGATAGCTCGGCCAAGGATCAGAGCATGGATGTCGTGGGTACCTAGTAGAACACGATATGAGATATAAATACACTGATTATAATATACATACAGGTGAAATAGGAAGCTAAGATGACAACATAGCTCAATAGATATCATTGTTTTATACAATGAATCATTTGAAGCAATCAAATTAGATTAGGGATCACACGAAATGTTTAAACAATGAATATCTCACAAGACTTTGGTGGACATAATCACATACCGAAGTCAGAAACAATTCTTCACATTTAATGTTGGATTTTCTTAATCTGCTTGGAACCCTGGCAGATTTTACCTGGCGAGTTGATGTGTTACTGAATTTAGTTCATCATAATAAACTATAACGACTTCAGTACTAATCATGTTAACAGTTCTGATGAAGATAAAACAACCCGTTTTATAAGGCTACACTTGGGAGAAAAGACAAATAGGTTGTTGATATGCTTTTGAACAAGTGTGGTCAATAAATTATAAGATCCATTCACTAACATACCCTCATATGTATTGACAGCCTCTAGGTTCATGACGTGACGGATGACATGGTACTCGTCACTGATACCATTACCTCCCAACATATCACGGGCCACTCGTGCAATGTCCAACGATTTACCACACGAATTCCTCTTTATCAATGAGATCATCTCTGGAGTTATTCTGTAAAACAGACATTATTCCATAAAAGATTTTGTATCTTAACTCATTAGACAATATGTGGTGGTTTCATAGATGTTCAATATACCCTAAAATGTATGTAGTAAATTGTGACATCGGTACAAAATTAGGACGTTTGGGATTTGATAAACACTCAACTTTTAGTGGGGAATTGAACATTGGCATTAAAACACAGCAATGCGTTATACAATGCACAGGTGATCACAGATATACTATCAAGTGTTGCACAGTTAAAATTGAGAGTCTGGAGTGATAATGAATACCACTTTATCTATATTATATTACAACAATCATGCAGTAGGTATTTAAAAAAAATTATATAAATTATCACTGCATTAACATTTAGTTTATGAGTTACTGGCGTAGGTGTTTGTAGTCTAAAAACAATAACATGCTACAGAAAATACTGTCAATAGGAGAAGTAAACCGCAGGTTTATATGTGGATCATCCGGATGACTTTAAAAAAACATGGACAGGCAAATATTAAAGGTGTGAAATCATAAATTATCTGCAATTATCAGCTATGTTGCAGCTGAACTCTAGACAGTCCAGCCAGCCTAGAAAATTTACATTCCAGGTTAATGAAATTGTACTCATTTATGTGTATTATTTTCATTGAATGCATTTTTTAATGTCTTGTCTTGTCAGAAAGATCAAGAATAGATCAAGATTGTGTACTTCAAACTCACAAATCATAGCTGCTTCTCAACATATTTGTGAACATGACCATAGTAACCTGTTAAAGGTTCTGACACTTAGGAACATTTCCTTCATGTCAACAGAATAAGAGATCTTATACCCCATCTCGTATACTATGTACGAAGATGCTAATACATTCCACACTGGTCATTTTCTGATGAAAATGACAGTGTAGTCATTTAAACATTGCACTGTACAGCAAATCAAATTCACATTAAGGAGGTCAATGTTGAGGTTCGTACCATTTATTTGAAATAATTATTACAGTGTTAGTACTAAATCTGGTCTGGTTAAGTTCACTTACAGTCCCTGGTCCTTCAGTCTGCCTGCTTGTATACATGACTGAAGACCAAGTGTGATTTCTGTTAACATGTCTGCCATTTTCTTCTGTATCAATTGATTTTTCGCAAGGGGCTTTCCAAATTGTTTTCTGAAATGCAAGAAAATACATGCTATCAATTTGTGGTCTGAAAATCTATGGTTTGCAATTGAAAATAAACTCTATTAACATTTAGTATATGTGATTTGAAAGAATACATAACTAGTAAGGTATATGTACTAGTAACATGGGATGATTGTGAAATTTTTTTTGGGTGTGTTAAATTGTATAAATTTCAAGTTTCCAGTCAACTGAAGACTGAACATCACGATATCATGAAGACCTGATGAAACACACCTGTCCAGTGTATATTGCTGTGCTGTTTCCAGGCAGAACTCTGCAGCTCCCAATGTTCCCCATGCTATCCCATATCTGGCATTGTTTAAGCACCCAAAGGGGCCCTGAAAACATCACATTTTATTCAAATTGAATTAAAATATCACAGGTACTTTCGTTTCTGAAACAATGAATAAAAAGACTTCGGTCAAATCAAAATCTTTCAATGAAGTGTCCAGACTTAAAAGCAAGATATATCCCTTGAGCATTATCTTAATTCCAATCCACAACAGTTTTGAACTTAAATTCAGTCTGTCTTTTACTGAATTAAATGTAAATGGTTACACTGCTTTGCAATCTAGAATAAGACTATATTTACCCCAAGACCTGACACATTAGGAAGCATATTCTCCTCTGGTACTTCTACATCATCCATGGCGATCTGCCCAGTAATACTGGCACGCAGTGAGAACTTGCCCTCAATAACAGGTGCTGTTAAACCCTTCATACCCTTCTCCAAAATAAAGCCTCGGATCCTGTTATTGTCTTTATCACACTTGCCCCAGATAATGAAGACATCAGCAATAGGAGAATTGGTAATCCTACAAAGAAATGGTATTGATACAAGAGGCCCAAGGGGCCTTAACGGTCACCTAAAAGGCCATTCACCTACCCATTATAAATCACCAAAATCTAGACAGGACAAATATCAACTTCTTTCATAATTCACTCTTAGTAACTCGTAACCAGTTTTCTTGAATAAACAGTTGTATTAAATCAATTTATATTATGATAGCAAAGCTTTGTAAAAATGAGTTAAAACAATATCATTGTAATATGTTAGAGTATGCTATCTTTGTAAAAATGAGTTAAAACAATATCATTTTAATATGTTAGAGTATGCTATCTTTGTAAAAATGAGTTAAAACAATATCATTTTAATTGTAATAAAAATGTTAAAACAATATCATTTTTATGAGTATGCTATCTTTGTAAAAATGAGTTAAAACAATATCATTTTAATATGTTATGAGTAAAAATGTTAAAACAATATCTATCTTTGTAAAAATGAGTTAAAACAATATCATTGTAATATGTTAGAGTATGAAAGGATTACAATGAGTGTGTCATTTCAAAATCACCTACCAGGACTTGCTTCCAGACAGTCTGTACGTTTTTGTAGCAGCGTCATATTTGGCTCTGGTTTCCATGGAAGCAGGATCACTTCCATGATTTGGCTCAGTCAGACCAAAACAACCAATTAACTCTCCTTTAGCTGTAAAAGTATCAAGTTATATGAAAAAAAAATTAAATTACTTATACTCTAAAAATTTGCAGCTAGAAAAATCATCCCTTCATGTTCAGCAACCTGTGACTTGTATTCCATGTAATGTCACAAGGACTTAATTGTCTAGAGGGGACAGCCAGAACCTAATCCCAATCCTGGAAGGATATATTTATTCAACCAACATCTGAAACCTAGCTTTGTGTCACAATGGGGTGAAGGGAATTGATGTTTGTTTAAATGAATGTTTTAATCCATTTAATTTCACAGGAAATCTATAACCAAAAGGTCCATAATCTTGATATTTGGCAAAATTTGTTCAAATCAGTGACCTTAACCCAATTTTAAGGTCAAAGGCTCAGGTCAAATTTGTTTAAAAAGTTTCAGATGACTACTTTTCAATAACCAAAAGGCTCAGATATATTTGACAAATATGGTTTTCATTAACTGCTGAACAGACAAGCAATACAGGTCCATTGGATCTTTTGTTACATTTACTTGTAAGTTTTAAAGGAAATGAAATATATTGTGGTTGGCAGATTTTACCTAGTCTAGGTAAGTATTTCTGTTTCTGTTCCTCTGAACCATAAGCATAGATTGGGTGCATCACAAGGGAAGACTGGACACTCATGGCCGATCTGTAACCACTGTCTACTCTGTAACACAAAAGCTCATCTGATGATGGACCAAATACAATATCTCTTGCAGGAATCACAGCAATATTTGTTATGCTGAAAAAATCGGATAGATATTGACTGTCAATGAAAATGCATTAAACATTAGCCATACTCAAGTACATAAAATGTTTTGACCGAATGAGTGATTCGGCATTACCTCTCCAGTTCTCTGGCTATTAACCCGTAGGCTACAGAGGACACACCAGCACAACCATATCCTTGTATGGTGGGCCCAAGGACCCCAAGTTCTCCCATTTCTGGAATCATCTCTTTGTGAAAGTCTGTAAATCAAAGAACACATTTACCTTTAAATTAAGTCAATAAAATAATTTTACTGGTATAAATTTTCTGGATTATTATTATTATTTTAAAACAAAACTAACCCTGCATCGAAATATTTTCAAAATAAACTAAAATATTGACATATCAGAAAGGACACTGAATGTGTTTTAAGTTTAAACCTGCGCCTAACTGGAAGGTTACACATTGATAAATAATTAATGCTTTTATCATGTACTTAATACAAAATATATCAGACCTGTTCTAGACCTTTTTCATCATTCTGGTTCATAATGTCAGTAATAACCAGTAAAAATCATCTGACATTTGACCTTGACCTTGCTAATTATAGTAATTGTGACCTTAGCTTTTGACCTCTGAATATGAAAAGTCATTAGGAGTTAGCATTTCCTATGAAGAAACAAAGACTGTAACCATCTAAACAGAACAGTGGAACATCTAAACAGAACTGAAGATGTTATTCACAAAAGGATTTCCTATTATAATAACAGTGACTTTGACTTTTGACTTCAGGATTGGAAATAACTCCTAAACATTTTCTTCAAAGTATTGGGTAAAATTTTAGAACAAATGGTCCAACAGAATTTAAGAAATTTCCCTCCCCGAGAAAAAAAAAAACAAAAAAAAAACCAGACAGATGGACAACCTAATAAGCACAGAACACTAGCATCTTCATTGCGGGACCCTAATATGTAAAGATTTAAAAAATGTCAAATAATGCAAACCATACATTTGGCAAGTTTCATACATAAGACTAAATTGGAAGTTCATAGTTATAATAACATACATATATTTCAATCACAGCTAGACACCAATCTAAACTGTAAGGAGATTCAGCTGGATTACATCCAACATGCTTTATACAAGCATATCATAAACAGAACAAAACACATCAAAAATAGAGCATAACTCCAAAACAAATCAATCATATGAATTATTTGAAGTGTACAACTGCAGAGGATCGCTGTACCAAGCACATGGAGTAAAAAGCATTTATCCTGCCGAATTTCCAACAAAAACAAACACCCTGATGCCAATTTACCCCCAAATTTATGTTGTTGTTGTTGATTTAAACTTATCTAACTTCTAAAATGAATGTACATCAATAGCTATTGCTTGACCATAATATTACTGTACATACGCTCGTGTCTGTTGGCCATCAGTACCCTTGGCATCAGTTTTTCCTGGCAGTAGGATCTGAACTGATCTCGAACCATAATCTCCTCCTCTGTTAGTAAACTCTCCAAGTTCAAGGCATCTTTCCAATTAAAGGAAACTAAAATGATAAAAACATATTACTTGTTACATGATGTCTAATATATACCTACTTACAAATATGAAAGGACCTACAACTATCTTAATGTAAAGATATATCATACTTCTAAAATAGATTTATGGTAATTGCCAAGGACTGATGAATCAGTGTTACTAAAGGTATATTATAAATGTATTTTCTATGATAAATTATGAATGTTGTGACATAAAGGCTTTTGACAGTCATACTAGCAGTTTAACTATTCAGACCTGGTTGTACCTGGTCATTTGGTGATAACAATGACAGGTATATGTTTTTTATCTGATTGTAAACTGAAATATCTGATGAGAGAGGAGTAATCATTTTTAGTTAACCAGGGTTAGAAAAATCCACTCGTCCGCCAGACAAGTCAAAGCTACTTGCTGTGTGAGTGATTTGTTTCAGCTACTTGTCCAGCAGGCGAGTGAAATTTGTATTTCTGACTATTGAATATTCCATAATAACTGACGTTTATCAACTTAAACACTCACAAAACTAATTTAAATCCACTGATAGTCGATCAAATACATCAATATAGTAACCTTGTTTACACCACGTGTCAAGACTCAGGCTGATCCAGACTACGCGAAAACCTATTATGTCACCACAAATGTTGTAAACAAGGTTGTTTTGTGTACGTAATTACTGTCAAAAAGTCAATGTTCTCGCTCACTTAAACAGTGAATTATATATGAGTAAAACAATAAAAGCAAGTGTTAAGTTCAAACATTTGATATAGAAATTGATAATTAAATTTGTGTTCCTTAAATTATGTTTTGTTGCCTTGTTTCTTTGGGTGAGTGAATATTGGATTCGGGCAAGTGAATTTCAAGTTTCACTTGCCCGACAGACGAGTAGCTGAAAATATTTTTTTCTAGCCCTGTTAACACTCTACCTTTCTGTGATTTTTTCTGCTCTGTTGATGCAGGCTGTGCTGTACGAGAGTTAAGGAGATATACTATCTTAGAATAATGATAAAATGAATGAAACATGTAAAAGCCTTGAACAGCCATATTAAAGTTTCTGAAAGAATTTTATAGACTGGACTTTTAACATAAACTACAAAATGTGAGTGCAGCCATACCTCCAAACAACTTATCACTACACATCTAACTGATCAGTTTCCAAGCAACTTGCATATCATCTGTTTTTTTTAATCTTTATTTATACGAGGAAATTGGTTGTCCATATAACAGGTCTGTTGCTCTAAGCCATATGCCCAAGTCATATACGTATATATGTAGTACAAAATGTTCAATAAGCCTGTGGTGTGTGATATCTATTACAACTTTAACCCAAACGATAGCTTCATTACAGAATAATATTTTTTAATTGCCCTGTAATAAAGCTACCCTTTGGCATTGAGCCAGAATACATGGGTTGCTTGAATTGTTTTCTTTTTTTTTTTTAACTATCAACCGAGACCAAGACAAATATGAACACGCACATAGACAGACATGATCAGAGCCCTTCAGCCTAATTTTTAAGTAATTACCATACAAAGTCATAAAATTATGTAACATTCGTTTTTTTCAGGTACAAAGTACATTTATACAATAAAACAGATGTAAGTTTGTTAAAGTCTAATACTATGTCTCAAATTCAAAGTTCGATTAGTCGCCATAAGGGCTTAAATAATTTGTGTGACAGAAGATCAGACCTGTTACCAAGACTTGACAGCAGACCTTCAAGTTAACTGACAAGTAGGAACTATAGAATATAAGTTTCAAAAGGATACGTGTTGCAACTCCAGATTGTAATCGACATGTTGTACAAATAGCCTGTATCTTGTTAAATTTGACCGATCTTAGTCCTCGAAGTGCCATACTCATGTAAATGTACAAGATGCCTCCGAAATAACCTTAGCTGACTGCTTGTTGCAAAACATATAATGACCTTCACCTCTGGTGGAGGAGTGTCCCGCTTTTCCGCAGCAAAATTTGTCCTTTCCTTAGAAATCGTCATCATAATGAATCAGAAAACAGAATTGTCATATTTTCTTCTATGCTTAATGCGGTAAAAAGGGTTTTTGTATTTTACAGCAATAATATATACCGGCAGAAGGATCGCAGAAACGCATGCACAACAACATGGCGGAGCTTTCAGAACTCGTGTTGAAGGCTGTCGACAGAACTGAAGGAGTAGATACTAAAGACATAGCCTCACAGCTAAATGTAGATCACCAAAAAGTAGTTGGGACTGTAAAAAGTTTACAGTCGTTGGAAGGTGTAAGTAAATACTTGTATATCTAGAAAGGTTTTCGAAGCAGATGGAGATGCCACGAGTGATGCAATCACCTGTCAATCTGTTGATGTTGATCATGACTCAACAGAGACAAATTCGATTTTACCATTATTTCTATCGGACAGATCAGCCTAGCAGAATGAATGTATGTTATGTTGCTCTTTTAGGCATCTCAACATGAGTGAATTCATGGCTAGTGTTTTAAGTAAGAAAATTAGCACCTAGTCTGGTTTCTCTTTTCATATACTTTGTACATATGCCTATCTGAGATACAGAAATTTCTTGATAAAAGCCTATCAATTTAGTTCACAAACCCGATATACCTAAAAAGTGCCCCAGGGAGGAATGAATGCCTGATGGTGTTTGTACACTATGTAGCTAAAAGAGGTCGATGCCCCTGTCTAACAACATGTGGAATTTCAATTTAATGGACCGAGTGCAAAATAATGCTTGCACTGTGATCTTTGATCTTGTAGCAAGCACACCCTGTAGAACTGTGATAAGATGAGTGTGCAGCAATGTTTTTGCAAGACTGTCATTTCCCTTAGTGTGAACGGTTCTGACTATCTATTTTTTGTCTTGAATAAGAACCATATTCAGAACCCTTCAGACCACATTTTGTAAAATAAGTTTTTGTTTTCAATTACTGGATCAGCAATAAAATTATTCAAAAGTCACAATTAATATAGTAATTGTTCAAATTACTCTGAAGCTTACAATAATCAACAATTACTTGTAGAAGATGTTATTCTAGGGTAAGGGTAATAACATCAAGCGAATGTGATGTTCATCATTCAGTCATATGATTGATTTATCTCACTGAACTAAGAAAGACAGCCAAGCATAACAAAATGAAAAAGGATATCCTGATCTATCTGACTGTTTAATTGTTTAAAATAGGTAATCACTGCAGAGCAATGTGTAGAAAAATGCTGGCAGCTGACAGAGGAGGGAAAGAAAATTGCTGAAGGAGGAAGCCATGAGGCACTTGTTTACTATGCAGTGCCATCAGATGGAGTCACACAGGCTGAAATCATGGTAACATCTGGAATTGATTTAATCACAAAATATAAATGTTCTTATAACACACCACCAAACTTCAGTTTCAACAACTGTAAATTTTCATCTTTGAGTCAGAGCTGATTAAAAAATAAAGAAAAAGATGTGTATTGGATTGATTTATTTTCACCTTCCACTATAAACTTGTCAGACACATTTTTGATAATGTGCTCAGTTGTAATGGAACTGAAGTATGGGATTGGCTGATTAGCAGTTTGATTACTATTGACTTTTCTATGTCAGGTGAGGCATTTCTTGGATTTTGTTAAATAATAATTTTGCTTCTGATTGTAGAAATCTGTTCCAAATGCCAAAGTCGGCTTTAGTAAAGCTATGCAGAATGGCTGGATTCAGATTGACAAGAAAGCTGAAGGTGGACCAAGAGTTACCAAGAAGGTTTGTATGATATTCATAGATATGTTTACATATTCTGAATAATAATGATAAACTTTATTTATTTTACAACAATTGCGAAACAAGTTATTTCAACTTATACTAATCACTCTTGTTGGGCTGGATGTAAGTGTGCGAGGGGTCTTATTGTGGGGGGAAACCGGAGTACCCGGGTAAAACACATGTGGTCTGGCAGGTGACCCTTACCTTTTCACTTCTGTTAAAGGAGTCGAACCCCGGACGGCTAAACTAATTACAGATCAGGAAAGATAATGCTTGGTTGTCATGTTGTCTTATACAATCAGATTACGCAAGAAAAATACATTGGTGTCTCTTTCCACAAGATGTAAAATGTGAATAGTCAGTGTGTTTATTAGTTCAGTACTTATTAATTCAGTAAACTATTGTGTGTATTTATTAGTATAAGTTCACCTTGATGAGGCAGTGTGCCATGTATCAAAAGTAGGTCGCAAATTTTATTTGACCTTTGACCTTATCAAAGAAAAATTTTGCATTGACTATCTCCTACACTACTTGTAAATGAAAACTTCATATTTGGGGCATGTTTTCATCTTCATAAAGCAGTGCATCAATTTTTCAAAAGTAGGTCAGTGATCTGTATTTTGACCTTTGACCTACATAAAAGAAAAAGTTTCTATTTCCTACACTACCGGACACTGGAACTTCATTCTTAGTGTAAGGGTTCACCTTGGTAAGAGTTGTGTCATTGGGGAATGTGATTCGCAGAATTGTTTTGTTGTTTTGTATTTATTAGTGGGTGTGTTTATTAGTTGACATCATTATTAGTTGATGTCAATTAATTTCTGCTCTGTAAGTACTGTCCTTGATATGATTGCTCTGTTTTATTGTCAGGTTGACAACATTAGCGATACTGTACAGGAATGTCTAAAAAGAGTAGAACAGGGCAAAGATGACATGACTGATGCACAAAAAGCGGAGTGTAAGAAAAGGAAGCTCATCACAGAGATGTAAGTCTAGTAAAGATAGTCAGATATGTATATGTTGTCACTATTATGTAACTTCTAATATCTAATAGGTCATAGGATACACTTAACCTGTCAATTTAGTACCTACCTTAGAGAGTACCCTTAGAACAAACTGTTGGAGTTCTTTACACACCGTTAATGAATACATGTACACCTAGATATAAGATAAGTAAGTTGTATAAATACCTAAAACAGATATCAATTACTTGCAGAAAGCTAACAAGTTACCAACTGAGAAAGGGACCAGTTTTTACATTGTCTGTACAGAAACAAGAAGTGGACTTAACACCAGAAATGATACAAAAGTAAGCACAAAAACACCACTGTTAATCTTGTATTGAAGAATTCATATATTATGAAAAATGTAAAACCATACATAAGATAGATATTCTGTTATTCAAAAACGTTTTTTTCATATTAATAAGTGTTTTTTTTATAAAACTCTATGACATATAAAAAATAAATAAGATTAAAAAAAATTAAGTAAAATTGTTTATCATGTTCAGTACATGTATAATACATGAATCGATAACTGTTACATACAATGCTGTAGTAATATTTCTGTTTGATACACCAGCGGGACGTGGAAGGATAAGTCATTCAAAGAATACAACTTTGATGCATTAGGGGTACCTCCCAATTGTGGACATCTTCATCCACTGCTGAAAGTCAGAGCAGAGTACAGACAAATATTCCTTGAAATGGGGTAAGTATGACTCTCTGAACAGTAATATGGAGTTAACATTCCTTATACCCAGTATCACAATAAGCATCTGAACAAATAAATTTTAAATTCATCAGAGTACCTTCAAAATCAAAGTCAAAAAAAGTTGCAAGTAACATATATATATATCATTATTGCTTAACAGTGATAATATATGTATATAAAGAAATCACTTTGAAAAAGATTGTCAATCATCTTCCTATTTCATCCCCATTTTAACATTCAGTTTCACAGAAATGCCCACCAACAATTTTGTTGAGAGTTGTTTCTGGAATTTTGATGCCCTATTCCAGCCTCAGCAACATCCGGCCAGAGATGCACATGATACCTTCTTTGTCTCAGGTCAGTGTCCCTTTGTTTCATATTGTTTTGATATCGATGACTTGATATTAATTGATGGCTGTTTACTCTATCTGTGTATGGCTTGAATAAGGTCTACTGTATCCTCGCAAGGCCCAGGTACAGTTACTGTATCACTGAATGACCCAGGTGTGGTTAACTGTATCACTGAATGACCCAGGTACTGTTTGCTGTATCTCTGTATGGCCCAAGTATGGTCTATTGTATCTCTATATAGCCCAGGAAAGGGCTTCTGTATATCTTTATGTCTGAATGGCCCAGGTATGGTCTACTGTATGTCTGAACGGACCAGGTATGGTCTACTGTATGTCTGAACGGCCCAGGTATGGTCTACTGTATGTCTGAATGGCCCATGTATGGTCTACTGTATGTCTGAACGGCCCAGGTATGGTCTACTGTATGTCTGAATGGCCCAGGTATGGTCTACTGTGGTCTAGTGTATGTCTGAACGGCCCAGATATGGTCTACTGTATGTCTGAATGGCCCAGGTATGGTCTACTGTATGTCTGAATGGCCCATGTATGGACTACTGTATGTCTGAATGGCCCAGGTATGGTCTACTGTATGTCTGAATGGCCCAGGTATGGTGTACTGTATGTCTGAATGGCCCAGGTATGGTCTACTGTATGTCTGAATGGCCCAGGTATGGTGTACTGTATGTCTGAATGGCCCAGGTATGGTCTACTGTGTGTCTGATTTGCCCAGGTATGGTCTACTGTATGTCTGAATGGCCCAGGTATGGTGTACTGTATGTCTGAATGGCCCAGGTATGGTCTACTGTATGTCTGAATGGCCCAGGTATGGTCTACTGTATGTCTGAATGGCCCAGGTATGGTCTACTGTATGTCTGAATGGCCCATGTATGGACTACTGTATGTCTGAATGGCCCAGGTATGGACTACTGTATGTCTGAATGGCCCATGTATGGACTACTGTATGTCTGAATGGTCCAGGTATGGTCTACTGTGTGTCTGATTTGCCCAGGTATGGTCTACTGTGTGTCTGATTTGCCCAGGTATGGTCTACTGTATGTCTGAATGGCCCAGGTATGGTGTACTGTATGTCTGAATGGCCCAGGTATGGTGTACTGTATGTCTGAATGGCCCAGGTATGGTGTACTGTATGTCTGAATGGCCCAGGTATGGTCTACTGTATGTCTGAATGGCCCAGGTATGGTCTACTGTATGTCTGAATGGCCCAGGTATGGACTACTGTATGTCTGAATGGCCCAGGTATAGTGTAATGTATGTCTGAATGGCCCAGGTATAGTGTAATGTATGTCTGAATGGCCCAGGTATGGACTACTGTATGTCTGAATGGCCCAGGTATGGACTACTGTATGTCTGAATGGCCCAGGTATAGTGTACTGTATGTCTGAATGGCCCAGGTATGGTCTACTGTATGTCTGAATGGCCCAGGTATGGACTACTGTATGTCTGAATGGCCCATGTATGGACTACTGTATGTCTGAATGGCCCAGATATGGACTACTGTATGTCTGAATGGCCCAGGTATAGTGTAATGTATGTCTGAATGGCCCAGGTATAGTGTAATGTATGTCTGAATGGCCCAGGTATAGTGTAATGTATGTCTGAATGGCCCAGGTATAGTGTAATGTATGTCTGAATGGCCCAGGTATAGTGTAATGTATGTCTGAATGGCCCAGGTATAGTGTAATGTGTTACCGTATGGCCAAGGTATGGTGTAATGAATCATTGCTGACATCCTATTACTACATTATTACACTGAATACATTTTCTTCAATGTTATATAGAATAAAGTTCATTAATGATACTGATTAAGTTTGAATGACCAGGGTCATGTTAATATCTTAATGTTGTTCATAACATTTGTTGTTTCTGTTGGATTTTGATACAGCAATAATTTGTGGTTTTTCACCAATCACCAGTAGTGTTTTTTCTCTACAGACCCCCAGTTTGCTCACGAGTTTCCTATGGACTACTTAGCAAGAGTTAAAAAAGTGCACTCAGAAGGGGGATATGGTTCTCAAGGGTAAGTGCAAGGTTTTATGATGTCTTCAAGAGGCAATGCCTGTTTAGTTTGATCCTGCTAGAACCCTGATAAAATGAAAAAAAAAAAATTATATTCAGAGAAAAGAAATATGCTGCTCTGTAAAGTTTATACATTGTGTATGTATAACGTGAATCCACTGAGTTGTTATTCTTCAGCATGGAGAGTAAATGTTTTACACAATATCTATCTTTCTTGAGAGAAATTAATGATCAGACTGGAATCCATCGATAACTCCTTGTTTTATAGATATAACTGTGACTGGAAATTGGAAGAAGCCAAGAAAAATATTCTACGGACACACACAACCGCTGTCAGCAGTCGAATGTTGTATAAGATTGCGCAACAGGTCAGACACTAATGCATCAGTAGAAGATCTCAGTGTTTTAAGTACTACTACCTAAATACAATGAAAGTCAAATCTTTGTTTTAACAAAAAGCATATTGGAGCACTGGGTTTGTATTCTTGTCAATATTTACATCAAAAATATATAGTGTTTCAAAATATGTTTTAAATAAAATTGAGTACCGTATTTTCCAGGTTATAAGCCGCAGGTTTTTTCCTCAGCGGTCGAGCGTGCAGCTTATACGCCAGTGCAGCTTATGTATAGGTTTTAGTGTTAATTGCTCCACAGACGTATAATAAATACATAATGCATATCTTAAAGATTTCTTTATCAATGAACAGGAGGAGTTCAAACCTGTGAAGTACTTCTCCATAGACAGAGTGTTCAGAAATGAGGCCACAGATGCCACTCACCTTGCCGAATTCCACCAGATTGAAGGTGTTGTGGCTGATCGGGGAATGACCTTGGGTGATCTCATGGGCATCATCAAAGAGTTCTTCAAGAAGTTAGGCATTGACGAGATCTGTTTCAAACCAGCATACAACCCATACACTGAGCCTAGTATGGAGATTTTCGGCTACCATGATGGTAAATATTTCAGACTTGTCAGTTCGTCTCTATTGTTTGTAAGATAAATGAAATACTCACAATAATTATTTTTCCTTTTTCCTAATTTGGTATCAGAATTAAATTAGATTTGTTCATCTGTGGACAAAGTCTTGAAAATAACGAATGTTTACATAAACATACGTTAAATAAGGAAACAACAACAAAATAAATAGATTGTGATTATTTTACTTATCAATAATTACCTTACTTATCAATAATTTCCTATGTGCTCTGCTTGAACTGCACATACAAATCAATACAAAATAACAAGCGATAGATACACATTTATGAATTAACTTATATATATATATATATACATATAGGCCTGAATTTACAAAAGTGTCAAGCATTGAGCTGATTCAAGGTGGCACCACCTAGACTCTAATGTAATTAGAGTTGTTCCCCTTGACTACGTATTGTTATGATTTATTACAGGATTACAGAAATGGGTAGAGCTTGGAAACTCAGGAATCTTTCGCCCAGAAATGCTCTTGCCAATGGGATTACCAGATGACGTGTCAGTGATAGCTTGGGGATTATCACTAGAGAGGTGGGTGCAAGGCTTTATGGGGTATAACTGGTAGGCAAAAGTAAGCTTAGTGATTATCACCTGATATTCCAGTTCAGTAAATAAGGGGAGATAATTCCCCCTAGCTGTGCTTTTTGCTACTGAGATTTCATTTTTTATATTTTCTTAATTTCAAACAAGGAAAAAATTGTCAGAAATACAAAAATTACTGTTTACAAGCTTTTCTGGGCGGCACCTCAAACACTGATCAAATGACCTCCACAGAACTTTTCAGACTACCGGTAGTTGTTATGCTACTAAGCTCATCTGCCTGAAGGTTACAATAATTATGTCTTCCAATTTTTGCAGGCCCACCATGATAAAATACAAGATTGATGACATCCGCACATTGATAGGGCCAAAAGTGGACCTGCAGATGGTCTACAACAACCCTATATGTAGACTAGACAAGTGAGAAGTCTGGAACCACTGATATAGATATTCTAATTTATAAATCAATTTTACATCATTATCCGATGTTGACATTTCTTCACTCTAAGCATGACAAGACCAAGACAGCTTTTTGTTTTATGCTTTGTACGTTATTGGCATTTCTTCATTATATTGGGGTTGACATATTTTGGTCCAATAGAATATGTAATTCTAACACTGGTTTGTGCAATAAGGTAATACAGAAACAAGTACAATGGCACCATGTCTGTACTTCAGTGTTATTGGTATGTACATGATGCTACAATGGATTCATCGGACTGCACTTGTATGTGAAGAGGCTCAAATTCAATATTAGTGAAAAGTTGATGGAGTAGCTCATGGTGTAAGGTGACAAGACTGTGAAAGGAAGATTTTGTCTTCATGCAAAAGGATGTCGGCTTATTAAAATCATAGGTGCACTATACTTTTAGTTCACAATGAATTTTGATGAAATTTTATTTTCAGAAATCAAACGTAGTACATTTTTGTTATCAGAATTAAATCTGGTATTAACAGATGATTTTGTTAGACTTTTCAATACAACGCCATTTTAATGAATATAAGAAATATGTTGACTGACCCATTTCAGCAACACATTGACTCCTGAATTTCAAATCCCTGCTGTAATTGGAACTCAAAAGTTTATGCCGTTTGTTTGAACAAGAGGCCCAAGGGGCTTGCATCATGCACCTAGCTAATTTAGCTAATCGGCTAAAGAATTTCAAAGATGACAATCAATTTCTGATATAACTTCCTTATTGGGTTCCACCCTTGTGGTCAAACAGAGGTCAGATTCACAATTCATGAACATTGCTTCATGCCAAAACTTGGGCAAATCCTTGTATGGAAAGACTTTTAAGAACTTGCATTTCCTCTATTGGGCTACACCATTTATACCGAACTTTGACTCCTTCGCCCAAGAAAATTTGGCAATATCTATTTATGTTTTTAGAAGTAAGATTTCAGAGAACTTGGAAAATTTCCATTTGGGCCCCACCCATAAGGCCCTTGGGAACTGAGAGCCAATCCTAATATAAACTTTGTTCCTCTTCACCCAAGAACACCTCTTACCAAATTTGGTTCAGACTAAATGTGGGAAATATCCATTCATTCCTACAGGAGGAGTAGGATTTTCAATAGTTTGCTCTATTTCCCCTATTGAGCCCCGCCCCTCCAGGATGAAAATAAATAAGAGACATTTGTGTGGAGTAACATTAAATTCCTTTATTATGTTACCATTACAGACCAAAAGATGATGCACAACAACACACACGTAGCCATGACAATGATTTAAATAACATCTGCCCATCCACCGTGGTCAGTTGTTACTAAGACTGCATACTGACAGTGTTTACCATATTTTTTGTACCTCAATACTTTTGTTTAGTACAAAAATTAGTGCAGGTAATTTGCGCCTGAAAAATAATAATTTACTATCAATTATTTTAGATATATTTACTCTTAAACAAGAAACAACCAAAATTTTATTTCATTTGCAACACATTAATCTCAGTTTCCATTGTCAAAAAACAAAAAAAAAAAGGTAGCCAGTGTCATTTAACCAGTGATGGTAGATTACCTGACAAACCATTAGCTTTGTAAGAAAATATGAATTGTGTTGATTGAATGAATGATCTTTATATGAAGACAAAAAAGATGTCAGCATTGATGATTTGTAATTAGGCTTTCAATTTCCAATGAAAACATTTGATTTAATACAATGATTCCACCAATGTATTTATTAAACTGAATCCAGTCCAGCTGGTATAACCACCACAATGGTAAGCATTCCAAAGAATTATCTACATTATAATTATGAATAAGAAGAAATAAATAAATTGTGGGTTATAACTAATTCAAATGTTGCCCTACGTAGGTTATGTCTTTCTAAAACCCTTCTGGGGTTACAAGTAAGTCAATGGTCACCATAAATAGGTTATATCTATCTTAAAACCACCAGGAGTTACAATTTATACTTGCCAACCTCTAGTGATAAAAGAAAGAAAGCTCTAATTTTTTTCTGATATATAAAGTCATTTTACATGAAGAGAGGCTTACGTGTATGTCGAGAAACTGAATGTCAGTTCATAAAATTAAGAATAAATGAAGGTTTGAAAATGAAAATGGATGAAGTCATTTATATATCTGATGAGAGAAACTTTTAAGCCATACTTTTGATAAGTACAGATGAAATGTCAGGGCTACATGCAATACATACTGATGATATTTACAACAAGATGAAGGCTTTTGCAATAAATGATGGATTTATGCCAACAACTGAATCTTAATTATTAGAATTATGATGATGTAAAATAAATTTCCATGTCAATACACTTTTCCCTATGAAAATTCTAATGTAACAAGTAGAAAACAGTTCAATACTTTGTAGAACAATTTCTCATCGTGTTTTTGTTATAAAAAAAGTAATTAAAAGTTCTTGCACATAAAATATATAATATTCGTTCATGAAAACAGTATAAGACTGTCAAACCTGCTTGAAAATATCGTCTAGTTCTACTTCAAAGAAACAGAAGTAATTTTCGTACAAAACATCTCCTAAAAAATCTAAGCTCTAGTATTTGAATTAAGAAAAATATTCTTAAATAAAAAGTCACATCATTCCTTCAACATTTATCATTGTTGTTGGATAGAATCCCCTTTACTAAAGCCAGTCAGTTTAACCATGGACTATATATTTATCTCTGTATACGTATGAGAAAGTCTTTTTGGTCGTTATAAAATATATTATATATTTACTCCCTCGATCTTAAAAATCATTCATAATCACATCATCACACTTGATGTACCATATTTACAAACAAGAAGTTTACACCAAAAACATACATAACAACAGTGCTTGTACAACAGACAGTGCACCAATGTATCACAAGACTTCTCAACAACATATAATTGTAGAATAACCATCACACAGTGGTTACCATCTTACTACCTCTTCACCAATCTGAAGTACAGTCCATAAAACATATCTGGCTCTTAACTTGTAGATAATCTAGCCAATCTATTGCACTGACTGTCCATTACACAGAAAACATCTTTATACATAGTCCAACAGCAACTGGACCTGTATTTCATCTACCTGAAAATCAAACAGATGTGTTTCTTTACATCGTCTTTCATTGTTTATCAGAAACAGCCAACCATGCGAGAAATGCACTTAGTTTCAGTTTGGAATTTTTTTACAATCTTATGGAATGTTTTTCAGTTATCACAATGTTCATACATAAAGATATGTCTAAAATATATTAGTTAATTTTAATTCACATTTTCATCAACAAAAGACAATAGTCGTTCACTGTAAATAATTTACGTTTTTCCTAGAATTCCTACCGACATTAAATTTGAGAGCATCCTTTATAAATTCTTAATTTCTCATGATTATATCCATATATGGTCCACAAAACAAAAATATTAACATGCATGTACGTTTAATTGTTATAACGGTGAAATCAAATTTCAAGGTATGGCATATATCGTGGGCATCAAACTGTTATAAATATAAGTGATTTACAGCGATTGGTTACAACACAACAATATATAAATCTCTTTAACAAACACATAAGGCTTTTTATAACCGGTCCATTACAGTAGGAACAACGTTAACAAATACTTTGTAACAGATGGATGAAAATTGCATAAAAAGTCATTTCAATGTAAGGCATTTGAACTTTTTTTTTAAGAGCTGGAACTTTCAAACATACCAGGACTTGTAATAGTGTCTTAGCCAGTACATTTCTGACCTCGTCTTTAAGTTATGTGTCATTACAAACCTCGACAGCTGAAATCAGCAGTGTGTACTCTCCCCGCCCTAAAAATTAGGATAGTTAATTGGCACGATTCTAGTTAAGAGTAATACTAAATAGTATGTTTACCAAAGCAATTCTCAGTAATCATTCACAGTTGCTTGATAACAAAAATTATGCCATTTTGTTCCAAATGCTCTAAAATGATTTATGAAAACAAAAATGAGTGACTAACATGAGGTCTTATTGAATTGTGATATCTACTGGTACATTACTCTCTGTCGCTAGAATAATTTACATTGAAGCCCTAGCTATCAATAAAGGTATCGACTATTTGTTTTTAATGTGTAGCAACTGACTTTCTGTCTAATGCTTTGAGAGGAATTCAGTCGTGAGATGTCTTGACCAGAAAACAATATCAGGTCTTTGAAGTCCACTCATTAAGGAGCAATTCTGATTCATTGATTAAAGTATTCTGTATACAATATTAGGAGGACACCTTATCTATATCTGATACACTGTCATCATTATCATCACTATAAACTAATGTTAAAATTTATTTGTATAAAACAATATGATTTCCTAACTAGATACACTGTATAAAACTGGAATATCTACAAAAATTAGTTTTTAAGACTAAGTCTTAATTTTTCACATAAGTAGCAAAATGAGACATTTTTTTTTCTTTGAGAAATTACAAATAAGAAAACTACTAAATTCAAACCCTTTGTTCCAAAAGTCTGGAACCGGTCAATATCTTAAATGATACTAGCATTTGCAAGTGGACGAGGGTATCAACATAATGTAAGGTAAAGTTAGGGTAAGTGTCTGAGACGCGAGGTCAGTATATATGACCTACTGGAATTCATCAAACCTTGACAACACTCAACACAATAAAATGAAAAATAGGAAACAAAAATATTCCATAGATGTTTAACAGGTACAGTACATTGGTGTTCAGCATAGCGATCTTTAAAGCTATTTACAACGAAAATCAACAACAACAATAGAGATCATTTTCTTTGTTGTTTTTTTTTTGTGAATAATACCATCACAAACATTTTCAAAAGTTCAACAAGGTACATCATTTGGTTGAAATTCAAATTAAACTTTATCTTAAAAAGTCTTTGGTCCGGAAACTATGATTTTAAATTGATGTTGATAAAAAGTCTACAAGCTATTTTTCCAGGACCTGTGTTCATATTTTAACTTTGTCTAGACAGCACCATGTTGTTTATTTTTTAAGCACTCAGTTAAGAAAAAATATTGTAGAGACAAGTGATATTGAGCAATTATTTCGATGAAAGGGCATAAATTTGACATTTTCGACTGATTTGGCAATATTCTGATAAAAATTAAATTCCTAAGTTACAATCGTGGTTAAACTTAAAGAAACATCACTTTGATGATAATTTTCTGAATAGCTTTGAATTACAAGTAATCCTTTGATTGAATTCTAGTAATATTTGTTACAAGCTCAAATTTCCAGATACAAAAATACAGTACAAACCAACAAACAGGAACAGTGTGCATCATGTTCCTTAAAATACTATTTACACACATCAATAAATCATCAACACCAGTGATTTTTTTACATAACAGGACACTTAAAATCTTTAACGCCAGAAAGGTAACATTTATGAAACAGTGCGCATACATCTTTAATGATTGACAAACTTAACATATTGACCAGTGATTGGGCATTTTTTAAATGATATGGCAATACACAAAACCAAATACAGGATCTGTAACACTTCAATGACTCAATACATAATGACTACAGGTATTTTGTCAAGTACTAAAACTGCTCCTCGAAAGTTGCCATCTTGTTAAGCCTTCCCTGCTTGGCATCACTAATAGCTCCCCAGAGGTCAAATATAAAGTCGTCTGTAAATCCAAAATCTTTAATCTCCGACTCGTCCACTTTCACTGTAAACTCGTGAGGGTTCTCTGAGGTGCTTCCCATCTCCCATATGGTTGTAGCTACAAAATACATTACACAATTTTAACAGATATTCATTTTGAAGACAAGGCCATTGTCTTATAAGTATTTTTTTTATCACAAATAAGAGATTATCCCTGTCTGATCACTTCCATTGAAAAATGACAAATATTTTTTTTTGAAGTTCAGGGAAATTGCCTACCTAATATATCATTTACACAAAAGACACACATGATCAAGTATGTGTTGCTATTAACAGGGTATAACTGAATAGTTAAACTGCTCCTAAATTTTGTGAGGATGTTTGTCAAACTTGCATTGTGTAAAATAACGATGTAAGGGAATCCATATAAAATCATTCTGATTGCTTAATTGACAGGGTTTTTGTCTCCATGATTCCTTCCGTGTCTGGGTAACATCTCCCCGACGAACGTCAGTGTTCTGGCGACGTGTTAAAATCATTCATTAGCGAAGTGTTAATCCTACATATGTTATCTGACGATATAAATCTTACCTAGTTCCGAGTCATTGATCCCCATGAATGATTCTAGCAGCCCATTGATCTTGTCCACAGCAACATTTACCACCTCATCCGGCTATTAAAACAATCGCAGATAAACTTTATAATATGTTATTTACAAGTAAATAATTTATAAACAATAGTAAAACTCAAGATAAGATAGCATGTCACAAATAAAAGATATTATTCATATGAGCAAAGAAATTATATATATATATCATGCTTATATAAATATATAATCAATGAAATGATGACAGTATGGACAAGTGAACTGTCAAATTTTCCAGGCAATTTGCCTCTTTATCAAGACACAAATATTTCATAAATTACATCATGTACATTGAACATAAAACAAATACAAAGTTATAAACTAAAATTGAGAATGGCACTAGTGCAAATTTAGGTGTCTCCACAATCCCTTTGGCTGATGGATGCTGAAGGCCTTTTATAAGGAACAAAAAAACCATCCTAAGTTGTTGTATGGAAGATGGTGATTAAAATATCAAAAATGTTTTATATCAATCTTGGTACGTTTTGCGCGGTAGACACCTCGCGCATCACACATTTATATATTCATATAATATATTTATATAAATGTGTGATGCGCGATATATATATATAATAAGATGATCCAAAAAAACCTTTGATGATAACTGGCTAAACTTCATTTTCAATTTACCATAAAGCCAATAATTTTTACAGGTAAAAATTTTCACAATTTTCTTTTAAAACAATTGAATTACACTTAACGCATTATACTTTAGCAATTAAAATTTCCTGCTCTGTAAAAGGACATCTCATACATATGCCTCATTATTTCAGGGACTAAATTTTTGGCGTTTCTTTTAACATACCACAAAATAATGAAAAAATACAATTTCCTGGTTTGGATATAAAAGGACATCTCATACATCTGCCTCATTATTTCAGGGACTAAATTTTTGGCTTTTCTTTTAACATACCACAAAATAGTGAAAATATCACCCCCACGCAAAAACTGACAACCCAGGAATATGGTACCTTACAATATCAGGAACTTTAATCTCATTTTTTTGACATTCTCTTGGCATAAATTCCATAACAAATATATATATATACATATATATAAATGTAAGTAAACTGAATGTGAGAATAGTTTGGACTATTCAGAAACCTACCAGGAGAATAGAATGTCTGTGACTAACAAAGGTTAGACATTGTATACAATATAACTCCCTGTATTTATACACTGCAGCCTGTCAGCAATGCTTTGTTATATTGTAAAATGTTATCAGATAACAGACACAAGTATGATATCATGACAGTCTAAAACTTGTCGAAAGTTTACTTAAAGTTGACTACAGAGGTTTAATCCTAAGTCATTCGAAAATACTTACTGGCATTATACAATATACTGATTTGTTTACATCTAAAGACACAATTATTGGTCCCCTCCACAACAATAACACAAAAAGACAATTACATTAAATTAAATTAAATTGAATAAGGAAAGAAAATGTTTGATATGTTACTCACGATTTCCACAGTGGCTGGCCCAGATGACCTGATGCGTAGTGTTTCTTTCCCAGAACCATATTTACTAGATCCCTTCTTTCCAGATGATGGGCCAATATTTGCTGAAGTAACAAAATATCAAAAAATAAATCATCTGACAATTATATTTTTTAACTTCAAATGTTTGAACTTACATTCTACATAAGGTAAGTAACTTCATAACTATGCTTAAGATTTCCAAAATTCATGACCAAATTTTTCATCTTTATGCTAGAATTTGACAGGGGTTCATGTGAAACAAAAGTTATGGATATATTAATCAACACACCTAATGATATTGCTGTGTGCATAACATGAGATAGAAACCAAAAATAATACTATTTGCTAATTACTGGATATTAGACCCCACAATATTACCGGGATATTAGACCCCACAATATTGCTGGGTGTAATACATCAAAACATTCTGGGTACTAGAGTCCAGAATACTTTTCGATATTACACTGCACAATATCAATAGGTATATTACACCAAAGAATACTGGCTACATATACTAGACCCCACAATACCTCTGGCTACAAAAACAAACAATATTTTCAGACATCATATCCCACAATATAGCTGGGTATTAGACCCAATTATACCTCACAATACTCATGGATAAAAAAAAAAAAAAAAAAAAATTTTGTCTGATACTAGACCCCACAGTTCTGCTGGTTACTTTACCTCACAATATCCTTGCACATTAGACCCCGAAATATTACTGGAAACAAGACTGCAAAATATTGTTGGACACTAGGTGAAACAATATTGTTAAATTCAGAATCAGCAGTATTGCTGAATACTAGACCCAAAATTATGCTGGACACTTGATCTGACAATATTGCTGGATATTAGACACAACATTACTGGATACTAGACCAGCTGGATACTAGACCCAGCAGTGCTGCATACTAGACCCCACCATATTGCTGGATACTAAAAACCAAAAAATTGCTCAATACTAAACCCTGCAATATTCCTGGACACCATACATGACAATGTTGTTGGATATTACAGGTTTATGCCAATATATTACTGGATACTGCTACTAGACATCACTTATTAGACCTCACACTAATGCTAGACATTAGGTCCCACAGTATTGCAGAATACTTGATCCACAGTATTGCTGAATACTAGACTCCAATATATTAATGGATACAGCTACTAGAGCTGACAATTTTGCTTCATGTTGACAATTTCACTTAAGCAGTCTAATATTTATGTACACAGCCAGCTTTGTTTCATTATAAGTGATAAATGTTGTGTATGAGGACAGAATGTACTATATTCAGTGAGAAAGCTGTATGATTATCTCCCATTAAAGTCCTTTGTGTGGCCAAGTGTACATCACATCAAATATATTTCCATGAATAAACCTGTTCAACAGGAAATTTTCTGGGTATCCTTACTTCTATTGAAATTTTTCTTTTAAATCAGGCTGTCATTTTGGGTTATTTTTAGATGTGTATGTATCATGTAAATGCATCTGCTACAATAATGGGTAGGATGAAGATGAAGGGATTATATTACTCTGTTATACAATACTTAACCTATTAGGACTAGAATTACCTGGCTTGTTATACATCCAACATGGTATGTAACCTCTAAAGTCCACTTTTTATAATTAACACATTACCAAAAAAAGGTTCTTCATTATTAAAAAATCTTTAAGTGAGAAAAAACACAAACTATAAATCTTAAAAGAAAAAATCGCTAAGATAGGAATATGCCTTGCTCTTATACAAATCAGAATTTGATGAGGTGTAGAACTTGATGTAAGGTAACTTTGAAGCAAATATGAAACAAAGTTGATGGATTTTCAAGGTATGATGACACAGAAACACCACATACACCCTTAATGAATCTAAACAATATGGAAATTGTGACACTGTTGATAGAACAGGATGGACAGGCATCACACAGAAATACACACAAAATGTATCCTCCAATAACATACACACCTTATGTACCCAGGAACACCACACACCATATCTACCAGGAATATGACATGCAAATTATGTATCCAGGAACACCACACACCATATGTACCAGGAACACCACACACACCTTTTGTACCCAAGAACATCACACACCATATGTACCAGGAACACCACACACCTTATGTACCCAGGAACACCACACACCATATGTACCCAGGAACACCACACACCTTATGTACCAGGAACACCACACACCTTATGTATGTACCAGGAACACCACACACCATATGTACCCAGGAACACCACACACCATATGTACCAGGAACACCACACACCATATGTACCAGGACCACCACACACCATGTGTCCAGGAACACCACACACCATATGTACCCAGGAACACCACATGTACCCAACACAACAGTTATCATCAAGAATTTCTATCTAGTTCTTTCAAAAATAGAACAACAATTGAATTAGTCTGTGTAGCCTATCACTCAGTATGCTTTATACACCAGAGACCACACTTTGTGTGTCATAACACCAATTATTTCTACCAGGCTACCTTATAAATCTATCAACATGTACAAAATATTTAAACTCACTGAATCAGGAAATTACGACAAGATCTGAAACCTCAAAACACTTGTTCGTCTTTGTATGGTCGGAATGTTCAAGAAAAATTTACTGTTCATCCCTATTCTATACATATGTAAACAAAATCAAAGTAAACATGACTAACCTGTCATCACATCAAGACACTGACCTAAAGTTACAATATGACTGAAGTACAAACATGTTCTCATATCTTTTTTAAAAAGTGTTCCTTTTTTACTAATAATGAAGAGATACACAACATAGATGTTGCCCTCTATTCTACCTCCAGATCTTGGCAGTCTGATAACAGGTATTGTTAGGAGTGATAAGACTGTTCTGTTTTGACCTTTTATGTAAAGCAACCGCTGTAAAGGAAATATGAGACCAGAGTGTTGATCTTATTGCAATAATACAATGGTGAGAACAGTTGCCATGGTAACATATATGGATTATAAAGTAAAAGTATAGCCAGGTATATTTGATACCATAGAAACATTACCAGGTTGTCAGGTTATGTGGATGTTCTGGATTACAAACCAGCTACAGAGTATAATTAGGCTGTATGTAGTCGATGTTGATTGTGATGCAGGTTACAACTGCACCACAAACAAATACCTACATGGCAATATCTTACCTCACAGTGTTTAAAATACGCTTTTACAAATATGATTTCTCAATAGGATTTGGTGTTTGCCATACGTAAATTCAAACTGTAATAAAAAGATTGGTTTTTTTAAAAAAAAAATTATAAATATGTATTGAATGTAGATTCTAAGACTGTACGGAAAATTAAAAAAGATATTTCTATTATACAAAACCCTAATAACTAAAACTCTGTTGTGACATTTGATCTAAACTTCAGATATCAGCTAAACAAAAACCAGAGCAGTATATTATAATGGAAATCATTTATGAGAGGTTATATTCAGATGGCTGCTCTCATTCACATTCTCATTAAACCTGGTTTTATTTTATAAATTACCTTGAATTTTTCTAGTAATGATATTTATTTATATGTGTTCTTGTATGTCTTTAATATAATATTTATATGTGGTGTACTATGTACGTTTTCATTACACCTAATTAATGACTCATTCAGTAACTGAGAATGGTCTCTATATATTGTACCAATTGGACAGAGTGGACAGCGTAGATACCTACAGAACTTGTTTTTATCAAACGGTTTGGTTATTAATCATTCATTGGATATTTATAGCTGCGACAAGCAATATCTTTTATGAGGAATAGGTCTCAAGGCTGATCAATTCTTTTTGTTTTGTTTTTTTTCGTAATCTGCACTAGGCACTAGGTACATACACATACACTGGTATTGTAGTCTTTATTTCAATTCCTCATGATAATTAATTCATAAATGTTTACTTGTGATCAGTAACTTGTAAACAATTACTTGTGATTAGGGACTACACATGAATGGAAATTTATAGCCTGTAAGCTAATGCTTTCAGCATTTGAAAGAATTAATTTTTTTGAATATAAATGAATGTATTGAATCGGGAAAGAAAGTTACATTTAAAAGCAAGAAATTCTGACCACAAGAACAATGTTGACCAATACAGCGGTATCACCATACATTATACTATACCACATCAGTACGGACATATCACACCACGGATTAACAACAGGTATTGCCAGGTGAAAACATACAAATAAATATACCTGTTCAGTAGGTACTAGGTACATCAGTATTATATGTATATGTTTAAGAAGTGCTATCTCTATCAGTATATACAAACATCACCAGGAAATCCGTACATATTTAGTATCACACAGTATCTGGATAATATAATCTACATTTATTTACTCAATGTCATTCATAGGAGTATAAATAACATGCATTTTCTGAAGGTTCGCATTATCAATATCGCAAACGCAAGTGGTATAGGTATACAGAATCTCTCCGGATCGAAGAAACTTATGAAAATTCGTCAAATACACTGAAACTATTTTTAGAGGTATATATGAAAAGATATATTTTACATATCTTATATACAACAAAGCAACAAAAAAAGGGTTAAAATACAAAATAGGAAACAAAATTCTGACACAAATTACCCAAACCAGCAGCATAAAACAAATAACATCAACTCAAATAAAAATTATTTCAATAAAACAAAAATAAGGGTAATAATCAAATGTTGAGATGAAGAATATAAAGCACTAGTTTGACTTGTAACAACTGGTTATGATTAGTCCAATCTGTGTAATTTTCCAATTAGTTCCTAATGACAAAAACTGGCAATTGTAACCCATACTCACCAGAAACGGGTGAATAAAAACACACACTGTCACAGGGTAGCTATTTTTCAGCCCCAAAAAGGACCTACGTTCATTACATAGGTTTTAATGTAAGTGTATTGCTGTTGGTAAATATAGAATGCATACTGCAATGCTCAGTCAGGGTCAGAAATTTGATTGAATTCCAACCCAGCTAATAGCTTTCTGGATTTGATATGTTCCAAAATTTCCAATATCAATCACAGATACTTACAGATTTCTCCAAAATTATCCAAAACTTACCCAAGTTCCTTAACCAGTCCATCACCCAGTGTAACACTGATGTCAGTGTTTGTGAAGTACTGTCTTTAACATGTAACGATGACATACACCCAGCATAACTTCAGCTGGCAAAGTTTAGGGACAGTATTACTGACAGACAGATTGCTTTATCACCACCAAGTGATAAGAACTAATTATTCTACCTAGTTTATAAGTAAAATTATGTTCTCATCAAAATGTATAAAAACCATATTTATATATAAACTTAAGAAACAACAGATATGACTTTTAATTAGAAAACGTGAATATGAAAAAAAACACAAATGAAAAACATTCAAAGTCTTATTAAAATAAACTTTTAATACTTACAAAAACCTGACTTCAAGGGTTCCACTGTTCTGATGGTGAATGTGCTCCCCTTTGGTATATCTTTTAACATTTTTGCCACCTCGAAATGACGACACCCTACTAAGTTCTTTCCATTTATTTTTTCTATGTGATCTCCAACAGCAATTAAAGGCATTGTGTCCATAATGCTATTTTCCTTAATTCTTTTGATGAACGCGTATCCAGCACCATTGTCTGTGATTGTCAAGCCCAGGGCATCTTCTGACTTTGTAACATCCAGTTCCTTTGGTCGTCCCTTTATATGTGCAAAGATGAAATCATCCAATCCTATCTGGCCACCTAGCAATTTGGTCATGTCTATCTTGTGTGTGTTCAGCGTACAGAATAGAATCTGGCAAAAGAGAAAATACAAATTTGAAAAGTTCCACCATCAGATCTATTCATTTTTATGTGTTGTATTTACTTGCTTTATGTTAAGTTACTTGAAGACCTGTTTTAGAAGGAAATATATATATATATATATACAACAAAGTAATGATAATACGCCAAGATATGGACAGACTAGCCAATACCAACTGACATCAACAAAGAAAAGCAAGTTTCCTCGTTTCTTGAGAAGTTGTATTTCAACTTATGGGGGGCACTCAAGAAAAATATCAAACTTTCCACCACTTTTAAGGAAATATAACTGTCCTTCATCGGGAAACAAAGGATGTTCATTAACTGATATACTGTACAGTGCACTGAATCCTCGATATAACATCCTGCCTATATGGTGTTAAACTTCCAATATATTGCCCCTCATTGATATCAAGTATTGTGAGTACCCCTTACTCAAACATTGAAATCTTTTATTAGATATACATTATAAAACCTACCTGTATCTAAATCGTAAACTGCCTTACACTTTAGGGTTCGTTATTTGGTTCTGGAAAGCATTACTTTGGTTGATGAGAAATAAATGACATTGATCCTCCATGTAATCACAATAAAACAAAAGAATTTCTCCATTCTAATCCATACCTTTAGTACAGACCATCTGTACAGACCTAGGACTTGTTACAACTAGTTAGTAACCAGTATGACATCTATCCTTAAAACAGTGGCAACTTCCTAAGGCCAATGTTCTTGTGACTGGCCTTGATGCATAAACCCACCGTATATATATATAGTATTCTAAACAAATTAATTTGCTGGGATACATACCAGATATATGGCTGCAATCCAGGTGCATAGCTACAAATCAGTTATATGGCTACAAACCAGTTATATGGCTACAAACCAGTTATATGGCTACATAAAGTGTCTGCCGGCAGACAAAACCAGGACCATTATGATAGATTAGCCTTTTCTATCATTCCTTCATTGCAGACAACTGTTCTGAATTTATTGTTGTAGCAAACAAATTAATACGAATAAATCTTCATTAATTATATCTTTGTAATTCCTGACATATCTGTATGTTACATGACTCTCATTCATTACCTTTATATCAACACCAAGATTTTAATATATTACCTTTTTAGCCATCAGGTTTTTATTGTCTGATCAGGACAGTGAAATGTCTGCTTTTGAAATCAGGTTTTATAGCTAGGAGATATGGTTTTAATTACATATATATATATACACTCTTTATAAATGGATCTGGAAGGTTATCATTAAAATGTATAACTCAGAAATGTCACATTTCATGTTTAAAAATGTTTTGTAGTAAAATGTCACATTCTGCAGTCATGCTTCCCTATACTGTAAATACAGAGTTATGGCCCTTTGTTCTTTTTTAATGAAAGTTTGTTTTGAAGTGCAAGACTAAAGCTGCTTGTCTTTACCTTAACATTGTACATAAGGATAGCAAACACTAAAATATAAATCAAACTTCCTTCTTAATAAACTACTGACCTAATGACCGCAGCTCAGCTCAAAGCATAAACATTAACAAGAATGCAGTCACTATCAGCAAACACATGCTATCTGTATGACCTACACTGTCACAGATACAAGTGTAATCTGTGTGTATCTGTTCTATGCTCTACTAAACACACAACAATGGCCACTCCACATTGTTTGTCTTTCAGCTTTATTTTCAATATTCCTTTAAACCCTACAACTGACTCTATGTTAAATGCAAGCAAAACAAGACTTAGTTTTTGGTGTTTGGTACCTGTATCTTAATTCAGGTTTGTCAGGTAAACAGATTGGTGACAGTCAGTTTTTGGGTGTATGGTACTTGTATCTTAATTCAGGTTTGCCAGGTAAACAGATTTGTGACTGTCAGTTTTTGGGTGTTTGGTACTTGTATTATAATTCAGGTTTGTCAAATATACAGATTTGTGACTGTCAGTTTTTGGGTGTATGGTACTTGTATCTCTGGCCAGGTTTGTTAGGTATACAGATTCACATGTATATGCTGCCATTAAAAAATATTTCTCCAATGTAAGCATTGTTTGTTCAAATGTAACACCTTTGTCTGTAGTCTCCAGGATTCTAATTAAATACCTGATAAAGGTGTATCAGTAGCACATTATTTAAACAGTCTTATCAAAAGTCTTACACAATTGTTATATAAGACTGACGTTATCCATGCATTTAGCCTTACTAATGATCTATTGTTTCTAAACTATCAACAGTAGCTGCTATAGTGTACAGCTGTGCACTATTGCATTCATAAATATCTTATCCAAATTAACAATTTACTCAGTATGTTGTGTCTAGCATACATTTAGAACAAAAAGGAAATCTGATCGAAGGCGCAGTCCTAATGAATTAACACAATGTAGGTACTCTGTGATTATATGTATAACTAGATCACAAGGTGTCTCTGGATTATCAACACTGTACAGATTCCTATCATTGTTTGTAAGACTGAATGTACTATCTTCAGGATTAAATATAACCTTTGACTACTATAGAGTATTTACTCAATGATCAAATATTCAGCAAATAATTTAGTGTAGACTGATCTTATCAACCAACATATATCATCATCGTCGTCGTCGCCGTCATCATCGTCATCATCATCATCATCATCATCATCATCATCATCATCATCATCATCATCATCATCATCATCATCATCATCATCATCACCATTCAAGATGCAAAAGTAAAAATATTTGGTAGTATATAGTACATTACATGTAATAGCTATATATATCCAGGTAGTATATAGTACATTACATGTAATAGCTATATATATCCAGGTAGTATATAGTACATTACATGTAATAGCTATATATATCCAGGTAGTATATAGTACATTACATGTAATAGCTATATATATATCCAGGTAGTATATAGTACATTACATGTAATAGCTATATATATCCAGGTAGTATATAGTACATTACATGTAATAGCTATATATATCCAGGTAGTATATAGTACATTACATGTAATAGCTATATATATCCAGGTAGTATATAGTACATTACATGTAATAGCTATATATATCCAGGTAGTATATGGTACATTACATGTAATAGCTATATATATCCAGGTAGTATATAGTACATTACATGTAATAGCTATATATATCCAGGTAGTATATGGTACATTACATGTAATAGCTATATATATCCAGGTAGTATATAGTACATTACATGTAATAGCTATATATATCCAGGTAGTACATAGTACATTACATGTAATAGCTATATATATCCAGGTAGTATATAGTACATTACATGTAATAGCTATATATATCCAGGTAGTATATAGTACATTACATGTTATATCCATGTCAAGAAAGCGTAACCAATTACAACTAATACAGTGTAACCCACTTAATAGCATGTTCTTCTTGTCAGGGGGAAATGTCATAATAAGCAGAACATGTGTCTGTAGATATGTGAGATATGAAAATTTCACTTTATTAAATTGGAAAATAAAGTCAAAATTAGAATAAACCTTCTTTAAATGACCTATCCTCAATTTAGTATCCATGACAGACAACAATATCATGGGTGTTTGATGACAAAACTTTTTCTCTCTCTTTGAGCTATACCCTTTTATTTATAGTTACACAACATCAAAAGCAAAAATAAAGGTCTATTTTGTTATAGTCTAACATACTGATTGTATACTATACAAGTAAGTTATAGACACATTGAATGACCGCTACTCCTCTGGAGATGGTATCATGGCCAATTGCTTGTAGCACTGGATCGCCACAGTCAATCAAACGTTTAACTACATTTCAATTGTGACATCATAATGTAATGGCCTCCGTCTGTAGCCAGTGTAGCATAGGAAAGGTCATCGAGTGTAGCTGTGTGGGACACATTTTGTACATCATGTTTTGTACTGGAGGATAATAACCTCCGAGGTAAAGACATACCACGGCATTAATCCTAACCAGGAAGAATTTTACTTTACAGCTGTTATTAGACTGACAGACTGAAGAATTACTCCTCTAACCAAAGGTTTCTGTCTCATTATCATGTAGTACAGTGGTGTAACAGTTCCTTGTCCATATAAAGGTTCTATTAGTTTATCATTGTCCTCATTGTTCTCGACTAATTACGTTTGTCATATGTACCTCATATTCAAATACACAAATTTCAAAGCTATTTTGCAGACACCAGTTGACATCTGTTTTAAAAGGTTTCAGGACTTGATTGGATTATCCTATATGATAGTGATGAAATCTTGGTTTACCATTAAATATTAGAGGATGATTTTAACAGATCAACGTCAGGACATGTTTCCATAATATCTAATCATATCATATAGTATCTAAGGATTAACAGTATTGACCAATCCTCACTTTCTTCAAAAACAACCTATATACAGTACACATGAAATGTTATTCTTAATTCAGCTTTGTCACCAATGATCTATAAACATAATACACATCAAATGGTAAACAACGCAGTTCTGCTACATTATTCCACCTCATATCCCTACACAAAGGGACAGACTCATTTACTGTCCACAAAATCTTTATACACATCCCCTCCCCTCATCATGATCTACATGATAGAAATGAATCCTAGCCACAATTTAACTAGCTTTAACAATATCCTCATACCACAACAGCTGCCTCCCTCCCTAAATCACACACAATCCCCTACAATATCCTCATACCACAACAGCTGTCCCCTCCCTAAATCACACACAATCCCCTACAATATCCTCATACCACAACAGCTGCCCCCCTCCCTAAATCACACACAATCCCCTACAATATCCTCATACCACAACAGCTGCCCCCCTCCCTAAATCACACACAATCCCCTACAATATCCTCATACCACAACAGCTGTCCCCTCCCTAAATCACACACAATCCCCTACAATATCCTCATACCACAACAGCTGCCCCCCTCCCTAAATCACACACAATCCCCTACAATATCCTCATACCACAACAGCTGCCCCCCTCCCTAAATCACACACAATCCCCTACAATATCCTCATACCACAACAGCTGTCCCCTCCCTAAATCACACACAATCCCCTACAATATCCTCATACCACAACAGCTGTCCCCCCTCCCTAAATCACACACAATCCCCTACAATATCCTCATACCACAACAGCTGCCCCCCTCCCTAAATCACACACAATCCCCTACAATATCCTCATACCACAACAGCTGCCCCCCCTCCCTAAATCACACACAATCCCCTACAATATCCTCATACCACAACAGCTGTCCCCTCCCTAAATCACACACAATCCCCTACAATATCCTCATACCACAACAGCTGTCCCCTCCCTAAATCACACACAATCCCCTACAATATCCTCATACCACAACAGCTGTCCCCTCCCTAAATCACACACAATCCCCTACAATATCCTCATACCACAACAGCTGCCCCCCTCCCTAAATCACACACAATCCCCTACAATATCCTCATACCACAACAGCTGTCCCCCCTCCCTCCCTAAATCACACACAATCCCCTACAATATCCTCATACCACAACAGCTGCCCCCCTCCCTAAATCACACACAATCCCCTACAATATCCTCATACCACAACAGCTGTCCCCTCCCTCCCTAAATCACACACAATCCCCTACAATATCCTCATACCACAACAGCTGCCCCCTCCCTAAATCACACACAATCCCCTACAATATCCTCATACCACAACAGCTGTCCCCCTCCCTAAATCACACACAATCCCCTACAATATCCTCATACCACAACAGCTGCCCCCCCTCCCTAAATCACACACAATCCCCTACAATATCCTCATACCACAACAGCTGCCCCCCTCCCTAAATCACACACAATCCCCTACAATATCCTCATACCACAACAGCTGCCCCCCTCCCTAAATCACACACAATCCCCTACAATATCCTCAAACCACAACACAATCACACACAATCCCCTACAATATCCTCATACCACAACAGCTGCCCCCCTCCCTAAATCACACACAATCCCCTACAATATCCTCATACCACAACAGCTGCCCCCCTCCCTAAATCACACACAATCCCCCCCCTCCCTAAATCACACACAATCCCCTACAATATCCTCATACCACAACAGCTGTCCCCCCCCCCTCCCTAAATCACACACAATCCCCTACAATATCCTCATACCACAACAGCTGGCCCCCTCCCTAAATCACACACAATCCCCTACAATATCCTCATACCACAACAGCTCATACCACAACCCCCCTCCCTAAATCACACAATCACACACAATCCCCTAAATCACACACAACAATATCCTCATACCACAACAGCTGCCCCCCTCCCTATATCACACACAATCCCCTACCATATCCTGATACCACAACAGCTGTCCCCTCCCTACAATATCCTCATACCACAACAGCTGTCCCCTCCCTAAATCACACACAATCCCCTACAATATCCTCATACCACAACAGCTGTCCCCCTCCCTAAATCACACACAATCCCCTACAATATCCTCATACCACAACAGATGTCCACTCCCTAAATCACACACAATCCCCTACAATATCCTCATACCACAACAGCTGTCCCCCTCCTAAATACAATCACACACAATCCCCTACAATATCCTCATACCACAACAGCTGTCCCCTCCCTAAATCACACACAATACAATATCCCTACCACAATCACACACAATCCCCTACAATATCCTCATACCACAACAGCTGCCCCCTCCCTAAATCACACACAATCCCCTACAATATCCTCATACCACAACAGCTGTCCCCCCCTCCCTAAATCACACACAATCCCCTACAATATCCTCATACCACAACAGCTGTCCCCTTCCTAAATACACATCACACACAATCCCCTACAATATCCTCATACCACAACAGCTGTCCCCTTCCTAAATACACATCACACACAATCCCCTACAATATCCTCATACCACAACAGCTGTCCCCTCCCTCCCTAAATCACACACAATCCCCTACAATATCCTCATACCACAACAGCTGTCCCCCTCCCTAAATCACACACAATCCCCTACAATATCCTCATACCACAACAGCTGTCCCCTCCCTAAATACACATCACACACAATCCCCTACGATAACCTCATACCACAACAGCTTTCCCCTCCCTAAATACACATCACACACAATCCCCTACACATCACACACAATCCCCTACCATAGCCTTATACCACAACAGCTGTCCCCCTCCCTAAATACATATCACACACAATCCCCTACAACAGCCTTATACCATAACAGTTCTCCCCCTCTTTCAATACACACACATAATTGTGACCCCATATCACAACAGTTTTCGAATCTCCCCACTACACTACATACCGTCCTACCCTACCTTCATCCTAATTTACCATCATTCAAAATATCATAACATTGCTGCAGTAATGATTTCCATTACTACACACTCTCCCCTAACCCCATCTCCACGACAACCATTCTATATATGATATGCAGTATACATGTATGATCCTTATACCCCACGTCCAGTCGTATGATCATCATGAAGATTAATATTATCAGGTGTGCATAATCATACATGAGCTGCCACAATCATGTTTACCAGTACACAGTATAATAGTATGTTTACATTGTTCAGACATCCATTATTAGAAATAATCAAGAAACATCTAGGTTACATAATATATGATATTATTAACAGTTGAATTTTAAAAATCTGACATGCTTACATTTTTCTATTGATTCCTTATAAGTGTGTAATATAACTCACATCTAAGGTGTACATGTAGCCAGAATATGGTTTTCAAGGCAGACAGAAATTTACACCAAACAGCAGTACTTCCTGCTTTCCCCTCAAACGGATTAACCTAAACAATTTCTCCTTATCTCCAGTAGAGTGTTTCCTGTGGACTTTTTATTTCATACCTTATCTTAAAGTAATGTTTAAAATACTAAAATGAAACCAGACAAAGTCAGGATCATATCGCGACATGTGTACATTGAGACCATGCACGCGCACACCTGAATTACACCACAATACTCACATCAGTTACATCCATGTCATACGCATCTGCTATTTTCTGATACAATTCCTTTACATTCGTAAAACCGGATATGATTCCCGTGGGACTGCCATGAGCTTGCTGACAATGGAACACTAATTTGGGCCTTGGAGGATCCACCGGCTGACTCCGGGGTACCTGAGTGCCATTGGATTCAGGCGGAGTATGTTGAGGATTGCTTGGGCGTTGTTCGTTTGGTTCTGGGGGCGATCTTGTCGATTGCTGGTTATCAACTAGTGTTTTATCCTTCTTCTTACCAAAAAGAGGCATTTTGAAGTCTAATGTCACTTTTTTCACAGACCGAAAGTCTCCTCAAGTCGTCGGAAAACCATAAAAATATCACAGGTAACCCTTGGAACAGGATACACCTTGAAGGTATGACAAATATAGGTGAAACGGAAATACATGGCTATGTTATAACCGAGTTTTAAGAAATCGGTTCCCACTTCCGTTAAGGTTTTTACCTTAAAAGTTTGTATTAATTTCGCTTATGGTAGAAAAGAAATATAGGAGTTGGTTTTATAAACATATTGGTATCTTAATAATTTAGTATTTACGTATATGTATGTCATATCTTTGCATTAAAAGTGTTTGGAACAGCGTTAGGAACTGACATATTTATCCCTTTAGTGTTACTTTACCTGTGTTTTTATTGGATAAAACCAGGGGCACATGACGGGGATTTTACCTGGCCAGGTAGCCGTTCATTTTAGACATGTCACAACAAACAGTTAGACAATCAGCCGATAATATTAACTAATGCTCACAATGAGTAAGACCTTCATGTACTCGTTGTGGTAATTGCATCTCTATAATATTAAAGATGATCGGTTATTCGTTATCATTTGTACCATGTTATCATGATATAGTGTTTAATCAGGGACGTATCTGTCATATACGTCCCTGGTTTAATTAATAAATCATATGTGTTAATGTTGTAATCAATGAAAACAGAGGATTTCAACAAGTGAACTTTTATGTGTGTTTCCTTGACAATCATATTTGAGAGCGCGAATGTGTGTACACGATCATACAACTTAAAACTGACAAAAACGTAATTGTATGGAAACGCAATTCCCTTCAGGTCCAAATACAGGCTGTCGTGCACGTTGGATGGTATTATCGTCGACATTCTGTTGTAGTTATTTTAATCCTATGGAATTTTCATATTTCGGGGCGTACTTCAAAAATGTTCAATATTTAATTAAATGCTTCTTGCATCTTATTTATACTGTAACCCTTGAAAGATAATTGCTTCAAAAACTAAAAGTGATTTTCAATTGAGAGGACGTACGTTTCAAACTCATTAAATTCATATTTAATTAAAATACCTGCTGCTATAAACTGTATATAATTATATCAATACCTCTAGTACAAAGAAGGATTTCCACCGGTTCTATTTTAGTAAAATACAATTTATACAGAAGCGACAATGTAGCCTGTGTTTCAAAGGCGAAGGTTTATTGTAATAACTACAAATTCAACATGACTGACATATCAAATGTGTTTGATATGTGCTATTTTGTATAATTATATATATATATGAAACAATTTAGCATCTGTAATAATGTTGTCTACAGTGTTCTCTTTGTGAACGTGACATTACTTACATGGTCTTATTCTAATTGTTCTTATTTTCAGGAGACTTCTTTTACAGATTTCTTTTTATTTTGCCCGGTTTTATCGATTTTGTGTTTGAATTTGGATTGATTCTTTTGACAAGGGTACAGTCTTCACTTACTTTTGTTTTTATAGTGGTATGTAAAAGCTAAACTTAAGATTTTTGTTTACCGTGTTTAATCACGTATCGACTCTAACTTATTCCCCCTTATCTTACATTTGTACATTTAGTCGGCTTAATCCACTTTATTGATATCACTTAAACGATTAGGTGATATTTCCAATTCGTTATGGCGGTATCACCTCATTCATTTCAGTTATATATAACCATATCAATTTGGCGATATATCGAAATAATTTCGTGCATTGTAATTGTTATCCGTAAACTGTCAAGGATTCAAGGCTTCCAGGATGATGGATTCTGGACAGTTGCATTTCAGAGTAATCATTTATCACAGGGGACTATATGGTCTTTGGCCTTTAAAATAAAGTGTAAAGGGAGGTACGTGTGTGGCACAAAGTATGGTTACTACTGAATTTGACTTCCAAAAAAAGATGCAGAACATTTTAAAGTAAAAGAACACATCGTATAGAATTATTATACGCCCCTCTCCATAATATTTCGGAATAAAATACCTCCTACATACTATTCTAATGACTTTCATAAATGTATCTCCTTCCTAATATTTCAGATAATTGTTCTCTAGATACTATTCTGATAACCGTCATGGATGTATCCCCCTCCTAGTATAGGGGGAATACATTTCTGATGGACAAAAATTATTCCCGGATACTTTAGGATGGTGAATACAAATATGATATGACACCGGGTGTCCATGCTATGTATTATTTTAATATTGTGATATCTCATCTGTGATGTATGATCGGGCGTCCCTGATACTATTGTGTTGTTTTGATATTGTTAGATGTCATGTGGGACGTATGATAGGGCGTCTATGATATCATTGTGTTATTTTGATTTAATATTGTTAAATATATCAATATCAGTTAAATTTTGAACCTCACCTGATTTAACTTTATAGAAATGATCGAACCTCTTTATGTAAATTTAGAACCCCAAATCAAAAACTTTCCTTAGGGACATGAAGACGGAATAAAGTTCTATATAATTAGTATTACACAAATTTACCATTGGATCGTGTATCTTCCATGATTAATGCTGTACATCTTCTGTTTTTACGACCTGTAGTTACACACGTTTATATGTTGCACGAGGTTGCTTAGCCAACACTCATGATTCGCCTATTTGAAGTATACATTACATTATAAAATCACTAGTACAAACAAATTATTATTAACTAGAGATCGACGGATTGTAGCAGATTAAAACATCACTCTGGGTTATAAATGACATATTTTAATCTTAAACGGAAGAAAGTCGCATGCCAAATATCATAGTTTCAAAGATCGAGCTTAAGTGATCTGAACCGCTGGTGTTTTAAAGTATCTACATCAAACTTGTATATTTATACACAACAGTATACTATATACCTTCTTCTGTGACACGTATATCATGAATGCCACAAGGCACGATTCGTGTTCAGAGACTTGAAAATCACGTGCACGGCGTGTTGTGACGTTAGCTTAGACACCCTGTATGCTAATCCCACAACATATTATACATATCCATACACAAAACTGTTCAAATAGAATAGATGAACCACCAAAATACGTAACTTGAACAAGTGACATACTTGTATACATACATTATATTTATCAATTCTAAGTTTCGTTTAGCCATAGAAGCAAATTTGGTGGTTTAAACCAGAATTTTTGACGCACTTTATTTGGTAATTATTTTACAACAGTGTGAATGCGCGACACTGGTAAGCGTATGAAATTTAGTCACATGATCACATTGACGAATGAAAATCGTCATAGATAATGATAACAGGTAATAGAAAATCGTTTTCGCGGGAGAGTGTGCACTGTCATTCAGAAGATAAAGTTCGACTTTGCCAGAGGTGTAAGTAAATGCTCTACTGTTTTATATCCGATGCTAAGTAAAACTATAGGTATTTAGTCTCGTGTACATGTACCGACTGTTTATTGTTGTTAATGCTGATATGTTACCTTTTTATTGAAAATATAAGTTGAACTAAAGTTAATTATACTTGGGAGAACCTGGTTACAGGCAGATTGATACAATCAGATAAAAGTCGGATACTCAAGATAAAAATCGTAGGATTTATAACTCAATTCCATAAAAAAGTAAATAGAAAGTTGAAAAATCGATTTCATTAATTCTTTTAAAAAAAAAAAAAAAACATTTTTATTTCCAGCCCCATCTCCCCCTCTCTATGTATATATCCAAATATTTTAGCATGATTTTATGAAATTGTGAAACTCCTATTGGGCAAAGGCTTCATGTTAATTTGAAAACTTGTCTGATCCTATTTTGTACATTGATCCTAATGAAATATGTTTATATCAAATGTGAACACACACACCACTACACAACACACCTATTAATAAAATAGACTCTACCCTAAACCACGCAACTGACTTTGACATTGCCTAAGTTAGTGAAATGTACTCTATTAATCCCTGAAATTCTCCTGCAATACATGTATGCTACCATAGGTTTTCGGATCCACGGGGCGATATATGCGGCACATAGCACGTGCAAAATGCGCGCCAAAATGTACTCGGAACACTCCCGTATTTTACTTTCGGAATGAAATTTCCTCAATGTCTGAGTGCGAAGAAGGTACCAGCCTCATCTGTCAGTACACTTTTAACAAGGTTTGTATCATTAAATCAAATGACATTAAGTACAAGATTAAGAAGAGGCAAAACAAAACTAAACGTCAGTATATTATGTTGGAACATGCGACAGCAGACTGAGTTATGTAACAATGTGGAAATTACCGATCATGTTTTCTTCCGTTCCAAACATTTAACAGCAAGGATAGGGGAAAAACTTAACACAAATACTTTATTGCACCATCGATGGTACATATTGAATCTTGGTGACTCGGAGGCCCATGCCTAAGGCGCTGTAATGGACGCAGTAGAGGTCCTATTCTGATTATGAAAACCCTGCTCAAAGCTCCTCATATTAAGAAGTACCCTTACAACTGATTATAAAATTGATGTATTTTTTAACTTCTTAATCATAATGTAAATACCTTCACAATATCTATATATAATATTCAAATATTTAGGCAATTAGTTAAGCATCGTGAAGATTTAAAAAAAAAAATGAAAAAAACCTAATCCTTACATCTACTGTTGTTCCAGTTTATTAGCAAGTGCCCATGTATATAGATCATTATTGTAGCTCTAAAAAAAACATTAAAATATTTTTGCAGTTGACAGTAATCACCATGCATTTTCTTCTTTTTACAAAAAAAATCACAGTACCCTTACAAAAAGTTTAGATCAAGTATAGTACACTTACATTTAAATTTTTTCCTTTGTTTCTCAGTTTGTTAAATTCTTTTTGTTAAATTGTTAAAAACAACATTGAATTGTGCAAGATTATTGTATGCATTTATTTCTTTGTGAATTGTAAAAATGTTGGAAAATATGGCAATAAAAAGTAAAAAATCTTATACATTTATTTTTCATAATGCCTTAATGTTCATCCAGACTTTCTTGGTCCGGTTCCATTTTAATTACTCTCGCCCCAACAGTGAAACCAGCCTGTAGGGTGCTTAGGGTGCTAAATTCACATGTTTATGATCAATACAAAGCAACTTGTGGTATATTCATTGTTATTAACAAGGTTTAGGTAGTACACAGTTTCTTGGTGTGGCCATGGGGGATTTTTTTTGTTCAGTAGAGGACCTCTATGTAAGTGCATGTAGAAAAAATGAAATTTGGCAAAATTTAGTATATTCATGATGTTGGATATCGGGGCTTTACATTAAAAAAAGTTCTGAGTTACATTTTCCTGAAACATAAATAATTTTGCTCTCATGTATTTAGTGATTTTTTTTATATGTGTCATACTTCAAATTTCTGTCTTATTTGGTAAGATTTTCAGTAAAAAATCACAATATTTTGCTATTTTCAGTGTTTTTTAATGTGGTAAACATGGTTTTCAACAATGTTTAACACAGAGAAAACATGTATTTAGACAATGCTCTATTGTGTATTAGAATTGCATGTGGTGTGTAGTTTATGAAAATATATACTTTTATATGTCGGTTTTGCACGGTTAATCTACTGTGTGTAATTATCTGGAATGTGTCCCTTATTTTTTCAGAAAATGGCCATTTAACTGTTTCCTGCTACCTTATGGGATTTAACCAAAATTTGTTGTATGACAAATATCCTTAAAAATTCTTCATTGGGCATCATTTACATCTGGTATGGCTAGAAACATCATAAAAAACAAAAATTCTGATTTGGATCAATCAGTTTATTTGCTCCAGGTGATGAAAAAGGGAGATAACTCTCCAATTTATTGTAATTTCAAAGTTAGAGACACTTGATCAGTTCATATCGCATCTATTACATAGAAGAAGCAAAGGAGTAAGGAATAAGAAACATTTAAGTGGTCATCTCGCAATAATTCTGGTTGTATTTTTTGTGTATTTCTGGTAGCTAATTGAACCATTGCCATGGTAACTAGCTGAGAAATTGCATTTTACTGTTTTTCTGGTGTAAGTTTCTCATTTAACTACTGTATATACTTCATTTATAGATACAGCTTACATATATATCAATTACAAAGCCAGATGACTGTTATTTTATGATATTTTCATTTATGTTATGTTCAGTCATGGTGACCTCTACCTCACTCTTTCACAGGGCGCAGTTTGCTAGCTTGGAAGTTTAAGATGGACCCTCTGATGAGATGACCTCGCATTGCTGTATTGGAGCTGTTGTAACTGAATACCTCGAAATCAGTTCAATCAGGGCAGACAGCAACTGTTTTTCATGAAATTTTCATCAAAGGGAACAATTTCTGAAAGGGAGTATTTATATAAAATTCCTTAAATTTAGGCCATATTAAGTGTTTATAGCTTTGTCAAATAGCCCCTTTAGACTCCACTCCTTAGTCCCTTAGGTTCAGACCCTGTAGACCCTATTCCTCAGTCCCCTGTAGTCAGACCCTTTAGATCCTACTTCCTCAGTCCCCTAGAATTGGACCCTTTAGACCCTACTCCTTTGTCCCCTAGAATCAGACCCTTTTGCCCTACTCCTGTCCCCTGGAGTCAGCCATGGATTGGAGGATTGTAGCTGGAGGTTGCAGTGAGGTACTTTTGTACCAGGTTAAGGCATGTTTGATAATTGAGTAATCGTGATGAATGTTAAATAGTGTTAATATTTTGTAGAAGTTTGAAGTGTTAATTTTTTTGTGTATTTTGTGTATTCATTGATGTATGATTTTTAAAAACAAATTGTTTTGTCAACAGTAATCACAATGGTGGTGCAGCATCACCAACTTCACCAAAACGGATGGGTATACAGTGTTTTTGTTGATAATCTTAGTATGAATTTCTCTCGGAATAATATCTTGCAGGTAGATCCTGGGGTTAGCTGACCCGACATGGCTGTATTTAGGTGTTGTAGGTAAAGGTGATGATTTCAGGGATTGATATGCTTATGGCAGTGATGGTGATTGGTGTCATGGAGATGAAGATTTCTGGCATTAATGAAGATATTGGGGATTCACAAAATGCTGACTGTACCGTACTGGACTGTTTTAGTTGATTTCCTCACATGGCTGCCCAGGATTGGAGGATGTGTTTGTAGGACTCCTCTTAATGTAGAATGTTAAATGTGGATTTCAGCCAAAACAGATCCAGTACAGTACAGTCAGCATTTTGTGAATCCCAAATATCATCTTCTCCAGGACCACAATCACCGCCATAACCATATCGATCCCTGAAATCATCACCATAACCTACAACAGCTCCAATACAGACATGCAAGGTCTGCTCATCCAAAGAATCAACAAAAACACTGTATACCCATCAGTTTTAGATGGTCTGGCTCCCCAGTATCTGTACAATTTTAGATATACTTCTGATGTCCAGTCCAGATTTACTACATCATCATCTAATAACATATTTGATATACCTGCTTTTAAGACTGCATTGTATAAGAAATCTTTTACCTATCAGGGACCATATACCTGGAATATTTTACCAGATTCCGTGAGAAACACATCATCACTTATCTTTTAAACAAAGTGCCAAAATGTGTTTTATGGACTCCTCTAAATTTGCTGTGGATTCTTTAACTGAGGCACTTATTTCCAGTTTTCTTAAATGTTTCTCTGTTTTATGTACATTTTGTAATTATTGTACATTTTATGTATACTTGACCAGAAGGTAGACGAGTCTTTGACTCATTCTGTTATCAAGTATAAATAAAGACTATTATTATTATTATTATCAGCTTTGGTAACATTGGTGATACTGCACCACCATTGTGATTACTGTTGACAAAACAAATCTTTAAAAAAACATACACAAATGACCCTATTCCTCAGTCACAAATAGTCAGACCATTTAGACCCTACTTCCTTAGACCCTTTACACCCTATTCCTCAGTCCCCTAGAATTGGACCCTTTAGACCCTACTTCTTTGTCCTACACTTGGTACAAATGTACCTCACTTCAACCTGCAGCTACAGTCCTCCAATCCAGGGTAGCCATGGATGTAATCAGCCAAAACAGATCCAGTACAGTACAGTCAGCATTTTGTGAATCCCAAATATCATCTTCTCCAGGACCACAATCACCGCCATAACCATATCGATCCCTGAAATCATCACCATAACCTACAACAGCTCCAATACAGACATGCAAGGTCTGCTCATCCAAAGATCCACCTGCAAGATATTATTCTGAGAGAAATTCATACTTCAGATTATCAACAAAAACACTGTATACCCATCAGTTTTAGATGGTCTGGCTCCCCAGTATCTGTACAATTTTAGATATACTTCTGATGTCCAGTCCAGATTTACTACATCATCATCTAATAACATATTTGATATACCTGCTTTTAAGACTGCATTGTATAAGAAATCTTTTACCTATCAGGGACCATATACCTGGAATATTTTACCAGATTCCGTGAGAAACACATCATCACTTTTGTCTTTTAAACAAAGTGCCAAAATGTGTTTTATGGACTCCTCTTAATTTGCTGTGGATTCTTTAACTGGTGCACTTATTTCCAGTTTTCTTAAATGTTTCTCCGTTTTATGTACATTTTGTAATTATTGTACATTTTATGTATACTTGACCAGAAGGTAGACGAGTCTTTGACTCATTCTGTTATCAAGTATAAATAAAGACTATTATTATTATTATTATTATCAGTTTTGGTAACATTGGTGATACTGCACCACCATTGTGATTACTGTTGACAAAACAAATCTTTAAAAAAACATACACAAATGACCCTATTCCTCAGTCACAAATAGTCAGACCATTTAGACCCTACTTCCTCAGTCCCCTAGAATTGGACCCTTTACACCCTATTCCTCAGTCCCCTAGAATTGGACCCTTTAGACCCTACTTCTTTGTCCTACACTTGGTACAAATGTACCTCACTTCAACCTGCAGCTACAGTCCTCCAATCCAGGGTAGCCATGGATGTAATCAGCCAAAACAGATCCAGTACAGTACAGTCAGCATTTTGTGAATCCCAAATATCATCTTCTCCAGGACCACAATCACCGCCATAACCATATCGATCCCTGAAATCATCACCATAACCTACAACAGCTCCAATACAGACATGCAAGGTCTGCTCATCCAAAGATCCACCTGCAAGATATTATTCTGAGAGAAATTCATACTTCAGATTATCAACAAAAACACTGTATACCCATCAGTTTTAGATGGTCTGGCTCCCCAGTATCTGTACAATTTTAGATATACTTCTGATGTCCAGTCCAGATTTACTACATCATCATCTAATAACATATTTGATATACCTGCTTTTAAGACTGCATTGTATAAGAAATCTTTTACCTATCAGGGACCATATACCTGGAATATTTTACCAGATTCCGTGAGAAACACATCATCACTTTTGTCTTTTAAACAAAGTGCCAAAATGTGTTTTATGGACTCCTCTTAATTTGCTGTGGATTCTTTAACTGGTGCACTTATTTCCAGTTTTCTTAAATGTTTCTCTGTTTTATGTACATTTTGTAATTATTGTACATTTTATGTATACTTGACCAGAAGGTAGACGAGTCTTTGACTCATTCTGTTATCAAGTATAAATAAAGACTATTATTATTATTATTATTATCAGTTTTGGTAACATTGGTGATACTGCACCACCATTGTGATTACTGTTGACAAAACAAATCTTTAAAAAAACATACACAAATGACCCTATTCCTCAGTCACAAATAGTCAGACCATTTAGACCCTACTTCCTCAGTCCCCTAGAATTGGACCCTTTACACCCTATTCCTCAGTCCCCTAGAATTGGACCCTTTAGACCCTACTTCTTTGTCCTACACTTGGTACAAATGTACCTCACTTCAACCTGCAGCTACAGTCCTCCAATCCAGGGTAGCCATGGATGTAATCAGCCAAAACAGATCCAGTACAGTACAGTCAGCATTTTGTGAATCCCAAATATCATCTTCTCCAGGACCACAATCACCGCCATAACCATATCGATCCCTGAAATCATCACCATAACCTACAACAGCTCCAATACAGACATGCAAGGTCTGCTCATCCAAAGATCCACCTGCAAGATATTATTCTGAGAGAAATTCATACTTCAGATTATCAACAAAAACACTGTATACCCATCAGTTTTAGATGGTCTGGCTCCCCAGTATCTGTACAATTTTAGATATACTTCTGATGTCCAGTCCAGATTTACTACATCATCATCTAATAACATATTTGATATACCTGCTTTTAAGACTGCATTGTATAAGAAATCTTTTACCTATCAGGGACCATATACCTGGAATATTTTACCAGATTCCGTGAGAAACACATCATCACTTTTATCTTTTAAACAAAGTGCCAAAATGTGTTTTATGGACTCCTCTTAATTTGCTGTGGATTCTTTAACTGATGCACTTATTTCCAGTTTTCTTAAATGTTTCTCTGTTTTATGTACATTTTGTAATTATTGTACATTTTATGTATACTTGACCAGAAGGTAGACGAGTCTTTGACTCATTCTGTTATCAAGTATAAATAAAGACTATTATTATTATTATTATTATCAGTTTTGGTAACATTGGTGATACTGCACCACCATTGTGATTACTGTTGACAAAACAAATCTTTAAAAAAACATACACAAATGACCCTATTCCTCAGTCACAAATAGTCAGACCATTTAGACCCTACTTCCTCAGTCCCCTAGAATTGGACCCTTTACACCCTATTCCTCAGTCCCCTAGAATTGGACCCTTTAGACCCTACTTCTTTGTCCTACACTTGGTACAAATGTACCTCACTTCAACCTGCAGCTACAGTCCTCCAATCCAGGGTAGCCATGGATGTAATCAGCCAAAACAGATCCAGTACAGTACAGTCAGCATTTTGTGAATCCCAAATATCATCTTCTCCAGGACCACAATCACCGCCATAACCATATCGATCCCTGAAATCATCACCATAACCTACAACAGCTCCAATACAGACATGCAAGGTCTGCTCATCCAAAGATCCACCTGCAAGATATTATTCTGAGAGAAATTCATACTTCAGATTATCAACAAAAACACTGTATACCCATCAGTTTTAGATGGTCTGGCTCCCCAGTATCTGTACAATTTTAGATATACTTCTGATGTCCAGTCCAGATTTACTACATCATCATCTAATAACATATTTGATATACCTGCTTTTAAGACTGCATTGTATAAGAAATCTTTTACCTATCAGGGACCATATACCTGGAATATTTTACCAGATTCCGTGAGAAACACATCATCACTTTTATCTTTTAAACAAAGTGCCAAAATGTGTTTTATGGACTCCTCTTAATTTGCTGTGGATTCTTTAACTGATGCACTTATTTCCAGTTTTCTTAAATGTTTCTCTGTTTTATGTACATTTTGTAATTATTGTACATTTTATGTATACTTGACCAGAAGGTAGACGAGTCTTTGACTCATTCTGTTATCAAGTATAAATAGACTATTATTATTATTATTATTATTATCAGTTTTGGTAACATTGGTGATACTGCACCACCATTGTGATTACTGTTGACAAAACAAATCTTTAAAAAAACATACACAAATGACCCTATTCCTCAGTCACAAATAGTCAGACCATTTAGACCCTACTTCCTCAGTCCCCTAGAATTGGACCCTTTACACCCTATTCCTCAGTCCCCTAGAATTGGACCCTTTAGACCCTACTTCTTTGTCCTACACTTGGTACAAATGTACCTCACTTCAACCTGCAGCTACAGTCCTCCAATCCAGGGTAGCCATGGATGTAATCAGCCAAAACAGATCCAGTACAGTACAGTCAGCATTTTGTGAATCCCAAATATCATCTTCTCCAGGACCACAATCACCGCCATAACCATATCGATCCCTGAAATCATCACCATAACCTACAACAGCTCCAATACAGACATGCAAGGTCTGCTCATCCAAAGATCCACCTGCAAGATATTATTCTGAGAGAAATTCATACTTCAGATTATCAACAAAAACACTGTATACCCATCAGTTTTAGATGGTCTGGCTCCCCAGTATCTGTACAATTTTAGATATACTTCTGATGTCCAGTCCAGATTTACTACATCATCATCTAATAACATATTTGATATACCTGCTTTTAAGACTGCATTGTATAAGAAATCTTTTACCTATCAGGGACCATATACCTGGAATATTTTACCAGATTCCGTGAGAAACACATCATCACTTTTATCTTTTAAACAAAGTGCCAAAATGTGTTTTATGGACTCCTCTTAATTTGCTGTGGATTCTTTAACTGATGCACTTATTTCCAGTTTTCTTAAATGTTTCTCTGTTTTATGTACATTTTGTAATTATTGTACATTTTATGTATACTTGACCAGAAGGTAGACGAGTCTTTGACTCATTCTGTTATCAAGTATAAATAAAGACTATTATTATTATTATCAGTTTTGGTAACATTGGTGATACTGCACCACCATTGTGATTACTGTTGACAAAACAAATCTTTAAAAAAACATACACAAATGACCCTATTCCTCAGTCACAAATAGTCAGACCATTTAGACCCTACTTCCTCAGTCCCCTAGAATTGGACCCTTTACACCCTATTCCTCAGTCCCCTAGAATTGGACCCTTTAGACCCTACTTCTTTGTCCTACACTTGGTACAAATGTACCTCACTTCAACCTGCAGCTACAGTCCTCCAATCCAGGGTAGCCATGGATGTAATCAGCCAAAACAGATCCAGTACAGTACAGTCAGCATTTTGTGAATCCCAAATATCATCTTCTCCAGGACCACAATCACCGCCATAACCATATCGATCCCTGAAATCATCACCATAACCTACAACAGCTCCAATACAGACATGCAAGGTCTGCTCATCCAAAGATCCACCTGCAAGATATTATTCTGAGAGAAATTCATACTTCAGATTATCAACAAAAACACTGTATACCCATCAGTTTTAGATGGTCTGGCTCCCCAGTATCTGTACAATTTTAGATATACTTCTGATGTCCAGTCCAGATTTACTACATCATCATCTAATAACATATTTGATATACCTGCTTTTAAGACTGCATTGTATAAGAAATCTTTTACCTATCAGGGACCATATACCTGGAATATTTTACCAGATTCCGTGAGAAACACATCATCACTTTTATCTTTTAAACAAAGTGCCAAAATGTGTTTTATGGACTCCTCTTAATTTGCTGTGGATTCTTTAACTGATGCACTTATTTCCAGTTTTCTTAAATGTTTCTCTGTTTTATGTACATTTTGTAATTATTGTACATTTTATGTATACTTGACCAGAAGGTAGACGAGTCTTTGACTCATTCTGTTATCAAGTATAAATAAAGACTATTATTATTATTATTATTATCAGTTTTGGTAACATTGGTGATACTGCACCACCATTGTGATTACTGTTGACAAAACAAATCTAAAAAAAAACATACACAAATGACCCTATTCCTCAGTCACAAATAGTCAGACCATTTAGACCCTACTTCCTCAGTCCCCTAGAATTGGACCCTTTACACCCTATTCCTCAGTCCCCTAGAATTGGACCCTTTAGACCCTACTTCTTTGTCCTACACTTGTACAAATGTACCTACAAATGTACCTCACTTCAACCTGCAGCTACAGTCCTCCAATCCAGGGTAGCCATGGATGTAATCAGCCAAAACAGATCCAGTACAGTACAGTCAGCATTTTGTGAATCCCAAATATCATCTTCTCCAGGACCACAATCACCGCCATAACCATATCGATCCCTGAAATCATCACCATAACCTACAACAGCTCCAATACAGACATGCAAGGTCTGCTCATCCAAAGATCCACCTGCAAGATATTATTCTGAGAGAAATTCATACTTCAGATTATCAACAAAAACACTGTATACCCATCAGTTTTAGATGGTCTGGCTCCCCAGTATCTGTACAATTTTAGATATACTTCTGATGTCCAGTCCAGATTTACTACATCATCATCTAATAACATATTTGATATACCTGCTTTTAAGACTGCATTGTATAAGAAATCTTTTACCTATCAGGGACCATATACCTGGAATATTTTACCAGATTCCGTGAGAAACACATCATCACTTTTATCTTTTAAACAAAGTGCCAAAATGTGTTTTATGGACTCCTCTTAATTTGCTGTGGATTCTTTAACTGATGCACTTATTTCCAGTTTTCTTAAATGTTTCTCTGTTTTATGTACATTTTGTAATTATTGTACATTTTATGTATACTTGACCAGAAGGTAGACGAGTCTTTGACTCATTCTGTTATCAAGTATAAATAAAGATTATTATTATTATTATTATTATCAGTTTTGGTAACATTGGTGATACTGCACCACCATTGTGATTACTGTTGACAAAACAAATCTTTAAAAAAACATACACAAATGACCCTATTCCTCAGTCACAAATAGTCAGACCATTTAGACCCTACTTCCTCAGTCCCCTAGAATTGGACCCTTTACACCCTATTCCTCAGTCCCCTAGAATTGGACCCTTTAGACCCTACTTCTTTGTCCTACACTTGGTACAAATGTACCTCACTTCAACCTGCAGCTACAGTCCTCCAATCCAGGGTAGCCATGGATGTAATCAGCCAAAACAGATCCAGTACAGTACAGTCAGCATTTTGTGAATCCCAAATATCATCTTCTCCAGGACCACAATCACCGCCATAACCATATCGATCCCTGAAATCATCACCATAACCTACAACAGCTCCAATACAGACATGCAAGGTCTGCTCATCCAAAGATCCACCTGCAAGATATTATTCTGAGAGAAATTCATACTTCAGATTATCAACAAAAACACTGTATACCCATCAGTTTTAGATGGTCTGGCTCCCCAGTATCTGTACAATTTTAGATATACTTCTGATGTCCAGTCCAGATTTACTACATCATCATCTAATAACATATTTGATATACCTGCTTTTAAGACTGCATTGTATAAGAAATCTTTTACCTATCAGGGACCATATACCTGGAATATTTTACCAGATTCCGTGAGAAACACATCATCACTTTTATCTTTTAAACAAAGTGCCAAAATGTGTTTTATGGACTCCTCTTAATTTGCTGTGGATTCTTTAACTGATGCACTTATTTCCAGTTTTCTTAAATGTTTCTCTGTTTTATGTACATTTTGTAATTATTGTACATTTTATGTATACTTGACCAGAAGGTAGACGAGTCTTTGACTCATTCTGTTATCAAGTATAAATAAAGACTATTATTATTATTATCAGTTTTGGTAACATTGGTGATACTGCACCACCATTGTGATTACTGTTGACAAAACAAATCTTTAAAAAAACATACACAAATGACCCTATTCCTCAGTCACAAATAGTCAGACCATTTAGACCCTACTTCCTCAGTCCCCTAGAATTGGACCCTTTACACCCTATTCCTCAGTCCCCTAGAATTGGACCCTTTAGACCCTACTTCTTTGTCCTACACTTGGTACAAATGTACCTCACTTCAACCTGCAGCTACAGTCCTCCAATCCAGGGTAGCCATGGATGTAATCAGCCAAAACAGATCCAGTACAGTACAGTCAGCATTTTGTGAATCCCAAATATCATCTTCTCCAGGACCACAATCACCGCCATAACCATATCGATCCCTGAAATCATCACCATAACCTACAACAGCTCCAATACAGACATGCAAGGTCTGCTCATCCAAAGATCCACCTGCAAGATATTATTCTGAGAGAAATTCATACTTCAGATTATCAACAAAAACACTGTATACCCATCAGTTTTAGATGGTCTGGCTCCCCAGTATCTGTACAATTTTAGATATACTTCTGATGTCCAGTCCAGATTTACTACATCATCATCTAATAACATATTTGATATACCTGCTTTTAAGACTGCATTGTATAAGAAATCTTTTACCTATCAGGGACCATATACCTGGAATATTTTACCAGATTCCGTGAGAAACACATCATCACTTTTATCTTTTAAACAAAGTGCCAAAATGTGTTTTATGGACTCCTCTTAATTTGCTGTGGATTCTTTAACTGGTGCACTTATTTCCAGTTTTCTTAAATGTTTCTCTGTTTTATGTACATTTTGTAATTATTGTACATTTTATGTATACTTGACCAGAAGGTAGACGAGTCTTTGACTCATTCTGTTATCAAGTATAAATAAAGACTATTATTATTATTATTATTATCAGTTTTGTTAACATTGGTGATACTGCACCACCATTGTGATTACTGTTGACAAAACAAATCTAAAAAAAAACATACATAAATGACCCTATTTCTCGGTCACAAATAGACCCTTTAGACCCTACTTCCTCAGTCCCCTAGAATTGGACCCTTTAGACCCTACTTCTTTGTCCTACACTTGGTACAAATGTACCTCACTTCAACCTGCAGCTACAGTCCTCCAATCCAGGGTAGCCATGGATGTAATCAGCCAAAACAGATCCAGTACAGTACAGTCAGCATTTTGTGAATCCCAAATATCATCTTCTCCAGGACCACAATCACCGCCATAACCATATCGATCCCTGAAATCATCACCATAACCTACAACAGCTCCAATACAGACATGCAAGGTCTGCTCATCCAAAGATCCACCTGCAAGATATTATTCTGAGAGAAATTCATACTTCAGATTATCAACAAAAACACTGTATACCCATCAGTTTTAGATGGTCTGGCTCCCCAGTATCTGTACAATTTTAGATATACTTCTGATGTCCAGTCCAGATTTACTACATCATCATCTAATAACATATTTGATATACCTGCTTTTAAGACTGCATTGTATAAGAAATCTTTTACCTATCAGGGACCATATACCTGGAATATTTTACCAGATTCCGTGAGAAACACATCATCACTTTTATCTTTTAAACAAAGTGCCAAAATGTGTTTTATGGACTCCTCTTAATTTGCTGTGGATTCTTTAACTGATGCACTTATTTCCAGTTTTCTTAAATGTTTCTCTGTTTTATGTACATTTTGTAATTATTGTACATTTTATGTATACTTGACCAGAAGGTAGACGAGTCTTTGACTCATTCTGTTATCAAGTATAAATAAAGACTATTATTATTATTATTATTATTATCAGTTTTGGTAACATTGGTGATACTGCACCACCATTGTGATTACTGTTGACAAAACAAATCTTTAAAAAAAACATACACAAATGACCCTATTCCTCAGTCACAAATAGTCAGACCATTTAGACCCTACTTCCTCAGTCCCCTAGAATTGGACCCTTTACACCCTATTCCTCAGTCCCCTAGAATTGGACCCTTTAGACCCTACTTCTTTGTCCTACACTTGGTACAAATGTACCTCACTTCAACCTGCAGCTACAGTCCTCCAATCCAGGGTAGCCATGGATGTAATCAGCCAAAACAGATCCAGTACAGTACAGTCAGCATTTTGTGAATCCCAAATATCATCTTCTCCAGGACCACAATCACCGCCATAACCATATCGATCCCTGAAATCATCACCATAACCTACAACAGCTCCAATACAGACATGCAAGGTCTGCTCATCCAAAGATCCACCTGCAAGATATTATTCTGAGAGAAATTCATACTTCAGATTATCAACAAAAACACTGTATACCCATCAGTTTTAGATGGTCTGGCTCCCCAGTATCTGTACAATTTTAGATATACTTCTGATGTCCAGTCCAGATTTACTACATCATCATCTAATAACATATTTGATATACCTGCTTTTAAGACTGCATTGTATAAGAAATCTTTTACCTATCAGGGACCATATACCTGGAATATTTTACCAGATTCCGTGAGAAACACATCATCACTTTTATCTTTTAAACAAAGTGCCAAAATGTGTTTTATGGACTCCTCTTAATTTGCTGTGGATTCTTTAACTGATGCACTTATTTCCAGTTTTCTTAAATGTTTCTCTGTTTTATGTACATTTTGTAATTATTGTACATTTTATGTATACTTGACCAGAAGGTAGACGAGTCTTTGACTCATTCTGTTATCAAGTATAAATAAAGACTATTATTATTATTATTATCAGTTTTGGTAACATTGGTGATACTGCACCACCATTGTGATTACTGTTGACAAAACAAATCTTTAAAAAAACATACACAAATGACCCTATTCCTCAGTCACAAATAGTCAGACCATTTAGACCCTACTTCCTCAGTACCCTAGAATTGGACCCTTTACACCCTATTCCTCAGTCCCCTAGAATTGGACCCTTTAGACCCTACTTCTTTGTCCTACACTTGGTACAAATGTACCTCACTTCAACCTGCAGCTACAGTCCTCCAATCCAGGGTAGCCATGGATGTAATCAGCCAAAACAGATCCAGTACAGTACAGTCAGCATTTTGTGAATCCCAAATATCATCTTCTCCAGGACCACAATCACCGCCATAACCATATCGATCCCTGAAATCATCACCATAACCTACAACAGCTCCAATACAGACATGCAAGGTCTGCTCATCCAAAGATCCACCTGCAAGATATTATTCTGAGAGAAATTCATACTTCAGATTATCAACAAAAACACTGTATACCCATCAGTTTTAGATGGTCTGGCTCCCCAGTATCTGTACAATTTTAGATATACTTCTGATGTCCAGTCCAGATTTACTACATCATCATCTAATAACATATTTGATATACCTGCTTTTAAGACTGCATTGTATAAGAAATCTTTTACCTATCAGGGACCATATACCTGGAATATTTTACCAGATTCCGTGAGAAACACATCATCACTTTTATCTTTTAAACAAAGTGCCAAAATGTGTTTTATGGACTCCTCTTAATTTGCTGTGGATTCTTTAACTGATGCACTTATTTCCAGTTTTCTTAAATGTTTCTCTGTTTTATGTACATTTTGTAATTATTGTACATTTTATGTATACTTGACCAGAAGGTAGACGAGTCTTTGACTCATTCTGTTATCAAGTATAAATAAAGACTATTATTATTATTATTATTATTATTATCAGTTTTGGTAACATTGGTGATACTGCACCACCATTGTGATTACTGTTGACAAAACAAATCTTTAAAAAAACATACACAAATGACCCTATTCCTCAGTCACAAATAGTCAGACCATTTAGACCCTACTTCCTCAGTCCCCTAGAATTGGACCCTTTACACCCTATTCCTCAGTCCCCTAGAATTGGACCCTTTAGACCCTACTTCTTTGTCCTACACTTGGTACAAATGTACCTCACTTCAACCTGCAGCTACAGTCCTCCAATCCAGGGTAGCCATGGATGTAATCAGCCAAAACAGATCCAGTACAGTACAGTCAGCATTTTGTGAATCCCAAATATCATCTTCTCCAGGACCACAATCACCGCCATAACCATATCGATCCCTGAAATCATCACCATAACCTACAACAGCTCCAATACAGACATGCAAGGTCTGCTCATCCAAAGATCCACCTGCAAGATATTATTCTGAGAGAAATTCATACTTCAGATTATCAACAAAAACACTGTATACCCATCAGTTTTAGATGGTCTGGCTCCCCAGTATCTGTACAATTTTAGATATACTTCTGATGTCCAGTCCAGATTTACTACATCATCATCTAATAACATATTTGATATACCTGCTTTTAAGACTGCATTGTATAAGAAATCTTTTACCTATCAGGGACCATATACCTGGAATATTTTACCAGATTCCGTGAGAAACACATCATCACTTTTATCTTTTAAACAAAGTGCCAAAATGTGTTTTATGGACTCCTCTTAATTTGCTGTGGATTCTTTAACTGATGCACTTATTTCCAGTTTTCTTAAATGTTTCTCTGTTTTATGTACATTTTGTAATTATTGTACATTTTATGTATACTTGACCAGAAGGTAGACGAGTCTTTGACTCATTCTGTTATCAAGTATAAATAAAGACTATTATTATTATTATCAGTTTTGGTAACATTGGTGATACTGCACCACCATTGTGATTACCGTTGACAAAACAAATCTTTCAAAAAAAGCATACACAAATGACCCTATCCCTCAGTCACAAATAGTCAGACCATTTAGACCCTACTTCCTCAGTCCCCTAGAATTGGACCCTTTAGATCCTACTTCTTTGTCCTACACTTGGTACAAATGTACCTCACTTCAACCTGCAGCTACAGTCCTCCAATCCAGGGTAGCCATGGATGTAATCAGCCAAAACAGATCCAGTACAGTACAGTCAGCATTTTGTGAATCCCAAATATCATCTTCTCCAGGACCACAATCACCGCCATAACCATATCGATCCCTGAAATCATCACCATAACCTACAACAGCTCCAATACAGACATGCAAGGTCTGCTCATCCAAAGATCCACCTGCAAGATATTATTCTGAGAGAAATTCATACTTCAGATTATCAACAAAAACACTGTATACCCATCAGTTTTAGATGGTCTGGCTCCCCAGTATCTGTACAATTTTAGATATACTTCTGATGTCCAGTCCAGATTTACTACATCATCATCTAATAACATATTTGATATACCTGCTTTTAACCTGACTGCATTGTATAAGAAATCTTTTACCTATCAGGGACCATATACCTGGAATATTTTACCAGATACCGTGAGAAACACATCATCACTTTTATCTTTTAAACAAAGTGCCAAAATGTGTTTTATGGACTCCTCTTAATTTGCTGTGGATTCTTTAACTGGTGCACTTATTTCCAGTTTTCTTAAATGTTTCTCTGTTTTATGTACATTTTGTAATTATTGTACATTTTATGTATACTTGACCAGAAGGTAGAAAGTCTTTGACTCATTCTGTTATCAAGTATAAATAAAGACATTATTATTATTATCAGTTTTGGTAACATTTTGTGATACTGCACCACCATTGTGATACTGTTGACAAAACAAATCTTTAAAAAAACATACAGGACAGCTCATCCCAATCCAGGAAAGTGCATTTGTGGGATAGGGATGACCCTATTCCTCAGTCACAAATAATAGATTCACCCAAGATATTATTCTATTCCTCAGAAATTCATTTAGACCCTACTTCCTCAGTCCCCTGTTTATTGGTTTTGGTAAAATTGGTGGACCCTTTACCACCCTATGACCCTATTCCTCAGTCCCCTAGAACCCTTGGACCCTTTATACCCTACTCCTTTGTCCTACACTTGGTACAAATGTACCTCACTTCAACCTGCAGCTACAGTCCTCCAATCCAGGGTAGCCATGGATGTAATCAGCCAAAACAGATCCAGTACAGTACAGTCAGCATTTTGTGAATCCCAAATATCATCTTCTCCAGGACCACAATCACCGCCATAACCATATCGATCCCTGAAATCATCACCATAACCTACAACAGCTCCAATACAGACATGCAAGGTCTGCTCATCCAAAGATCCACCTGCAAGATATTATTCTGAGAGAAATTCATACTTCAGATTATCAACAAAAACACTGTATACCCATCAGTTTTAGATGGTCTGGCTCCCCAGTATCTGTACAATTTTAGATATACTTCTGATGTCCAGTCCAGATTTACTACATCATCATCTAATAACATATTTGATATACCTGCTTTTAAGACTGCATTGTATAAGAAATCTTTTACCTATCAGGGACCATATACCTGGAATATTTTACCAGATTCCGTGAGAAACACATCATCACTTTTATCTTTTAAACAAAGTGCCAAAATGTGTTTTATGGACTCCTCTTAATTTGCTGTGGATTCTTTAACTGATGCACTTATTTCCAGTTTTCTTAAATGTTTCTCTGTTTTATGTACATTTTGTAATTATTGTACATTTTATGTATACTTGACCAGAAGGTAGACGAGTCTTTGACTCATTCTGTTATCAAGTATAAATAAAGACTATTATTATTATTATCAGTTTTGGTAACATTGGTGATACTGCACCACCATTGTGATTACTGTTGACAAAACAAATCTTTAAAAAAACATACACAAATGACCCTATTCCTCAGTCACAAATAGTCAGACCATTTAGACCCTACTTCCTCAGTCCCCTAGAATTGGACCCTTTACACCCTATTCCTCAGTCCCCTAGAATTGGACCCTTTAGACCCTACTTCTTTGTCCTACACTTGGTACAAATGTACCTCACTTCAACCTGCAGCTACAGTCCTCCAATCCAGGGTAGCCATGGATGTAATCAGCCAAAACAGATCCAGTACAGTACAGTCAGCATTTTGTGAATCCCAAATATCATCTTCTCCAGGACCACAATCACCGCCATAACCATATCGATCCCTGAAATCATCACCATAACCTACAACAGCTCCAATACAGACATGCAAGGTCTGCTCATCCAAAGATCCACCTGCAAGATATTATTCTGAGAGAAATTCATACTTCAGATTATCAACAAAAACACTGTATACCCATCAGTTTTAGATGGTCTGGCTCCCCAGTATCTGTACAATTTTAGATATACTTCTGATGTCCAGTCCAGATTTACTACATCATCATCTAATAACATATTTGATATACCTGCTTTTAAGACTGCATTGTATAAGAAATCTTTTACCTATCAGGGACCATATACCTGGAATATTTTACCAGATTCCGTGAGAAACACATCATCACTTTTGTCTTTTAAACAAAGTGCCAAAATGTGTTTTATGGACTCCTCTTAATTTGCTGTGGATTCTTTAACTGATGCACTTATTTCCAGTTTTCTTAAATGTTTCTCTGTTTTATGTACATTTTGTAATTATTGTACATTTTATGTATACTTGACCAGAAGGTAGACGAGTCTTTGACTCATTCTGTTATCAAGTATCAAATAAAGACTATTATGTTTTGGTAACATTGGTGATGCTGCACCACCATTGTGATTACTGTTGAAAAAACAAATCTAAAAAAAATCATACACAAATGACCCTATTCCTCAGTCCCCAATAGTCAGACCCTTTAGACCCTACTTCCTCTCTACCCTAGAATTGGACCCTTTATACCTTACTCCTTTGTCCTCAACTTGGTAGAATGTACCTCACTGCAACCTACAGCCAGTCCTCCAATCCAGGGTAGCCATGCGATGTAATCAGCCAAAACAGATCCAGTACGTTAGGGTCAGCATTTTGTGAATCCCAAATATCATCTTCATTAATCGCCGCATTCATCTTCTCCATGACACCAATCACCATCACCGCCATAACCATATCAATCCCTGAAATCATCACCATTACCTACAACAGCTCCAATACAGCCATGCCAGGACAGCTCATCCCAAGATTCACCTGCAAGATATTATTCTGACAGAAATTCATACTTCAGATTATCAACAGAAACACTGTTTACCAATTGGTTTTGGTAAAATTGGTGATGCTGTACCATCATACCACCGTTGTGATTACTGTTGAAAAAAGAAATCTAAAAAAAATCATACACAAATGACCCTATTCCTCAGTCCCCAATAGTCAGACCCTTTAGACCCTACTTCCTCTCTACCCTAGAATTGGACCCTTTATACCTTACTCCTTTGTCCTCAACTTGGTAGAATGTACCTCACTGCAACCTACAGCCAGTCCTCCAATCCAGGGTAGCCATGCGATGTAATCAGCCAAAACAGATCCAGTACGTTAGGGTCAGCATTTTGTGAATCCCAAATATCATCTTCATTAATCGCCGCATTCATCTTCTCCATGACACCAATCACCATCACCGCCATAACCATATCAATCCCTGAAATCATCACCATTACCTACAACAGCTCCAATACAGCCATGCCAGGACAGCTCATCCCAAGATTCACCTGCAAGATATTATTCTGACAGAAATTCATACTTCAGATTATCAACAGAAACACTGTTTACCAATTGGTTTTGGTAAAATTGGTGATGCTGTACCATCATACCACCGTTGTGATTACTGTTGAAAAAAGAAATCTAAAAAAAAATCATACACAAATGACCCTATTCCTCAGTCCCCAATAGTCAGACCCTTTAGACCCTACTTCCTCTCTACCCTAGAATTGGACCATTTATACCTTACTCCTTTGTCCTCAACTTGGTAGAATGTACCTCACTGCAACCTACAGCCAGTCCTCCAATCCAGGGTAGCCATGCGATGTAATCAGCCAAAACAGATCCAGTACGTTAGGGTCAGCATTTTGTGAATCCCAAATATCATCTTCATTAATCGCCGCATTCATCTTCTCCATGACACCAATCACCATCACCGCCATAACCATATCAATCCCTGAAATCATCACCATTACCTACAACAGCTCCAATACAGCCATGCCAGGACAGCTCATCCCAAGATTCACCTGCAAGATATTATTCTGACATTCATCCCAAGATTCAGAAAGATATTTCAGAAATTACTTCAGATTATCAACAGAAACACTGTTTACCAATTGGTTTTGGTAAAATTGGTGATGCTGTACCATCATACCACCGTTGTGATTACTGTTGAAAAAAGAAATCTAAAAAAAATCATACACAAATGACCCTATTCCTCAGTCCCCAATAGTCAGACCCTTTAGACCCTACTTCCTCTCTACCCTAGAATTGGACCCTTTATACCTTACTCCTTTGTCCTCAACTTGGTAGAATGTACCTCACTGCAACCTACAGCCAGTCCTCCAATCCAGGGTAGCCATGCGATGTAATCAGCCAAAACAGATCCAGTACGTTAGGGTCAGCATTTTGTGAATCCCAAATATCATCTTCATTAATCGCCGCATTCATCTTCTCCATGACACCAATCACCATCACCGCCATAACCATATCAATCCCTGAAATCATCACCATTACCTACAACAGCTCCAATACAGCCATGCCAGGACAGCTCATCCCAAGATTCACCTGCAAGATATTATTCTGACAGAAATTCATACTTCAGATTATCAACAGAAACACTGTTTACCAATTGGTTTTGGTAAAATTGGTGATGCTGTACCATCATACCACCGTTGTGATTACTGTTGAAAAAAGAAATCTAAAAAAAATCATACACAAATGACCCTATTCCTCAGTCCCCAATAGTCAGACCCTTTAGACCCTACTTCCTCTCTACCCTAGAATTGGACCCTTTATACCTTACTCCTTTGTCCTCAACTTGGTAGAATGTACCTCACTGCAACCTACAGCCAGTCCTCCAATCCAGGGTAGCCATGCGATGTAATCAGCCAAAACAGATCCAGTACGTTAGGGTCAGCATTTTGTGAATCCCAAATATCATCTTCATTAATCGCCGCATTCATCTTCTCCATGACACCAATCACCATCACCGCCATAACCATATCAATCCCTGAAATCATCACCATTACCTACAACAGCTCCAATACAGCCATGCCAGGACAGCTCATCCCAAGATTCACCTGCAAGATATTATTCTGACAGAAATTCATACTTCAGATTATCAACAGAAACACTGTTTACCAATTGGTTTTGGTAAAATTGGTGATGCTGTACCATCATACCACCGTTGTGATTACTGTTGAAAAAAGAAATCTAAAAAAAATCATACACAAATGACCCTATTCCTCAGTCCCCAATAGTCAGACCCTTTAGACCCTACTTCCTCTCTACCCTAGAATTGGACCCTTTATACCTTACTCCTTTGTCCTCAACTTGGTAGAATGTACCTCACTGCAACCTACAGCCAGTCCTCCAATCCAGGGTAGCCATGCG